>NC_081414.1:263698097-264298097 GCF_030272615.1 Cryptomeria japonica | reverse complement strand
CAGCAGCTGACATTTCTTCAAGTGGCTTATCTGCAATGGGTTCTACAATTTCAGCTACCTTCATCTTGTTGTTGTCGACAGTTACTCTAGAGATAGTCTTGGCCTTCTTAGCAACCTTGTTTTAGTTGCTGATAATCAAAGGCATCAGGTGAGATTTCTTGTTTTTTCCTTTTTGGAGTAAAAGAGCTGAGCCATGGAGGTAAAGTCATCAACTCCCCTTCAGTAGCAGCTGTAGGCAAAGGAGAAGCAGTTTCTGTTTGAATCACCATGGTCATCCTAGGAGGAATATTTGTTTGGACAGCGACCACGGTTTGCTCAGATACCAATGGGCATGTAGATTGCCTCATAAACTCTTCAAAATCAGAAGTGGAAGTATCAATTTTTGACAACTGGATGCAAGTAGGAATATCCTCAGGAACTTCCAACACACTCTTTTGTTGATGATTAGGAGGCGACTCGTATGCTGAAATGGGAATAGCATTCTAAGGAGATTCATCCACAAGCAAATCAGGAGGAGAAAGAGGCATCTCAATGGAAACTGGAGGAATGATCTCATGAGGCGAGTCTGAAACTGGAGACTTAGGAGCATCATCAGATTGCTGCCCCTCTTCTGGATTATCTAGATCAACCACCTGAACATGAAACCATGATTTTTCCTTCCCACGAACTGTTGTTTCCTCAGGAGGAAGCACTACTGCTCGACTAACTCGCAACTTGATCGTCGTGCCCGAAGACGATGCACCTTCTTTATTGTCAACCTGAATCTCAGATTTACGTCTAAAAGGCCCCGTAGAATCATCTTCTTTTCCAACCTTGATTTTTATAAGTCTAACAACATTATTTTTCAGCCATGCGTTGTGTTGTGCGTTGCACACGCTCCCTGTCGCCGACAGGGTCCCCCTTCTCGTTTTGAGCTTTCGGTCGTTGACCTGAGGTTTCGAGCAGAGTTTCTCGTGTCTCTTTGAGCGAGTTCGTGACTCATCCGTAAGCTGATTGACGTTGAAGTAGTGAGCCGATGCCTCTTCCCGACTAGCCTAGCTGTTGGGCGTGAGCGTCAAGAGCTTTGTTCAAAGTTTTGAGAATCGCCTTAGATAGGCGTAAGGTGGTAAGGATTGGCGGAGCCCGCCAAGCCAGAGCAGTGCGCCTAAGGGTCGCACGAAGACCAAAGTCGACATTCTTCGCACCAGAGTTGTGAGGCCGATTGCATAAGGTTTGTCACCCGACCTTTGTAAGGTTTGGGCGAGAGATGATTTTTGCCTGCTGATGAAAGATCGAATTGCCCAGCCAAGTGCCTTAGTATTCTGATGCCTCCTAAATCCAAATTTGTGGAACCTGGCAAAAGGCTAGTAGGAGGTTCGACGTTCTGTGCAAGTTTTCAAAATTGTCTAAGGGGCAGATTTCGGACCCTGGGGCGAAAATTTCAAAAACGGATGCTCCCTACTTGGTCCGAAAACAATGCAAAAGTTCTTTTAAAATGTTGCAAAGATAGCTCTAGGCCCCGAAAATCACTTTAAAAGTTCCAAATTCGAACCCTGGGGCGAAACTGGAGCCTGTAAGAGGCACGTTTTGATCCGAAAGTCGCTTCAAATGTCCATTTTCGGACCCCGGGGCGATATGTTTAAAACACGATTTTGCAAAATGCTTGAAAGCTCGGAAATCACGAAAATGTTCCCAAATTCGGACCTTGGGATAAAAAATTAAAACGTGAAAGTCCCAAATTCGGACCTTGGAGCAAATTGTTTTTTTTTTTAAAAAAGATGATAGAAAGGGTGCGAAATATCCCAAGGACTCTCCTAGCCCCAAAAATCACTTTAAGTTCCGAATTCGGACCTGGAGTAAAAGGGCGTCGAGTTAAAAGAAAGAAGCGCGTTTGAACTCCGAAACTCGCTAAAGTGCCCCCAAATCCGAAAACCCTTAAAGCGACATCATTTTCGGACCTTGGAGTGAGTTTTTAAAGTAGAGAAAATGTGCGAAATATTCAAAAGGGACGCACTTGGTCCGAAAAACGCGAAAGTGCCCCCAAATCCGAAAACCCTTAAAGCGACATCATTTTCGAACCTTAGAGTGAGTTTTAAAAATGAAGAAAACGCGAAATATTTGAAAGGGATGCGTTTGGTCTGAAAATCGCGAGAATGCCTCTAGCTCCGAAGTAAGTTGCGAATAGAGGCGTTGTGATTCTCAAAATCGCGCAAATGCTTCCAGGTCCGAAAAGCGTTTGAAATCACAAAGTCCTCACTTTCGAACCTGGGTGCGAGAATTAGAAAGGAGTGTTATAAGTTGCGAGAAGGGCGTAAAAGTCCGAAAACTTCAGTTCGCTAGAAAGCCCCAAATTCGGACCTTTGCTCCGAAATTCCAAAGAGCTCCAAAATAGACAAAACGCGTTCCTTAGCTCCGAAATTGCGACGAATACAAAGGACAAGTGCTCCAAAGTTTATTTACAAAATACACTTCAAACGCCCAAGGCAACGTAGCGCTTGGAATCCGAAGTTCTCCATTCGAGCCGCGAAGTCATCACAAAATACACTCCAAGGCGCCAGAAGCTGCAGAGGGCCCGAAGTTTATCTGTAAATCGTGAAAGGGAGTTCAAGGGCATTCAAAGTTTCCAAGATTTGCAAGATCGTCTTTCAGGTCCAAGGTTTACTTGCAAACAGTGTCGGTGCTCCGAAAACCGCCAAACACCCAAAGCCCCCAGCAGGTGGAGATCGCAAAGTTTCCAAGTTTGCAAAAGAGGAAGTGTGAGGTCCGAAATTAACCAAAGTGGGTCAGACCTCCGAAATTCGCCATAGGTGGGCAAATCAAAAGGTGGAAGGTGTGAAATTTGCAGGACTTCCAAGGAAGAAAACGCAGTTCAGAATTTGAAAACCATCCAAAGTCTGAAAACAAGAAGGTAAAATGTTGCATTAAATCCTCCTGATCATTTAGACTTAGATTGCCAATTACCCAGGATAAGGGAGAAAACTATTTAAAATGATGAATTCTCTTTGTCCAGCAACCGGGAAAATTTAGAACAAAGAGATAACCATTGGAATTCAAAACTTTGCAGGATCGGCCGTTCATTTCACGCGACGAGGTTAGGCAATCTCTCGCCACCCACTCCTGTCAGGTAAGAATGCTTTGTCGCGTATGATCCTTTGAAAAATGCTTAATGGGTGAATGTGTAAAATTTGATCGCATTGCTTGAATTCTTGAAATTTACATCTCTTTTGCTCATAAACCTTGTTCAAAACGCTCGAAAATTTAGAATTCACTCCTAAAGCTTCCCCAAATTGCATCTCTTTTCAAAACTTGAAAATTTTCATGTTGTCTATGTTAAAAGTTAATCCGAAATCCAAAAGTGATAAGTATAGATGCATTGTAAAAAAGAGGGAATCTTCATGAATATACTGCGGTTAAAGTTGATCAAGCTGTTAGCTAGAAGTATTGCTTCGTGTCCAAACTAAAACTTTAAATTAATCCCGGCCTGCTGGAGCACTTCTTTTGTTATCTAACCCGCATGACCTTTCATTATATCATCTCGTAATCCGCGTTCGGTTGTGCAAGATAAATGCCTAAATCGGCGGTAGAATCATCAAAAACTCCCGCAGCAGTCGAAACCTCACGAGCCTCCAAATCAGATATCCCACGTAAGGTTGAAAGGATGAAGTATCAGTATCAGAGGGGAGGATTGAGGGAGTCGAAAGTTCAGAGCGTCTGGGACAACATTGGTGATACCGACCTTGGCCATATTGATATTCAGGACTTCAGGAATCGGGTCTTCTCACCCAACGCATATGGCAGGCCTAGGCAGATGGTGGAAAGTGGCATCGTGGCATCGCCCAAGCGGCAGGTTTTCCTCCAGCAATACAGAACTATGAATTAGTAGTGGAGGCTGCTCGGCATTATGAAACAAAGTCCAAGCTAGTGCTTCTGGAGAATATGACTATCGCCGACTTCTCCCCTGAGGCTATTGGTGATGCATTTGATATCCCCTTTCCGAATAATCCCATAGCTACAACCATAGACAAAGCACAAGGGGCATATGATATGAATCCAGCCCGATGCAAAGCACTGATTAACGAGGAATGGTTCAAGGAGAAAAGGCCTTCGAGCACCAGGATTGTGAAAAAGACCCCCAGGAGTGATTTTCATAATGAACATGGGGATATGGTCACCTTACTCAGCCGAGTCATGGGACTTCCTAAGTCCAGCTACTTTGAAGAGTGGATGTTCTATTTTATAGAGCAGGTCTTCGCCGGAAAGTCTAAGTTTGACTGGGCCCAAATCATAAGCGATAACATCCACACTCAGCTGATTGAGCTCGAAACGAAAAAGTACTTCACCATGACCTCCTATTTGGTCTATATGTTCGCAAAGAACCAGCCACTGCCAGGATTGATAATGAAAGGTGAGATCGGGAATGGGCCCGGTCAGGTGAAAGTCTATGATTGTTACCCGCAGTTGCACTACCAGGATATAGCTCAAAGCGAAAAGAACAGCCCGACTTATGCGGTTGGTCAGTATGAACGTGTCAATGATGCCTTCACGATGTGCTTGGTTAGGCTAATGCAGGGCGGGTTACACATAAGGCTCTCGGAGCAAGCTACTACTTTAGTGCAGAGGTATGGAGCCTGGTTCATTCAGTTCCCAAGGTTTTCCTACATCCGAATAGCTGGCTTCGATGGTGCTCCCCTTCGACTTCCACGGTATCCAACCGACAAAGTAATCCTTATGGAGGTGGCAAGGCAATCACGCCCCGCCGACATCTTACTTCGAGAAAGCAAGCAGGCTAGATTCGCATTTCCTATGATCATAGGCAGCCATGATGTCCATTTGAAGACCCCTACCCTAGCAGAGGAGTCCCTTGCAGAGTTGGCCTCTTATGGCCTCCAAGACCATTTCCCAAGAAAATACTTCGATCATGATAATCTGGCAAAAAGGGCCTATGGTCGAAGATACAGAGCAAAGGAGTCAGTTGAAGACTATTGGAAAAGTTGCTCTGATGACTACGAAGTCAGGCGACGGGAATATTCTAGGTTGAGTGTGCAGCAGATGCGACACTTTGAATACCGTCGGGTCCCAGATCAGCTCACGGACTCAGGAAATTGCCTCCAGGTCCGAGAATTCGAAGCAGTAAGACACCTCTTGCCAGGCGTTGATTGGTCTCAAGACCCAATCACAAATTTCGAAGCAGTTATGCTAGCCCCAGCAAGGTACACAGATCAGTGGTTACATCATCAGATCGAGAAGCTAGTCCATGAGGGGGTCCAGTTCACTTACCATTTGATTGGCAGTCTTGATTCTCAGTCTTCCGAAGACGAAGGGACATCGACTGAGAAACCAGAGAAAAGAAAGAAAGCTAAGGCTTGCAAAGGAACTCAGACGTCCAAAAGAACAAGAAGGGAGAAGATTCCTATAAAGAGGCCAGAGGTCACTTCATCTTCAAAAGATCCCAGTTCATCTAACGATGCCATAGAATTGGATTGCGTACCTGCTCCGCCTTCCCAGAGCGACATCGATGCATTTGAGGCCAATGATCCTCCAGCGCCTGATGCACTGGACACTGAGCTAAAAGCCCTCGAGTTGACCGAACTGGGTAACCAAATAGAAGAAGGAGAAATCCCATCCACCCAGGGGGTCGAAGTGCATGAACCTACCCAGCAGAGCCGTCACGAGTTGCTACTCCTCAATACAACCAAGGACGACTCCACCGTCGAGGGAGAACAAAGGATAGACGAAACTCATGAGCCCGAGAGAACTGAAGAGCAACCTTTACAAGAGGATGTCAGACAGTTCAGCGAAATAGGGGAGAACTCAGCTGCAAGCAAAGAGCTTCCTCCCTCTTTCACTCCTCTGATGGCAGGACAGCTACGAATTTGTGGTCAGCCGGTTGAGAACGTAGGAGAACAGAATGCTAACTTGACCCTATCATCGACCCAGACAGTGCCTCAAGAGTGGCTGATCGCCAGAGCTCAGCGTAGGGCCGCCACCAAAGCACCCATCCATCTAGAGGATATCTTCTCGCGAATGGATCAAGCAAAAGCTAAAGGGAAGAAGAAACCAAGGGCATATTCTAGAGTAACCAGGGATGAGCAAAGGAACCGCACTCTTCATATTGCCACCCCGCCCGTAGACAAGCCAGCAGATCAAATAACACTGGCAGATTATAGCATCACGACTGTCCCCATCGGACGAGCTACAAAAGAGCAGGAAAAGGAAGAATTTAAGGATTCAGTGCAGAACATACTCAAACAGCTCAAGGAGATCACAGCGGAAAAGGATATGTATCGGGCCCATGCTGAACAAGCCGAGGGATACATCGATCAGCTCCTACGGCCATTGCACAATCCCTCCGAATCCCATATTCCCCCAACGGCATTGGCACAAAGGACCACGACTGAATTTGAAGGAATTCGAGATACCGCAAAGGCCGTCAGGGAGTGGATGCAAGACATCAAGAAAAAGGGAGAATAGATCCTTAAGGAGGTGAAAGAAATGGCCCTCCATCGAGAGCTCACTCTAGTCAGGCTATTGGAGGTAAAGAGGGAATCCCTTCACATGCACGAAGTGGCAGCCTCTACCCTTCCCCTCATGAGAGCTCTTTTCTGGACACATGCGCAAATTCCCACATTGTCTGACATCCTAGATCCCCATGGCATCCGTGTTCTCAAGGAATGGTACTGGACCATCACCATGAAGAACGACGCCCGGGAAATTATTGACAAAGAAAGTGACGCATGTGAGGTAATTCTGGGGAACATGCAAGAACTAGGTAAGACCATCCTCCGATCAATGGTTTTAGGATGGATTAATGACCTATCCGACAGTGTAATCCAGTCAGACTGGGAAGAAAGGTTGGGGGCAGATAAGGTTTCCTATTTCGTTGGAGACTTGATTTTTGCTGGTCAGTTCCATTCAGACATATTATGCTTCGAGCGTAATCGCTCCAGTTGGAAGGACGGTTTAAAGCACGTGGACCAGTATCTCGAGGGCATGCAGTACAAAATTCGCCACCCTCCCATGCCTCCGTTCAGTCTACTCTTCCAGTTATGTATCAAATTCCAGGAATACGTTCGCAAGGAACGGGCAGCAAGTCGTGATTTATGGCGGGAATACCTACATGGCGAGGACCAGTTTCTAAAGAAAGAGTGTGAACCCGAAATAGAGAAAGTAGTTTCTCAAAAGTGTTTTTTCCCCTCCAAATCTTAAAATGCACTTTTTGTCCCAAAAAGGTGACAGTTGACTTTTGGTCAACAAATTGTAAAATTTTTGTGCCCCCTTTTTTGGTTTGTTCCAAATTGTTATAATTATCCCTTTTTGGGTAGTTATTGCCCATTTTGGGGTAGTTGTTGATATTTGCCTCCCATTTATGGGTATGGGCAGCACTGCTTTATGGATGAATCTGGGCTACTTATTTAGATTTAATCTAGGCCATTCATCCTTTTTGAAGCCTATTTAAGGGACTGGTTTTCCCTCTTTTTGCAAGAAGTTCTTGGATTGTTGCAAAAGCTCTGAAGAAATTTGCAGGAATTAATACAATGAATTAAGACTATTTTCAAGTTTCCTTGTGAGTGCATGGTCTCCTTCTTCACTTAATTTTGAAAGCTTTTAGTTATGTCTATTTATTTTGCATAGCAGTTTTTCAATCAAGCATCTGATAGAATCTTCACAGTCCATACCATTAGAGAATAGCTGATTGCTTTTCTTTCCGCATGGTTAATCTGGACCATTTCATGCTTAGTTCGATTATCAAATATATACTATGAATGTAGAAATTTTAATATCATACTTGGTAATATGAAAATCTGGTTTCTCCTTTGAAGATTGCACTAAGTTTATGCAAGCATTGTGTCTAAATGGCTGATGATGTCTAATCTAGTTTCCTGGAGGTGTCTGTCTGCTTGACTGAATTTGTTGTCTTAGTTAGAGTTTACAGTTCATGTCTCTCTCTCCCTCTCTATCCTTCCTTTCTTTTCCCCCCCTTTTTTTTTATCATTCGAAAAAATCTGCAGCCCTACTAAAACAGCATCAAATTAACCACTATCATCCGATGGAAAGATCGTAAAAGTTCTAGGGAACTTATCCATAAAATTGCCAGTTCAACGTAAGTCCCCTTGTGTTTCCAGCAAAAACACATCAAGCCACTGAGAGATCCCGCAGTCAAGACCTGACAAAAGAAACCTTGAGGTTATCCCCTTTGATCAAAGCGTAGAAAATAGCATTAGGGATTCCCTTATTTCAAGAGAGGGTAGGATACTCAGTGAGTTTATTCTATTCTGCGTTGGCCGTATGGAGTTTGCAGCGATGCGATTTCAGACACGTCAACACGTTGGTGTTAGCCAAGATAGGCTGAAATCTCTCAAGGATGGATATGCACTCTTTGTGTGACCATTGGATCAAAGGAAGTGGAGCTTCCTCAACCCTCCGCGAAATGTATTCAGGATCAAGTACGTGCCCATTATCAATCATCCCTTGTGGGATATCCACAAAGTTCAAATCAACAATTTGCTCAACAGTGAGCCTGCAATAATCCATCTTCAGAACTTCGGCCTCTGTGCGAAGATCTATCCAGATATCCTCAATGCGATGCACGTGCACAAAGGATTTCTTGATCTTCTCCTTCATACCCCTGTAATCAAAATCAGCTCTAGGTTTAAACCTTTTGAGTTTGATTTCCTGCATTTCAGTCTCCATAGCCTTAGCTTTCACAGATGTGACAAGGGAATACCAGCCAATTTTCAATGGGTTTGTGGTAGAGATCCCCATTCCAACCTTGTGTCTAGCAGACTGATGAGTGTGGACAGCCATGATCTGTCTTCCCAACTCCATAAGAATGATCCTGTGAGTCGGGTACCTAGGAAGCATATATGGCTGACCATTATAGCATCCAATCCTCATATAGGTGAAGGTGGGGAACTGTAGAAACAAACATCCATATTCGCACACCCTTTCCCATGCCTCATCTGATACTCTTTTGTTCCTCAGAGTTTTGTCAAACTGACACATGAGGTATCCGAAGAATGCATCTTAGACTTTTCTGAAATGCAGTCTGCTGCGTCTCAAAGGCAACTGATCGTAATATTCCCAAACTGGTATAAGTGAGCAATCACCCTTGGTAGAAAGACCTAGAAAGTGTCTAAGTGATGCTGCCAAGTATACCAAATATGAGTTCATGTTGAAAGTCATGGCGGAAGGGGCTGCTGCAAGTTGTTCAGACAAGGCATTGCTGATGACTTCTCCCCATGATATATGATGTGACTGCCTTATGAACATGATGAACTGGTACATCCATGGCTCAAAGACATTAGAATGCTCGAGGCCCATTATCCTACCGAAAAGGGTTATGGTGTCTCCTATCTCCCATTTGAAATCGCAGCGGTACCACTTAGCCCACCTTGAGAAGGAGGCTCGTGGCTCTTGGATCCACCTGTTGATATGTCGCTTACAATCTTTTTCCCTGTTCGCATAGTAATTAGCTGCGCTTTCTTTGGAGATTTCCATGTAAACAAGTGCGGGAGGTATTTTGAAAACCTTCTCGATCGTATCTGCATCAAGACGAATTATTGCCTCACCATCATCATTTTTGATGATTCTTGTGTCTTTGTCAAAATGATGGGCGTAGGCGAGCACAAATTCAGGTTATAGAGCAGCCACCAAGAAGGAAGATGCATGATGGATATGGCTGTCCAACAGTCGTTGCATGTTGTTATCTTGTGGGTCTTCCACCCTCTTGACAAATTCTGACATATCGACGTGCCCTATTTCTGTTTCTCTGATACGATCCAAAGGGGAAGAAACTTGGGAAGGTGCCACCTCATTCTGATACTTGTCATACTTGTCCTTCATCTTTTTTGGAACCGGAGATGATGGCAAATCTGACATTGATTGGAAACCTGGAATACTTGAATAAAACTGAAAATGCTTCTCCAAAAATGCAATCAATCTTTGTGTTGAAGAAGACAATCCAATAAATAGAGACAATAAAAAATGCCAAACCCTAGCCACGTTTTTGCAAAAACGCCCAAAACTGAAAAACGTGGCAGCAAATGCATGAAAAATGAATCAAATAAAACTCCAATCTCCACGCCTAGGTAGGAGAGTTAAAAACGATTTAGAAGTTTGGAGATTCATGGCACTTACGTGAGGTAAAAACGTGGCATTTGAAAAAACATTAAAATGTTGTTCCAACGTCTAAAAACCAGCAAGAATGATTACCACGTGGTGTAGAAAGGAGCTTCCAAATCCACAAAAATCGCCTAAAACTGAAACGCCTTCCTCCTAAAAACTCTCCTCAAAAATCGATTGAAACTTTCAACAAATTTGCCTCCAATAAATAATTGGGTTTTTGGAGACAAAGAGCAAGTTCAAATTTGCATAAAAAAATGAAAATCGGGATTTTTGGAGACAAAGACAAGTTTAAAATTTCACTTTTTCAACATGTTAGGCAAAATTGGGATTTTTTGGCTAAATAGCAAGTTTTAATTTTCACTTTTTCCTCAACAAAGCCAAAATCGGGTTTTTTGGAACAAAATGCAAGTTTAAAATCACTTGCAAAGGGGAAATAAAACCCCTACAACAAGTTATAATTTACTTGCACACATGTAATAGGGGTTTAAAATCCCTATTACATGTAAAAACCATTAAAGTAGGGGTTTTTAGAAAAAACTACAAGTTTACTTGTAACTTAACCAAAAAATCCCTATTTTAACTTAAAAAAGACAAAAAAAAATAAAAACAATAAAAACAACAAAGGAGAAATTTAAAACAAATTACAAGTTTTCATTTTTTTAGTAAAGTGCACATGTAATAAGCTAAAAATTTCCCTACAAAAACCAAAACAATGGAAATCATTAAAACTTGCAATTCAAGGAAAATTCTCCACTTGCAGTCAGGATTTTAAAACCCGAAATTGAAGGAAAGACATAGCAAACAAACCTAGAATGTGACGAAATTCGAAACATAGTTCGAGGATGGACTGAGGATTAAGCCAGTCCAAAGATTAGTCGAAATTATATCTCAGGAAGAGTGCCATAGAGTAATTTTTTTCATTTTTTCACAATTTTTTTTATGTAATGGTCCTTCATTTTTGGAAACAAAATGGGGACAGGCAGTAATCAACCATCCGCTCCCGAGGAGTGCATCGTATGCCTTCTTTTGTAACCGGATGACTACAAAGTCCAAGAAAAATTGTTGTGTCCCAATCATTACTTTTTGTGCCATCAATGTTCCCAACGGCTGGATGTCATGCTCGTCGGCACCTACCAAGTGGAAGGTTGGCGGCCAAAGCTTTGGCTTCCCCAGACATTTCCATGTGTCTTCTGGCAGTACATTTACTCCCGAGCCTCCATCGACAATGGTGTTTGTCAATTTCTTCCCCATTATTTGTATCTCGACGACCGTCGGCTTCCTCTCAATGCTCACCATCAACAACATTGGATCACTGGACTCATTCCCTTCGATTGATGGTTTTCCCGTCAGTTCCTCCTCATGTGGCTTACATTGTTTCTGGGTGACTATGTTGGCAATTGCGATTCTCAGTTGCGGCATAGTTTGAAGGTCTACCACCTTGATGGGTACAATTGTTTGTAGCACTTGCCGGACTGTGTTCTTCTCTGACTCCCGCAATGACATACTTGCAGTTCCTTTTGAAGTTACTTGTTCCCTCGCCAACACTTGTTCTACTTCGGCTTGTTCCTTTTCCGTACCAAAGTTTGAATACATCGCCTTCTTTGTTTGTGCTCTTGTGATTGCCAAAACTACTTCCTCTTGTTCCTCCACGTCCAGCATACTAATACCCTTCTGATTCGGGCAGTTGGTGTCTTCATGGTCACCTGGTCCACACCATTTGCACAATAATTGTATGTTGTCTTTCTTGTTATGGCAGTCTCTCGCAAAGTGCCCCCATTCACTACATTGTCGGCACTATATGATAGGATGTCCTTTGGAGTCGTACTGTATTTGGTTTCGCCCTCGTTGATTTCCATAACCACTTGGCGATACATTATGTGATTTCGATGGGCTGGACTCTCCCTGTGTAAAGAGTACTTGTGTACTTCTCATCTTCAAATTGTACAGGCACTCCTTGATTGAATGCCCCAGCACTTGGCAAATTTCACAAAACATATTTCTAGGACAATTACCTTTTGTGTGCCCCTCTGTTTTGCACTCAATACACCATAGTTCATTACCTTCATTGCTGGTTCCTTTCTCAGCATTCGATTCTTTCATCAATCTCAACATATCCCGTCGAAGGGCTCGTACGGTTTTGGATTCTTCGTCACTGCTACCTTCGATGCTCTCATCATCATCAGTCTTCCTCTTCTCTTAGGAGGAGGTTTGATTTTCACTCTCGATGTCCATCGCTCGATTGTACGCATCGGCGTATGAGGACGGAGGCACTACTTTCATCTTCTTGCGCAGTGAGGGTATCAATCCCTCCGTGAACCACCTCTTCTTCAATCCATCAGCTGGCTGGTTTTCCATCTTGTTTAACAGTTCTTTGAGCCTACGGTTGTAAGCGCGTACACTCTCATTTTTCCCTTGCTTAGTATTATAGATTTCGGCCACGATCTCATTATCATCCCTCAAGAGTTTGAATCCTCTTGGAACGCCCTCTTCAGATCACTCCATCTTGTCTTGTGCTAGGCATCGAGGTCTGTGTACCAGTCAATGGCAATCCCCCGAAGGGTGGTGGGAAATGCCTTCAGCCAGTAGTCCCTGTCATCTTGGCCATTTGCCTCCCAAATGGTTATGCATGTTTTGCAATGCCGTACCGGGTCCTCCAACCCGTCTCTCATGAACTTCGGCAGTTTCTGCTTCTCCTAGGTGTTCAACATTGTGGTCACTCGGAAGGTACGTGTGTATTTGTCTTGTGTGTCGAACTTGCATCGACTGTTTCGACCGCTACGTTCTGGTGCTTTCCCTACGCTCTCGGCCATACAGGCGTCCTTTACATGTCCACCTTCAGTGTCCCCAACACTTCGAGTACTTCTAGGTGTGTCAGACCTGAGAGAACAGTTCCGACCACTACGTTCCGGTGCTTTCCTTGCACTCTCAAACACGCGCGCGTCCTCTACACATCCACCTCTAGCTTCCCAACACTCAGAGTACTTCCAGGCTTCAACTCGTCGCTGTGCTCCCTCCGGCCGAGGGTCGGCAGATCACCTAATCACTTGGTCTTGACCACCCTATGGCCTCTTCTCACCTTTGATGGGATCTACGAACATGAATCACTCAAGGCTGACCCGATTTCTTTTAAGGCAACAGCGCCAAAATGTTTACTGCTACAACTAGCAAATTAAATACAGGAAATGATAACGTACATTACAATACATATCAGACACGGCAATAAAATATATCTTTATTCGCACATTCAATTATTACAGAGAAGAGACCAAAGACGGTCGGCCAAGGATTACAATAGATCCGACAATACCATGCCACTTCGTTTACAATACACGACATATTTAAAGGACCCAACGGTTGTCGAGAGGTACACAACCGTCAACCAACCGACACATAACTACCCGAGACTGACAACCCACTCAGTACAATTAATTAATACCTTGTTGGATAACAAATATTATCAAACATAACAATAGGCAATTTATGCCGACAACAATCTAATCCTCAATTTCAACATTTTTTCCATCACAACCAGTTTCATCTAGTTTGTGGAAAGTTTTCTCTAGAACTTATATCACTTGTAAACTTCACTTCTCAACTATGACAATCATGCCACCTAGTGGTTGACCTTTTTTACTTTATTTTGATACTTTTGATCTTTTAATAATGTAAATAGCTAAATTCATTATCAAATGGAGATAACATTAAATGGTTAAATTTATTATAAAATAAATATAGCATTATAGACTCACTCCCAGACTTTTTGAAACTACTGCTATATAAATTTCTCAAGAAAACGTTTTAATATGAATTCCAAAACAAAACTATCACATTCAGGTCATACAGTCAAAATACAATAAATAGATGTGGTGCTAGAGTTTCAGCTTCTATTAAATTTATTAATTTTCGAAAGGTAAAATCACAGATTTCAATGTCAACAATCATTTCAATACATTTCATGTTGAAGTATGTGACTAAATTTCAGAATATTTGCTCGCATTACAAGACAAGTCATATAGTATTTCATTTCCAATCATCTGTATCTATAAGAAATCAACATTGAATTTTGAAATCAGAAAAGAGACAAAGCAACAAAAATGAATGCTTAAAGGAAGATAAATTATAATCCTATGATACAGCTAAACAAAAGAGATGATAAAAAAGAATGAAGCACTTACTCCAAATAATGAAGCACTTACTCCAAATAATGAAGCACCCGCTTTAAATGTTTCCCTAAACACAAGTGCAGCCAAAGTCGTATAGCCTCCAGCTGATTTCCCTGTTATGCACAGCCGCTCCCCATCAACTTGCCCAGTAGCCACCTAGACAAATGTCAGAAGCAACAAGAGAGCAACAAAATTATTGAGTAGAAACTTAAAAAAATCAAAACTCAATTTAAAACAGTTTTGCATTATAGATTAGTAAAATTCAAATGACTTTTACCAGAAACTCCGCACAGCTACAACAATCATCAACATCAACAACACCCCAAGAGCCATTAAGCCTTTCTCGATATGCTCTACCATAACCTTAAAAACAAAAAGTGCTTCACCAATATCAGCTCAGTATGATAACAACTGACAAGAGAAGATAAATGATGCTGAATTCAAAAAATGTTTCATGAATGCCATATGGCATTTTCATTTGAATAAAGTAAACAAAGATTCTTAAATTTATTCTCATAACTAATAATTTAAGGTATAAAAAATGCAAAGAACACTCCCAAAAACATTTTGTATTCTCATTCTAAAGGTGTTTGAGAGGGAGTCGGACTTGTTTTAGCAAACTTCAAATAGATTGAACAAATGGTGAACTAAGTTTGTGTGAAGAATTTCCTTTATTCAACTGCATAGAGTTATTCATTTTGAGCCTCACTAATGACCTAATTATTAGGAACAACAAGCCAAAGCTTGAGAGGTGAAAGAAAAAGGAGTAAGTATAAATATGCCACAACAAAGGAAACATAACAAAGTAAAAGTAAAATAACACAATATATTAGTGGCTAGATAAAACACAAGAAAAATTAAAAAGCGCAAAATCCTATAGTTCTATAGGAACGTGTCCCCGAGCCTTAAAACGCCCATTCCTATCCCCAGCGACATTTCAAGTCTACCAAGACAACAAAGGATGTCCTCTAGCCATTCCCCAGAATATTTGAACTCCAAAAACATTACAGAACATTTGGCCATCCGTGAGGCAACCAAGGACATTTGGAAACATCTAGAGAACATTTGGCCATTCTTGAGGCAACCAAGGACATTTAAGATATTCCTTGACTATCTTGGGGATAATAAAACATCCCAAACTTCAATAAAAAAATTTCGCATGTATTTAAAAATTAGTCACTCAAATTAAAGAAGAAAAAAATTAAACTATTTTCCAAAGTTACATAGTCGATCATTATTTGAATTTCATCTCCCCTTGAATCATAATTTGAAAAATCTAAGTTCTGCCTTTGAAGTTGCCACTCATTTGTGCATCTAATTTGGTAAGTAAATTCCTATTTTTTGATGTTTGAGTACTAAGTTTGTCTATATTCCCTGCCCTCTGTGTGCCATAATCCTATTCTACAAGGCTGTTGTAGATGATTTGTGAGAAGAAACACTTGTATGTCCCTTTTTGGGTCCATTCCAACATTCTTGAAAAGTTCCAAGAATCTTGTATATCGCCAACTTTATCACAAAGGAATTATAACAATGGCAATGACTTTAGGAGATCAAAAGGAGTCCAAAGGGTACTTTCTGGATGCAATTTAAACACTCTAGGAGCACTCCACACTTCTTGGAGAAGTCTACAAAATTTGCAAAGCACCAATTTTAATCAAGTTCAATATTTTGACATCTTAAGCTGATTTTGGCATGGTAAGAATTCAAAATTAGAACATTTTAATATTTTTAATAACTTCAAGTGGATGTGCAAAAAATATTTAATAATTAAATAGTTGAAGTTAAGTTATTGAAAGTAAAATTTAAGAAACAAATTACATTTATTTAAAAGAGTTGCTTCTTGATGTCTTCAATTTAGATTTAATTATCTAAAGAGTCCAACTAAGGTCACTTTAGGCGGGAAATTAAAAGGCAACTTATGCTTATTTATTTACTTTAAAGGGTGGCCAACGTTATAAAGTAGCTTTTAAAAGAGGGCCAAAAGTGATAATACTAGGCATGGGGTATAAAAACAGTGATTTAAAAGATTGTTTTAAAAAGAATCTTAAACGTGACTTGGAAAATAAGGATTTAAAGTAATATCAAATTAAAAGAGTTTGGAAAGTCACTTTATTTTTATTATTGAGGGATAAAGTGAAATAAAGGAGAAATTACTTTAGTTGCCCTAAAAGTGCCTATAAAAGGAGCTTTTTAGAAGAGAATTCAATCTTGACAATTCATTTTACAAACCCCATTTTGGAGAAATTGAACTTGGTTCATTCTTTAGCTGAAAGACAAAAACCCAAACCCTTTTGGCCATCAGTTTCATGGATGAAAACCCACTTAGCTAATCGAGTGGATTCAATATGAAGTTCATTATTGTGTTGAATGTTTGTGCTATTTGAATTTGTAGTGTTTTGGGCTTGAGATTCAATTTCCTAGTTGAAGGGCACACAAATATACTGAGAGGGGGGAGGTGAATCAATATATGCCAATTTCAACTTGATTAAAAATTAATTATCATTGATAACTTCTCCAAGCATGAAGCCCAAATCATCAAATAGTATTTACCAATTTTTCCATAATGATAGAGCGATTTATCAACACATACACATCCACACAAAGAACACCAGACTTATGTGGAAATCTAGAATGGGAAAAACCATGATGAGAAAAGATGCTTGGATCTACTACCCAAATCCAGCCTCAAAAAAGCAGTTATATAATAAGGAATTTACAATATGAAGTAGACACCAATCCCCAATTACATTTGCAAGCACCAACCTACAAGAGACACCAATCCCCTACTCCAAATCTGAGCACAAACTCATCATGTGAGACACTGTTCTCAGCAAAATACAAGAGATACAAATTGCATATCTTCAAAGCTGAATAATCAGCTTTCTTTTGATCTGATCATCATCAAACCACCTTCACACAGTGCACAGGATCTTCAACTGAAACCGCACACAATGATTGACCTGCTACTTACTTAAAGAAACACACTATGAATGAACAAATCAACTCTATGTATGAATTCCAATCATAATTACATTCACGTGTTGACCTAGAAAAAGATTATTACATCTGCAAGTTGGCCACAACAATAAACCTTACACCAAATGTGTAATAGGCTTAGTGCAAAAGCCCGCACATTGTTCTAGAAGAAGGTATATGCTATGCATTATCCAACACATATTCCACTGGCCCCAATGCACAACCACATGCTACTTCCAGCTGACACATGTTACAATCTACTGGCACATCACACCAGAACAACCTGGGTGGCCAACAAACACAGTTCAAACTCTATCAGTTCTATCTTTCTATCTGTTGAAAAGCTCAACAACTGAAACTTTGTAATATGATACATCATCTGAATACTTAACTTTCAAACCATGGGCCATAACCCTCAACTATGACAGAATGCAGAACCCAACACTCTAACAGTGTAACTGAATGCACATTTTGTTCCTAAGCAACAAACCTCGGAAGCATACCGCTGAGCCCTCCAAACAACATCATATGCAATATTCAACCAGGAACAACTCAATTTGGAGCACAATCATAACATTAAGAAAGCTATCTATCATATCTTGCCAATCTGCAACTCAAATGCTCAGACATATCATGTCAGAATGTAAAATCCCCAATAGCTTTCAACCAAAATTTTCAATTTTTTCCCACTGAGGATTTTGTCAAACAGTTTGCCTATGATGAGAATAAAAGAATCCTTGATTCACAGAAGTATATTTCTCAGGCTTGCATTAATTTCAGATTTGCAATTTGTTTGGGATGCTAATTGTGCCCAATGCATATAAAGATTTGGCAACATTTCCAACAGAAATAATAACTAAAGAATGCAGGTTCAGAACAAAACTGAAATATAATCCTCTAACCTTTTTATTGTAGGGCTCAGTTTGCCCTTGTTTCTATAATACTCAAAAAATACTTGATAATGCAACATTCTATACACACTGCCACCTTCCAACGATTTATATCATCGATAAAATAGTGCAGATTAGAAACCACGCTCAGTTGTAAAGAGATTAAAGTACAAGACAGGTTTGGAGAGTCCACACCAAGAAAGAGAAGCCCATTTCAATATTCAGATCCTGAACCAGTGATATTACCTTGCAATCACCTTGCTGGGCTCAAAATATGGTAAAGAACTCGTGCCTTCACCTGAGTATTAACTTATAGTTTGGTTGCCTCAAATGGTTACAAAATCTCATGCCTGAAATATGAACATCTGTGTCAATAGCTTCACACGGTACACAGAATAATCATTCCAAATACTCCATGCAATCCTTTGTTTGTGGATATTGTTTGGGTTGCAACAATCAAATGCTAGTCTTCAAGTGCATATGTTGTTGTCATGACAATCCAAATATTCCAATATCAAGAACTAGCAACAAAGGAAAAATTGAATATTTGCTAGGATAACTATTAGCTGGAAGAAGACAAAACCTGAATGCAAACAATGCTCCCTTAGTATTCCATAAAAACGAGCTTCGGTGCTAGAAATGGTATTCCCAAGTCTCCACGTTTTAAATAATAAATACTACTGCTACAAATAATGCAAGAGACACGGATTTCTGGTGCTCATAAATAAATGAATAATCTTCTCAAGCATGCTAAGTGCACATAGAAAGGCGTTGAATATTATGACTGGTAATATCAATATTGATCTGAATAAATGGATTCAAACTAGAAACTTTTCAAATACTAAAATGCTACAAACAACGTAGAACCCCTTTTGATTGATTACCTCTGTAATGCTGACGATTAGGAATCTGATTTTCTCAGACTTCACTGTTTTTTATAATCTTCATTATAGGTCCAACTGAAGAATCTGAGTGATCCTTCCAAGACCACTTAGGACAGATCTTGCACTGTCAAAAATGGATTTCTCAAGCACATCCCGAGAAGAAATATTTGAGAAACTTCCCAAATCAAACTGAAGAAATTATTAATCATACCCTACTATTCACCAATCCCAAAGTCATAGCTTGCAAACTCTGTGAGTACTCTCTGAGTTGCCGAGTACTATCTATTTTTTTTGCTGGGCAAGTTTTCACAAGTTTAACTCTCACATTTTTATAGACGCAAAAAACATGGGTAAAAATGTTGATGTAGGTAAAAAGCTGGTTAAAATGCGTTTTTCACATGCTTTTGCTATAAAACCATGTATTTTCACCTTTGTGAAGTCAATTTTTAATTTAATACATTTTGTAATTGAATTTTACAAAAAAAAATATGCTTCTTTAATAGATTTTAATTTTTAATGCATTCTAAGTTGTCGAGTTTTAGCCAAGATGAGCAGGAAGTTGATATCCCTCAACTTTGGTGGAGATTGAATGCGCAGCTACATCCACGCCACTTGTCTGAGTTTGCATTGCTAGGACAATGTAGGATTCACGAACCGAATGAACACGACGAAATGCATTGCTTGACATTCTTGTCAAGGATGGAATTAGCAGCACAAGGAAAGATCTTCTTTTGGGATGTTCCCAAGCCAGAAGCAAAAGAAGGCAATTTCAGTGTCCCAATGAGTAACAATCCTCTTTCAAGATTCTCAGGGATGATCAAAAGTCGGCTTTCTACCAAAGGAAAACTGCGCTTGGAGAAAATATTGCTACCAACATGGTGTAGAATTCACGGCACACCCCACTCCGAGTTTACTTGCTCGCTGTGCGAAATGGCTATCAATCAAGCTGATTTCAGTTTGGACTGCCAGACTTATCCAAGGAAGAGTGTATCATGAACAGATATTGGAGCGAATACCTCGTAACTGAATTTAGAACACATGAACAAGGCGTTGCTACATCGTCCGACAATGAAGGAAGCCAGCTACAAGTCGATGACACAAGTTCACATGACGATCAATGTATTACAAGACTTGCATCTAAGGAGCAGTATGCTACAACTTCATATCAAGAGGAGGAATTATAGAAAGACAGTGTAAGTGCTTCGATTGAAACAAATGCAGTGACAGACTATGATCAAGATATCAATTCGGCAGTCAAGGAAGATAATGATTCGCATCCATTACACGAGGAAGAGTTCCTCGAAGAATACTCGCTCATGCTACAAAAGGAGATCATTGAGAATGATTTAAAAAAAGTTTCAAGTAGCAACCTTGAAGGAGAAGGCAATCACATAGAGATGTCGTACAGAGAATTGCAAGGTATCACAAGCAAGCCTAATTACGATGAACACTTTGAGGCAGCGCAAAAAGATATCATCACCATCATGCTGTTTGAAGGGGTGCTGAAAGATCTCATGCCGGAAGCACAAGACGAATCATTGCCAACATTGTTCCAAGACGACAAGCTATTTGCTGCAAATGGCATGATTCATCATCAACTCCGACCTCCCGAGACAACATTATTGGAAGGGTGGCCAACTGATAGCACGATTCAAGTTGATGCTCAATGTGTTACAGTGAGTGATAGATTCACCTACCTCGCATCCAAGGAAAATGAAGAAGCAATGGAGGACGTTCAAGCCACTAAAATGATAGAAAGTGAAGATTAATGTGTGGAGACATCAATGCATGAAGCTATACAAAACATGGATACTTGTGAAGATTATCAAACAATTGAGGAAGAAAATGTAACAAATAGCCTAAGTGATTTGAAGGGTCATCATGATGCGATGTCGCTCTACACTTCACCATTCAAAGAACAAGGAAGCGAGCATTTACCACCCATCCAAGAGGAAGGCATCATTAGTGAGAATTCATCACTGCTACAAGAGGAAGAATCAGATGAAGAACTTCAAGCCATCCCAAAGGAAGAATTGTCGAACATCCTTGAAGATGAACAAATAGAACTAGAAAGTGAAGGCCAATTAGAGGTGGTGCTACCATCAATGTCAGCATTTGAACAATCACTAGAAGAACTTTTTGAAGATCAATCACTTAAGGAGACTCTCATTTTTGAAGACATGCTTATGGAGCATCACAAGGATGCTTGGTTTATGCAAGATATTGAACCTGTCGTCATCATGGAAGTGAAGAGTAAACAGCAATTCAAGATTGCGCTACTTCCATTCCTAAAGATACTAGAAGAACTAGTTGACGAAAATTTGCATATCAAAGATGCGAGTGGAATGATCCATCATCAGTGGCAACCTCCTGAAGCAGTTGACGTTCTTTCTTACGACGATACACTGATGGACGACAAACAAGCACTTCCATTCAAGCAGTTGTTTCTATTCGAGCACAAATTGTGTCAGGTTGTCTCTTTCCTTAATCCTAGATTTGAAAGCTATTATGATTTGATTATGGTGATTTGGGAAAACAAATTGCATTTGGATTGACCATGGACCTGAGGAGTTTCCTCAACTGATCATTTTGAGTGAGTTGCTTAAGTATGAAGAATGCATTGTGAGAGCCTACCTTCCCCTGTTCAAGGATGAGTTTGCTTATCTTCGAACCATCACTGTTACCATGCTTTTATTGCATATCCTGAGAAATTTTGCGAAGTCATGTATATATGTCGCTTTTTTGAGTCATGTCCATCTTAAGAGTCTTGTATATAGCTTAGAGTAGGTTTTGTTGAGCCAATTTATTAATTCGCCTTGAGTCATTTGACTCGTGATTTTGAGTGGCTCAAGTAGTTTAGTCATTTACTTGCTTTAGCTTAGTTTGCTTTTGAGTCAATCGGTTTGCTTAGGTTAAGTGTCCTAAGTGGGAACCCTTGTTTGTGAGGCGAACGTTTGTGTTGTTTTCTCATGCGTCGGTGCATCAATTTAGATTTTATGTTTTGTCCATTTCTTGGATATCTATTCATGAAGTGCTTTGAATTCGAGGTTGTTCTTCTATAACTTTATCATTTGGTCAGGGTTTGTACTTGACTTGGAAGAGAATCACTTATGGTGTCTTGATACCGACGTCTTTTGATTACTATATTTTCACACGCTTAATCTAAATGCTCTAAGTCATTGTGGTTTCTTAGGTGAAGTCGTGGCTAGTGAAAAATCTTAATCCAACTTCGGTGCCACTGTAATTATCAAACCCAAGTGAGCTTCACTGCTTACGAGCCAAATTGCAAGTGTGGAAAATAATGCGAAAAGAAAGTAGTATCAAAAGAATGTGAAAGAGAAAAAGAGAAAATCAAGAGAGAAAAAATGAAATGAAAATGAAAATATCAAAGTATTTGGCTTTGGGAGTATGCGAGCAACTCCATCGGGGTTATGGACGCCCGTCCGGCAATGGAGCAATATTCGTGAGATTACAACAATAACCTTGTCGGGGCTATAGATGCCCGACTGGTAGCGAGGCTCTATCCAGGATGCTTATGAAGTTTGGATAACTATGTAGCTAGTTGCGGCAGATCCTAGCAATTGTATTGTCCTTATGAGATGGAATGAATGCATTTGCACGCACATGGGTAATCAAAGATTAGCTGCCTTGATCTGGCTTGAGACTTTTCTTCCTCCACCTATAGTATACTTTCTAGTCTTTTGATTTGTAGTTTTGTTTGGTTTTAAGTTTGTGTCTTTTAAAATAAAAAACCAAAAAAAAAATTTTAAAAAAAATTTAAAAATCCAAAAAATTATTAAATTAAAAAATACAAAAAAAATTTAAATTTTTTTAAAAATTAAAAAATACAAAAAACATTAAAATCATGAAAATTTGGCTAAGGCATGGAAAATAAGCAATGCCTTTCGATATCACTGTTGCTTTTTAAGCAGTGCCTCTCAGTAGCATTACTGCTTTTAAGCGTTGCCTCTTGATGTCGCTGCTACTTTTAAGCAGTGCCTCTTGATGTCATTGTTTCTCTTTAAGCAGTGCCTCTCAATAGCATTACTGTTTTAAGCAGTGCCTCTTGATGTCGTTGCTGCTTTTAAGCAGTGCCTCTTGATGTCACTGTTGCTTTTTAAGCAGTGCCTCTCAATGTGATTACTTCTTTTTAAGCAATGCCCATTAATGTCATTACTACTTTTAAGCATTGCCTTTCAATGGTATTGCTTTATTTAAGCATTTCTTCTCGAAAGCATTGCACTTTTCATGCATTGCTCATCATTGCTCCTAACTATGCAAGTCACTCAAAACGATTTAATATTCAATTGCACGATAAGCAAGTGAAAGTGCAAGTTGATGAATGAAAGGTGACAAGACCATGTATAATGCAAATGCTTGAGCAATCAATCCCAACACTTGTAAGTTTCCACGATGCGATTCTAAAATGCATTCAATGATCAATTTAAAGCTCGAGGGAGATCTCAAGTAACCAAAAAAAATTCAAAGGCAAGCAAGCGTGAACCATTCAATAAAATGGTTTAAAGTTTGATGTCAAGTTGCAAATCGATAATTGCAATATATTTAGTGGTAAACACTTACCTTGCATGAAATTTGCAAATTGGGCAATGTGAACAAAACTCGATGCATCTTGTTGATAATCGGTCAAGAAACATTAAATGATTGAAGCAAATGGTAAATATGAGCATCCATTTATCATATTCAAGTGCCACGATTTTGAAATACCATTAAATAAAGGTGGCACGCAGGTGTATCTATTCAAACTTCAATGCCATGATTAAAATGGACTCTAGTCAATGCATTATTGGTTAAGACGGGTGATATATATTGAACCTTAGATGAGCATCGATTGTTTAATGCAGAGCAACGTATATTCAATGTGGGTGGTGGTTCAAGGAGATCGCCTCAAACTTGTGCATCGCATTTCAATTCACCTGTGCAATGGATGCTTTGATCGGATCGCCTCTCTGTTTTGATCAGCGATGACATTGAATAATGGTGGTCGAACGATATGTGATGAGTTATCTACCCCCCCTCAACCAAGCGATTATAAATACAAAATAGATCATTCCATTTGATCGATTTAACAAAACGATATCCCTTTGTGTTTGCAAACTGCAGGAGGTGCGATTATCATCCTTGTACGATCAGCATACTGTCGCCTTCAATTGACAATCAGAGATGCCATCATTTAAACTTTGATGAGAGTTTGGGGAGCAAATTCACTATCTTCGTCGACGGATTTATCTCAGACACGGCAAATTCCTTGCCTATGCCTACGTTTTCATCATGAGTTGATACAGTCAAGTGTACAATCATCGTCAAATAAGCACTAAAGTGATGCAAATGTGGATCATGGAAGTAGGGAGAAGAATGTGATTTTGATAAGCATTCATTGAATCCACCCAAGGGCACAACAATTTCAATTGGCGGGTTGGTACTATCGAATACCTCAAATTAGACTTTGGATTATAGTGATTTGTGATTTGTGATGACAGTTGTGGTCAAGGCACAATTAGTGTTATACCTCCTACAACTACAGGCTACATTCAATACCAGTAAACAATATTGATTGTGAAAAATATATTCAGCCACAACGATTGTATTTTGAAAAGCAATGCCAAACCTTTAACATACAAATTCATTGCGAGTTTGAATGTCCATCACCAAGACTGAATAGTAGCGGGTTCTAGATCAGGTAGAATTTGTGCGAATTCATTCAAATTGAAAGAGAACTAAAAAACTGCCTAGCTTCGGCAAATACCCTTATCTATGGTGGTATATTATTTGCTCGAAATCAACAAAGTTAGTGAGTGGTTAAGTGAGGTTACAAATAGTAAACAAATACGAATCTGATCAAGACATATAGTTATTCATATCTGAGTGTGATTGCTCATCAAGGCAATAAATGCATATTAGGCGACAACACTGTCAGTTTGGGGATAGTGAATTAACATTCATTTTGATCACTTCGTTTGATCAAAATATTCATAAGAGTTGATTGAATTAGTGATTGAAATAAGTTGTCTATACATCTTTGATCAGATTATGTTTTGAAAGAACTTGGTTTGTCTCATTCGATCATTGCAATATCATGATTGTGACATCCTCTTTATGTCTTTTTAAAGAAGTTATGGTTAACTAAGTATGATTATGTTTTAGAAATGGTTGAATGCGTCACTTTAAATTACAAAATTTTCATCAAAGGTTTTCATTCTTATATAATCAATTTACATATTTGCAAGTAAATCCCATTGCATGATGCTAACTTAGCCAATTCTTGCAAGTGTAAGATGGTAGTAGTAAGGCGAGCTCACATGTAATGTCCCCTTCTTAGTGATGTTCATTCAGTGGTCTAGTGGCCTATTCCGGAGACCCATAGGCTATTTGGAAAGGAGAATTAGGGTTTCCAACTTTTGTGGAAATCTGCACAAGCTTTTTAGGGTTTGTCAGGAGGGAATTCTTCACTTCTGATTATGGTTTCCTTCTGGGTTTTCCATAAACTCCAGAGTGGCATAACATGCAATTGATTCTACGATGAAGTGTGAACTTACTATTTTTAGTAAGTTAGGGTTTGGTTGTCTGGATGGTGCAGTTTTACTGAGCTTTCCAAGCTCTTTCTATGGGTGTGAAGATCATGCTTTTCAGAGCAGTATTTCATGACTTACTATTTTTAGTAAGTGGCAGTATTGAGCATTTCTATTTTTAGCAGTCTTGGAAAGGGTCTTGATCCTGCATAGTCAGTGGTCTTCATTGCTCAACTTCATCCTGGATTTTGTTGATAATCAGTATTGGAGTTATAAGTTATTTAATTAAATATCATTTCCTTATCCTAAGGTTTAATATTTTATTATTTTATTACTGATTAATGATATTGGGAATTGTGCATAACATGATTTTTCCTAAGTTTGCTAGGCGAATTATTTGTGTCATGAAGGGGGACGCCAAAATGAATAAGGAGACTTTATTTTATTTGACAAAGTATATTTTATGCCAAAAATTGTGGTCCCTTTTGCTAGGCGTGATTTTGACTTAAGGGGGGATGCCATACATGGGTCCACTTTGGAAATGAAATGCAAATTGGAGAGGTGAATTTGGAGGCAATTGAATTTGAATTTCGGACTTGGAAATCTATATATACAGGTGCTTGGCTCCTCATTTGATCATCCAGAGAAAATATAATGTTATGCTGTCAATGTAATGTCCCTGCTAATTAGAGATCTCAGGCTTGCAAAACAGATTGTTAGAACATAACATATAGATATATATATATATATAAACCATTTTAATTTACAATCTATTTTAACACTTAATTAGCATGATCATAATTTTCATCTAATAAAAAGGATATGAATGCCATACGAAAGTATGTCCTTAGGCGGCTGTGAAGCTCGCCTTCTTGGAACCCCTTGGTTCCAAGCCCTTCAGGAAATCGAAGTTGAGTTCGAATCCTGTCTTGGGTGTAACCTCTTACACCCAAGCCCTTCAAGGAAGACCCTTGTCTATTCCTTGCCTTGGGTGATGCCTTCATCATCCAAGTCCTCGAAGGGGACCGGCCAAATCCGTCTCTTCTTAGTTGATGTTTAATCAACCAAGCCCTATATATGCATATCAACTTTCAGTATATACTGCCCTAGGGTTTATCAAAAACCCTTCCTTAGACTAAGGGAGTTTCCTCCCTATAGCCTCCCTCATGTGAATACCTTTACATTACAATTTGCTTCCTTATTATAATTTCTATATAACCTTATGTACATAGCCCTGAATTCACATATAATATATATTTATAAAAAATGTTCATTACCATTACCTATTTGTATTCTTTAACATGCATTTCTACTATACTGATTTGTATTCGTTATTTTGTGTATATTAACATTCCTTAACATTTAATAACCCTTCCTTACATATGCCTACAATAAGTTCCCATTTAACTCTACTAAATTAATCCTATATTTCTCCCTATACATACTACATGTCATTGCCTACTTAATACATATATATATTTGTTTATACATTTAAACCTTCTCTATATCCCTGGATATATTTATACCATCCTTACCTATTTATACCTTTATATTCATTTACATGTTAATTATTCTTATTACCTATTTTAACATATACAAGTAGACCTCTTACCTGTCTGACCGCAGCGTCTCCTCTTTCCTCCACTTGTATCTGCGCTCCCCTCCTTCACCTTTCCGAAACCCTGCACTTGATGGGTTAAATACCCATGGAGTAGATGTGTCTTCCATGGGCACCCTCCTGTGGGAACGGTGGTGACGGTTTGCAGCCTAAGCTGCAGCTACCGTCACACCATTTCCCTTCCAAAGGAAGGGGTGTGGCGGTAGACACAGCCTGGGCTGCGTTTCCCGTCCCACCGCATGACATTTAATATTAATAATCATTCAAACTATTAAGTGCATAAACTTTATTAATATTTAATAATCATTAAATATATTAAATAAATTAATCCTATTTAAAATATTTAATAATTATTTAATTTCTTAATCCTATATATAATAATCACCTTGATTATTATTAAATATTAATATACCTTAAACTTTTTAATTAAATTAAATTAATTAAATATCAATGTTAACATTATTACCTTATTTGATAATTGATTTTGTCTTTTATTTATTTATATTTTTCAAAAGACACCTTACATCATGCGATGCGATGGGAATATCACAGTCCCTCCGTCTCAACTTTGCTTGTCCTAAAGCATCTTTAGGTCCTCCTCTTTTTTCCAAGTGGCGTCCTCATTTGGAAGATTCCTCCATCTTATCAAATATTCGGTGATAGTTTGGTTCCTGAGCTCTTTTTTTTGTGTGTCCAGAATGATCTCTGGGTATAGTGTAAGTTTCCCTTCATCATCTAGGGGAGGTAGTTCACTGTAAGGAACTACGTGTTGCCCGAGAACCTTTTTAAGTCGGGAAACATGGAACACATTATGTATTTTGCTGCTTTTGGGAAGTTCAATCTCATAAGCTACTTCCCCAATCCTTCGAATGACTTTGTAGGGCCCATAAAATAGAGGTTTCAGTTTCTCCATCCCATTCTTCTTGAGGGATGATTGCTTAGATGGTTGTAACCTTAGGAATACTAGATCTCCGGCCTCAAATGTCCATTCTACACGCTTCTTGTCGGCGTAGAGCTTTTGTTGATTCTGAGCTTGTTGTAAATTTTCTTTCAAGATCTTTAGGATGTCTTTACTCTGTTGCACAAAAGCTTGTGCTCTAGGTACTTTGCTTTCTTGGTTTGTTAGTTCCCCAAAGCTTGTGGCCTCATAGCCGTATAAGGCTTGGAAAGGACTCATCCCTATTGACATGTAGCGAGTTGTGTTGTAACAGTGTTCTCCTAAGTGTAACCACTTAATCCAAGCAGTCTGTTGTCCTGTAACATAATTCCTTAGATAGCCCTCTATCCATTTGTTTACTATCTCTGTTTGCCCATCGGTTTGAGGGTGGTAACTGGTACTAGGGGTTAAATCTGTTCCCGGCATTCTGAAGAGTTCTTGCCAAAACTGGCTAATAAACTTGCTATCTCTGTCACTAACAATATTTAGAGGGAGGCCGTGGAGTCTGAAAATTTCCTTGAAGAATAGGTCTGCTATCTGGTGGGCTTTATATTCGGTGGAGACTGCAAGGAAGTGGGCATACTTCGTGAGTCTGTCTACTACCATGAAAATGCTATCCTTCCCTTGTATCCTTGGCAACCCTGTTATGAAATCCATAGAAATACTCTCCCACTTTTGATTAGGAATAGGTAATGGCTGAAGCAATCCAGCTGGGTGGGTGAGTTCAGTTTTGTTGCGTTGACATGTTAAGCATTCTTGAACATATTTTTGGATATCCCTCTTTTGGTTCCTCCATGCATATCGTTCCCTAATATTCTTATATGTTTTGTAGTATCCTGGGTGTCCTGCAAGGGGGTTATCATGAAATTCTTTGAGAATTTTGCTTTTGAATTTGGTTTGAGGGGTCAAGTATATCCTCCCTTTATACAAAATGAGGTCTCCTTTAATCCTGAAATCTTCATTGGGTAGATTCTCGGCTAAAATTTCCTTTGTCTGGGGATCTGTTGTGACCATTTCACACATCGCCCCATTGCAAATGGGGACCCCTGCTTTTTTTGCTTTCTAGGGTTTGTTTTCTGGGTCTTTTAGGGTTTTATCTGTTAGCCTTTAACTTTCGAGGGTCGCCAAGGAGATCACCTGGATAGCAGGTTCTGCTTGAGCTAGGTCAAGTTGGTGAGTGCTGATGTCTGGAATGTCCTGATCCTGAAATTTGACTAAGTCTGGAAAACTGAAGAATCCTCCAAAAACTAGATTTTGCAATATACCTCCTGGAGGTCTGAAACCACTCTCAAACATCCTGAAAGTATATATGGAATATAACTTAAAGTATAAGCTTATACTTAAATGTTATATTCCATAAAATGATCCTGACGGAGAGTTCAAAAAGTCAAATTTCGCTCCTGACCCTTCCAGAGGGTCCAAAGCGAATTTTCGCTCCTGACCCTTCCAGAGGGTCTAGGGCGAGAATCAACCTAGGATTTATTTCTTGCCTTATTTGACCAAATTTGGATTTGCAAGGCATTTGAAGGGAAAAGTGGACATGTTTGGACTTTTGAATTGTTTGAAAACCTTGAAAAATGATGGATTCTAGCCTGGAAGAGGGATTTCGCTTCTGACCCTTCTACAGGGTCCAGAGCGAAATTCATTATAAAATTCATTTGCCACCTTGTTTGAGCTTGAAAACTTGTTCCTAACTTGGTAAACCATCTATTTTTGCCTTGTGAAGTGGTTTGAAACTTGAACATTGAGTAGTTTAGCCTGGGATGAAGATTTCACTCCTGACCCTTCCAGAGGGTCCAGAGCGAAAATCTTATTTGAGCTTATTTGTCACTAATTTTGGCTAAATTTTTATGTCCAGGGTCTCCTGGAAGGAAGATTGGATGTCACTTGATGCATTTGGAGGTTTGAAAGCATGAAAAATGGTGAATTTTGGGCAACAAAGGTAAATTCGCTCCTGACCCTTGCTGAAGGCCCAGGGCGAAATTTTGAATTTCCCTTATTTTGCAGTGAAAAAGAACAAGTCTTAAAACATGAGTGAAATAAAGACATCTCCCTTTACCCACCTGAGAAAGTGTCAATTTGAAAAAGTGAAGGATTTTGTTGAAAACTTAAAATTCGCTCCTGACCCTTGCTGAGGGTCCAGGGCGAAAATCCTAAAATCTCCCATTTTGCCTTGCAAAACGAAATCAAACTTGGATTGGGAGAAAGAAGAAAGATATTTCCTAGCATTGAGAGGTGGACTGAAATTGGAATAATAAAAAATGAGCTACAAAAAGCAAAAATCGCTCCTGACCCTTCCAGAGGGTCCAGGGTGAAAATATCAAAAAATCTATTATTCAACCTTGTTTGATTGAGTCTAAGGCAAATTACAAGATTGAGAATACAAAGGCATGGAAATTTGCAGAGATTGGTTGCGAAAATTTCAATTTTATCTAGTGAGCAAGTCTAGACAAGGGGTTCAAACCATCACTCTGGATATCTTGATGCTTAAGGAGTCTTGATCAAGCTTTAACATTCCTAAGCTAGCCTATAGCCTTTCATTAAATTTGCCTATTTCAAGACATTTGGAAAACTAAAGCAAGTTCGTATAAATTAAGGCATTCATAATTTGATTAATTAAATTCTAAGCCTTAAAACAAATGAAAAAAACCCACCTTTGAAGCCTTGAAATTAATTTTCAAATTTTAAATGAAGGTGAGCGCTCAAATACATTTATTTGCTTTTACAAGCAAGTCGGCCTCCTTTTAAGTGGGATTTTATCTTATTTTAAAGCTAATTTTCCAAGTCGGCCATCCTTCAAAAAGGGGGGTTTTATTTCATTTTTATTTCCTTTTGTCAAGTCGGCCTCAACAAGAATCAAGGTGAGCGCTCTATATAATGGGATCAGTTCTTTAGCAAATTCAAATCATTCTTGCATTATCTCTCATGCGAATTTAAAGAGCATATTTGGAGGTGCGAAATTGGGCAAGCTGAAGGATAATTTCCAGATTTTGGAAGGTGTTGGAAGGCGATTTTTTGCCAAGTGTGGAGACTAAAGAAGGCGAAATTCATTTTGAAGGCTAATGGAGGCGTAATTCGTCCAAGGGAGGACTATAATCTAAGCCTTGTCCATCAAAATCCGGTCTTCTTTCATCATTTTTCAAGGTTTTATAGTTAGGCTTTCAAAGGAGGAGGTATGAAGAATCATTTTGAAGTTCTTATTTAAGATTTATTTTGATTTCATTGCCATTAATTTAGAAAAATGAAGAATTCTGGATTTATCATGACATTTTCAAATTAATATCTTGAATCTTCCCTTTGGAGAGTTTTAATTTCATGCTTTAGGGTTTGATGCTCAAAGACTAACTTTAATCTTTTGTGTAGGCATCAAATGGAGACCCTGGAGTTGGAAGATCAACCACTTTGCGGACTCTCATCAAGGAAGATCAAGGCATCGACAAGGGCGACCTCCTCCAATCCAGTTTCATTAAGGACGACCTTCTCCATCTATCTTCCAATCTAGCATTCCAAGGCGAGGTACATCATCATCCTACACATGAAAGACAAAAGAAGTCAAAGCAAGCGTTCATTGAAGAAGCAAACAGTTTCAGCATCGAATTGGAGATCTACCAAGTTGCGAGTATCAGACAAGGTGGCATCCTAGTCATCACTCCTTCAGTCAGATTGGTCCACCTCAGCATGTCCAGATTCAATGTACCTAACTCATTAAAGGTGGCACAAACTTTGATGTACCTACCCCAGCTATCCATTGGTCGAATATTCCAAAGAAGACATGTGTCCAATTAATACAATTATTTCATTGGTCAGAATTGAGTTTGTTGTAACAAACCCTAATTAGGGTTTTCATTGTAGAATCTTGGCCATTGATCTCAAATTGATCTTAGCCATTGAATTGTATTAAGGGCACTATATAAGCCCCGGCTATTCATTTGTAAAGGCTAATAGAAAATAGTTAGTGAATAGGAGTCAGTAATAGAGAGTATTTAGTAGGTGAATAGTTAGAATAGTGAATTAGTCAGTTAATAGTATAGCAATTAGAGTAGAGTAGAGAGAGGAGGCAAAGATTGTTGCCAAGATGTTGTAAAAGACTTGTAAAACTTCATTGAAGAAATGGTGAAATCTATGGGTCGATTCAACAATTTGCATGGTCTCTATACTTCTCAGTTTTGATTTCATGTTATTAGATGAGTGGAAGAAATGTGTTTGATTGATGGTGAAATTCGTATATCCATACTACTAGCAGTTTGTTGATTGCAGACTTGCCTTGTGTAGTCAACTGGAATCATTCAGCTTAAGCTTAACTTCAATTGTCGCTTCTTCATTGATATGCATCAGCCTGATGGTGTCTATGCCTGTAGTGATGATCTGAACATTATAAAGCTTTCCTTCGAAGATAGCACTAACCTTGTGGAGATGGTCCTGGGATGTCAAAACAAGACTTAGTTAGAATTTCGTCAAAGATCAATCATTGCTCCTACATTCTTAGTATCAGAATTAGATCCTTTCCTCGCCCTCGTCCTTTTTCCTTTTTTTCCAAATCTAAGCCGGTAAAATCTTGTGATTCCAGCAAAACAGACGTTTAGGTCGTCAAGTGTAAGTCCCCTTGTGATTCCAACAAAATCACATCATACCACAAAGAGCTTATCCACACGTAGAGATCCTACATACAAAAAACCTTGAAGTCATCCCGATTGATCCTTTTCGCGACATCTTCAGCATTCGGAGACTTTATTCAAGAGAGGATAAGGTACCCTTTAGGTATTTTATTCTGTGTTCGCATGTGCATAAAAAACACATCAACAAGATCCTGGTCATATTCATTAAGGATCTCTTCCCTCTAGTCTTTTGAGATACTGGTAATGGTATTGATATGAGCTCTCCTGGATAGTGCATCTGCTGCCCCGTTGTTCACCCCTTTCACATATTCTATATCAAAGTCGCAGGCTTGTATTCTGCTTACCCATTTTTGTTGCTTGTCATTTAGATCCTTTTGGCCCAAAAAGAAGCATAGACTGTTATGATCAGTCTTTACACCAAACCTACCACAAACCAGGTATTGGCGAAATTTAGCCAATGCGTGCATTATGGCCAGCATCTCTTTGTCATAGACAGAGTAGTGTCTTTCCGCATCGGTGAGTTTTCGGCTCTCAAAAGCTATGGGATGTTTCTTTTGCATAAGCACGGCCCCAATTCCTTCCCCTGATGCATCACACTGTAGTTCAAAAGGAATAGAGAAATCGGGAATGGCCAACACTGGGCAAGAGCTCATGGTTATCTTAAGTTGTTCAAAGGCCCGTTGGGCTTGGTCATTCCATGCAAAAGCCCCTTTCTTAGTTAGGTCGGTGAGGGGTGCTACAATCTTGGAGAACCCCTTTACAAAGCACCTATAGTAGCTGCATAGCCCCACAAATCCCCTTAATTGGGTTAAGGTTCTAGGGGTGGGCCATTCCTTGATGGCTTTGATCTTTTCTTCGTCCACACTTACTCCTGCCTCACTAATTTTGTGTCCTAGGTAGATGATTTCTCTCATCCCAAATTCACACTTGGAGGCTTTAGCGTACAATGATTTTGACTCAAGAATATTCAATACCTCTTCGATGTGCAGGAGATGCTCTTCCCATGTTTTGCTGTAAATGAGTATATAATCAAAGAATATTAGAAGGAACTTCCTCATTTGTTGTCTGAATGTATGATTCATGCATGACTGAAAAGTGGCCGGGGCGTTAGTGAGACCAAATGGCATAACCAGGAACTCGAAATGTCCATAGTGACATCTGAATGTTGTTTTGGGAATATCCTCTTCCCTCATTCTGATCTGATGATACCCTGACCTTAGATCGATCTTGGAGAAGTATTTTGCTCCATGGAGTTCATCCATTAGTTCATCGATCCTCAGGATTGGGTATCTATTTTTTATAGTCTTTTTATTCAAGGCCCGGTAATCTATGCACATTCTCAGTGTCCCATCTTTCTTTTTGACAAATACTACTAATGAGGCACAAGGGCTGCTGTTGGGTTGGATGTGTCCCATTTCTAATAACTCTTTTATGGTTTTTTCAATCTCCTCTTTGAACTTGTGGGGGGGAATATCCTCGAAGACCTTTTTGTGTCTTCTCAAGATAGGTTGTATATCATTTTGAATGATCTGGTCTTCGGTTGGAGATTTATCCAAGACCATGCATTGTGCGACCCACTCTCCTTGATTGTGTCTAAGAATTTTCTCCATTTTGTTGCATGATACTATTTTTGGAGAGCCGTCAGGAATTCCCTTCAATATTATTTCTCTCCCTTCATGTTGGAAGCATATCTCCCGATTTGGACTATCCATGGTAAATCGTCCCAACGAGTTTATCCATGGCATGCCCAAAATGATGTCATTCTCTAGGTTTACCACAAAGAAGTTTCTTGTGATGGTATGTCCTCCCAGGGTGACTTCCAATTGGGGTATAACTTTAGTGCATTTGTCTATGACTCCGTTGCCCATGATCACTTCAAATCCTCCAAACTCTTGGGTTTTTAGTCTTCTCTTTGTTGCTAAATGTTTGCTAATGAAATCATGTGAAGCTCCGGTGTCTACTAATGCGATTACTTTCTGTCCCTTGATAATCCCTTTGAGTTTGAAACATCTATTCTCATTTCCTTGAGTGATGACTGCCAGGGTACTGGGTATGTTGTTTTCAAACCTGGTTCTTTTATAGGGTCTTCCTTCATCCTGTATTTCCTCGGTGTTATTTAACTATCCTCTTTTACACTCATGGCCTCTCACCCATGGGGTCTTGCATTTGAAACATAGCCCTTTCTCCCTGAGTTCATCTCTTTCTTTGCATTGGTGATTATAACTCCAGGGTTTTTTGCACAAGTGACAAGGCTTTTCCCGACAATCCCTCTGGGGTCCCTCATTCCTATGTGGAGTTTTGGTTGAGGTATTCTTGGGGGCACTAAATTCAACCATCCTAGTTTTCTTAATGGCTTCTCCTAAGTTTTGTGGTTCCAGGGGTTTAAAAAAATTCCTAATGGGGTCCTTCAAGCCTTCTAAGAACATGTAGGTAAGTCTTTTCTGGGATAGGTCGGGGACCATTACTAACAAGTTTTGGAATTGATCTATATAATCTTCAATGGTCCCTGCTTGCTTAAGGTGTGTTAGCTCTTTAACATGCATTTCTACTATCCTGATTTGTATTCGTTATTTTGTGCATATTAACATTCCTTAACATTTAATAACCCTTCCTTACATATGCCTACAATAAGTTCCCATTTAACTCTACTAAATTAATCCTATATTCCTCCCTATACATACTACATGTCATTGCCTACTTAATACATATATATATCTGTTTATACATTTAAATCTTCTCTATATCCCTGGATATATTTATACCATCCTTACCTATTTATACCTTTATATTCATTTACATATTAATTATTCCTATTACCTATTTTAACATATACAAGTAGACCTCTTACCTGTCTGACCGCAGCGTCTCCTCTTTCCTCCACCCATATCTACACTCCCCTCCTTCTTCACCTTTCCGAAAGCCTACATTTGATGGGTTAAATACCCGTGGAGTAGATGTGTCTTCCACGGGCACCCTCCTGTGGGAACGGTGGTGACGGTTCGCAGCCTAAGCTGCGGCTACCGTCACACCATTTCCCTTCACAAGGAAGGGATGTGGCGGTAGATGCAACCTGGACTACGTTTCCCATCCCACCGCTTCCCGCTGGGGGGGTGGGGCCTTATTACGATAGCACTTTATTAAAGTGCATGACATTTAATATTAATAATCATTCAAACTATTAAGTGTATAAACTTTATTAATATTTAATAATCATTAAATATATTAAATGAATTAATCCTATTTAAAATATTTAATAATTATTTAATTTCTTAATCCTATATATAATAATCACTTGATTATTATTAAATATTAATATACCTTAAACTTTTTAATTAAATTAAATTAATTAAATATCAATGTTAACATTATTACCTTATTTGATAATTGATTTTGTCTTTTATTTATTTATATTTTTCAAAAGAAACCTTACATCATGCGATGCGATGGGAATATCACAGTCAAAATGATTCCAGACTTCTTCGAGGGTGAAAACCTCCTAGATTATCCTTTGCAGTTTCGAGTGTGAGACATCACTCCTAGCTGTGGTTCGATTGTGTGGATTGCATGGTGTTCTAATGGATTGCGTGTGTGGATTTGGAGAGTTTGGTTTGCTTCTGTGATTTTCAGTGTTGCTGTTTTGGGTGTGGCTGAAGCAAAGATTCGATCCTACCTCCCTGCCTGTGCGATATATCATTCTGGGTATTGGCTCAAACCATTTCGATGTTGTGGGTGATATGTTTTGTAAGTGTGTAGCCCCTAATTTGGAGTCTTTGAATTTTTAACGCAAATCGTACTTTTCTAGCTTAGGCGTGGGTTTTGGGGTGCATTGGGATGCGTGCTTGGTGTTTGGGGGTGTTTAGAAGCTCAATTTCAGTTTGTACTTAGTTGCTTTGTACCTAGTGCCAGTTTGGGTGAGTTGTGGGGTGTTTTGAGTGAGTTTGGAGTGAGTTGGAAGCATTTTAGTGTGATTTTGTGTTGTTGGTTGTGCATTTCCAGCCTGCTGTTATCTATATCAGATTTTAGAACATTGGTGTTTGAGTTGGTTTGGTGATAGTATCTTATGTGATCAGCATTATTCTTCTATTCTATCTTTCCTTTCTTTTGTAAGGTTGAATAGTAGTACTATCAAGGACTTCTGGATTGTAAGCATGCCCACTGAAAAAGTGGAAGAGGCTGGCTTGCCGCCTATATTAGATATTTGTAGCTCAATCCTCCCACTGCATAAGTGGTCGAGTGATATTTGTTGTAATGATGCTCCCGCTGCATAAGCGGTTGAGTTGAGCTTTGTCATGTTTGTTCAGTCCTCCCGCTGAAATATTGCAATAGAGTGATTCGTACTTTGGAGTGTTGTTCTCTTGGCTGGTTTACCGCCAAGTTTCTTTGTTTACCCATTGGATAAGCGGAAGGGGTTGGCTTGCTGCCCATTATTGTATTGAGCATTTCAGCAGTGTACTACTAACGATCCCCTGCTACCGTATGCTCTCACCCTCCCAGTTTGGGCTCTCAATGATCAAAAGGTGTAGGGTTCCTTATTCCTGGTTTTGGATTTCTTATTCTAACCCTAACGGGTGTGGTTGTGTGTGTACTCTTGCTAAAAAATCAAAAAAAAATTAAGGGGTTTATTAAATCACATAAGGAGAAATAGGATCAATGCACTTCAAAGCACAATGAGGATCATGTATAGGCGATGACAGGGTCTAATGCAAGCAATCAACATGACGAACAACTATCAACATCAAGCATTCAAAGATGAAATTTTACAATCTTGAATTTCCTTCGAAAAATCCAAGAATCTTTGCCAGTATAGCCAGATGAAAGCTCGCCAATGCAAGTGATCAAGACATGCGATCATTTCAGAAGAGTTAATCAAAGTTAGAAGATTAACATGAGTGGAGTCATCATCACACCAAGCGCTCACAAATGTTGAGTATCAAGAGATATGCCTTAGTCATTTACACACTTGTGATGAGTTACAAAGAGCGAGCTGCGGTGGCGCCTAGTCATCATTACATCCAATCACATTATTTTATAAGGCATCCAGTTTCGATGAACCTAACAAAAAAGATAACTACTACAAGGGCACAAAGTTCAATGTACTTACCACCGTCACCTATTGGTTGAATTTCTGAGGACATGTGTCCTATCAAATGTAAATATATCATTGGTCAAGCATTCAATGCTTCGCAATAGGGTTTCTATCTTGTAATCTTGGCCATTGATATCAAATTGATCTGAGCCACTGAATTGTAATGAGAACACTATAAAAGGCCTCACTTCTTCATTTGTCAAGTTAATAGTCAATAGTTAGTAGTTAGTAGTTCAAGAGCAATTAGCAATTAGAGTAGATTAGGAGAAGGCAAAGATTGTTGGCAAGACATTGTTGCAAAAGACATGTAAACTTCATTGAAGATATGGTGAATTCTATGTGTTGATTCAACTATTCTCATGGTCTCTATACTTCTCAATTTGATTTCAAGTCAATTAGATGAATGGAAGAACTGTTTGTGATCAATGGTGAAATTTGTATGTCCATACTACTAGCAGTTTGCTGATTGTAGACTTGCCTTGCGTAGTCAACTGGTATCATTCAACTTAAGCTTAACTTCGATTATCACTTCTTCATTGATATGCATCAATGGTGCAGGAGCACCTAGTTGAGTCAAAACTCCATTTTTGGGTATTTCATGCTTATATGTTTGTAAAGTCTTGTGTTGGGTTGTTTTTGTTGTTTTAGGTTGTTTTGAGTCATTTGTAGTGATTTTGATCTCATTTTTGGCTTGAGAGATCAAATCATGCTTTTCAGTCCTTGAGTTAACAATTTTTGGCAAAAATGTGGAAAATTGCCAAAAAGGTCTCCTAATGTCCTCAAGAGCATTGAAACATGTTTGTTTGGTGTTTTTAAGCATGTCTAAGTTGTTTAGACAAGTTGATGAGGTTAGATTGTGGAAATTGCACCTTGGAGCAAGAAAAGTTGTCATTTGGCTTAAGAATGTTGTCAAAATTGTCTTTTTCTTGCATAATGAAGTTATTGAAGCCTCATGTCCGTACAAGGGCTTGAAAACCAACTGGAGAAACTATATAAGGCCTCCATTTGCCTTGGAAAGGGTTGGTTTTTTGTTTGAGCAAGTACTTTTTAATAAAAATCATGAACTTTTGGTTTATTTCTCTCTTGCTTTGCTTCTTAGAGTAACAGTTCATACTGTAGCATTAGTAACCATACTGTACCTTCTGGAAAGTGTTTATATTGGTCATTCAATGCTTTCCAAGTGATTATTGTACTGGTTTACCTTGGAAATTGGTTTGTGTAAAATTATTTCATAACTGGGAATCTGCTGCCCTGCCAAGGGTTTGGAGTTGTAAGATGCATCAACTTGGTTGATCCAGGTTTGGGATCCCTCCTATGGATTCTACCAAGTTGATCCATGTGTATATAATGTATATTTCTTTGTTTTTGTGCCAGAAGAATGGTTTGAAGATGCCATTGAGTGAATACTAGGCAAGTGTTTGTCATTTGGCTAGTAGTTTGAATAACACTCATAGTTTGCACTCAAAAAAGATTTGAGTGAGCAAATGAATGTGACAAGAGCCTGGAGATTTGGCCAAGGATGTTGAGGATCCTCTTAGATGGCTATTTGACTCGTTCTTATTTCAATCTTGTTCCTTTTTGCAACCAAACAGTGAGTTCACTGTTTTCTGATTTTGTAAATGACAAAATGCCCAAGGAATGCTTGTTGAAGCATAATCCAAGCCTTGCATCTTGAAGGCTATGTAATAGATGAATAGTGATATGATTGAAGACTTCTTCAAGGTGTTTTTCTTCTTTCCAAACACTCCTTTCTTGCAGGCCTCAAGGGAGATGTAATTGACTGGTAAAAGGCAGAATTAAAGACAGTGACAGTGGCTTTTTTTTGTTTTCCCACTTGCTTGCCAAGTGTTTGGCAATATGACTGCAGGGAAATGTTTGCAGATGGTTCCTAGCATGGTGGCAGAGGTCCTAAGTCTTTGAAGAGGTGTGGAAGGAGTAGTTGGAAGTGTTTTCCAAGTTGCAAGCAAAAAAACCCTATCAAACCCTTAAAACATGCCACAAAATGTGGACAGTCCCAAAATTGCATAGACAGTGGGCTAAACCTCAAAAATCTTTGAGCAAACACTCTCTAAACACCATCCCCAACTTGCTTTGTGGTTAAAAAGACCATCGTTGAGCAGAACAAACAAAAAAAGTGCCAATTAGGCCTCGCGGGCTAGTAGCCCTTTTTAGCCCTGTTTTGCAAAAATCATCACAACTTTGGATTCAACCGTTGGATCTTTCTATAACTTAGAGGAAAGTTCTATAACTAGCATGTCTATAATCTGACTGAAGCGATTGTTCTGGTGATTAATATATTGAGAGTTATTAATGACTGTTCATGACTATAATTTCATGACTGCATAACACACAACAAAATGACAGTTTTTGAAGAATGCTTGAACCCGATGGGAAAATGGAACTTGGAGGCTTTTGAAACATAATGGAAACATTTCAAATAGTCCACAAGTGTACTTGGAACCCACAAACAACGTGCAACCTCATTTGGGGGTAGTTGAGCCCTTTTAAGGAATTTGAGCAAATTGAGAGTTATAGGTCTAAAACAAGTTTATGAGCATTCATGGTGAGTAACTCCTTGCTGCCCCTGCATTTCCATGTGGAAGACCCCTAGTACACATTGAAACTGAAGGTTGAAGGACCCAAGAGCCAAGCATGAGCAAGTGTGGATAGAAGGGTAAGCAATTTGAGTAATTTTGGAGCATGGGAGAAGCCATCACCAGTAAGGGAGTTTGCTAGGTAAGAAAACCTTGAGCACTTGGCATCATGACCATAAGACAGATTGGACAATCATACACAACAACATCTACAAGTCTTTGGTAACAAACTGATCCTTTTTGAGCAAACTAGCCTTGTGAGTGCTTACCTACCAAGCTCCCTATCAATCAACTTGACAGTGTCTATGCTTGTGGTGATGATTTGAAAATCATAAAGCTATCCTTAGAAGATCGCACTAGCCTTGTCGAGATGTTCATTGCATGTCGGAGCAAGATTTAGTTAAAGTTTCATCAAAGATCATCCATTGCTCCTACATTCTTAGAGTTAGAATTAGATCTCTCTCAACCCTTATCCTTTTTCCTTTTTTAAATCAAGTCAAGTGAAATTCGACGTTCCAACATCATTCGAGCATTCAAGTGTTCAATGTAAGTCCCCTCAAAAAGTACAACAAATCACATCAATACCATTGAAGTTGTAGTGCCCCTGCCCTAATCAGATTCTAATCTCGATTTGACCTTGGTTAGTTTATCATGTTATCATGTTATAGTAAGATGTTTTGATTATTGTGCGTACCGATTAATGTGGTTTTCACATCAATTCGTATGTAAGCTTATTAGTTCTCTTGATTCGTGTTATTAATCTCGGGCTAACACTTTCATTATATATATATGTATGCATGTATGACTCTTGGTTGCAGGAGATTGCAGGTACAGTACCGCATAGGTACGAGGTTCGTCTCCACCTGGATTCGCAGGTTTGAGTGTCCTCATTGACCCTTAGAAATTGGATTAGGTGGTCGTAAGACCCTCGTTTGACCCTAGTAGTGCTCAAGTGAGCGTCATCAGTCGTCTGTCAGTATCCTCTTTGGTTGGCTATGCAGGTTGTCTGCTTGTTTGGCTTTCTTGGGTTGAGTATTTCGTGGGTGGTTAAATTGAGTATTTAATCCTCAATATTTAATTTGATTTAATGTGTGTTTACGCATTAGTGTTTTAGGGACTAAATTAAACAGGTTCCCTTTTATGCGACTAATCGTTAATTAGAATTGCTCAATTCAAGTTGGTAGCAAGTTCGATTAAATGGTTAATTTTAATGATGAATTTATTCAGTTTATGCTTGTGAAAATGAAAGATTTAAATTTATTCAAAATAGAAATAATTTAACCTCTATGGCATTTTCGAATAGAAAGGTTAATTTCAATTATTTAAGAAAATTAATTTTAATTAGAAAAGCAAGTTTAATATATATTTGATATAGTTTGAAAGAATGATTTTTGGGATTTTATTTTAGATGAAAATATTTTAAATCCAAAAATGAATTTTTGGTCAAACTTTCCCCATTTAACCTAGGATTTCGAAAAATATTGGGGGCATTATTTTGGAGATATTTGGGAAAAATATTTTTGGGATAGAGAAATTTTTGGGGCATTTGTGGAAGGAGGAATTTCTTGAGCTTGCAGGTTGGGCTCTTCAGCAAATCTCTTCCAGGATTGCATATGGAGGTAGGATTTTTAATTGTCTCCTTTGTTGTCAGAGAAATTTAATGTTTGGTTTTGAAAGAAATGTGCTTGTTGTTGAAAAATCTTTCAGATTGATTTCTAGATTGAATTTGGGTTTGGGATTTAAAACTATGCATATTAGCTTGTGTTTTTGCAAAATTGGTTGAATCATGTGTGAGAAATGATTCATTTTGCCCAAATATGATATTTGGTTGAGGAAAGTTTCTTATCTGGGTCTGGTTATTTATCAAATTTTTTAATATTTTATAACCTTTGACATTCTGGAAAAAGATTTTAGTCTCTGTATGAGACTGTGAACTAAAAGAAAATCGAGGTTTCTTTTTTTTAGAAGTTTGTTTTAATAATAAAATAAAATTTAAAATCGAAATTTTTATTTTAGGGCGGATTGGGTTTTGGAGGGCGGGGAGTCGAGGCTCAACCCGCACCCCCTACCCTTCGCGGACTCGCAGCCTATGAGGTCTGCGACCACACTGGTGGCCGTAGAGCTCTACGACCACAGTGTGGCCGCAGAGGCCTGCGATCCCACTGTGGCCACGGGGACCTGCGACCCCATGGTGGCTGCAGAGTCCCGCGTCCACAATTTGGAGGTCGTGGTTCTGCGCCCACCATAGTGGTCGTAGCCTCCGCGGCTAGGGCACGACCACCCCCACTCTCGTGGATGGGAGGTGGGCCCGCGGCTACCCCTTTTTTATGTTTTTTTACTATTTTTTTTTAGATTAATAAAAAATATATTTATGCATCCCAATTTAAATTTGGTTTATTTAAAAAGTTTTAATATTATTTTGTTAAAAGGTTTTTAAATAGTTTTTTTTTTTTAAATTATTATTTATTATTTAGTTTATATTTAATTAATTTTGGATTAATATATATATATATTAATTAATATTTAATTTGTAATCTTATTGATTATTAATTAGTATATATTTTATTAATGGTGGATTAATATGTATATATTAATTAATATTTAATTTGTACTTTTATATAAATATGCAAGGAAGTATCATTTTAATTGGTAAATGATCATCGATATTTATTTCCTTTTTAATGAACATTTCCATTTTTTGAAAGTATGTATTTGTGTTGCAAGGGATGAGATTAGATTATTGCGTTCGACCAAGGATGAAAGTGATGTTTTATTTTTGAAAATGAATATCATATTTTTATGCGATTAATGAATAATTAATTTTACATCATTGTGTATACTGCATACATTATAATTATTATCATGTGATTTTGGTTTGAAAACTCACGATGAAGTATTTAAATTATTGTAAGATGCAATTGATCTATAGTGAGTTAGTAAACCATGAACGACCTGTACCTAGACGAGGTAGACAAACTGCAATCAAACTTAGATCCTTTAGAAAAATGGATCGATTGTTGTGTGTAAACAATAGGAAAGAGGAATGTCTTTTCCAATCTATGCTTATGCATGTTTAAATTCACATTTGCTTAAGAAATGGCAAGTCTTTGATTTTGTTTTGTTGGACACTATCGTACTATTGATTTGGGAACCTGCTTATGTCCTTCATCTCGAGTTTTGATTGTTTTCTTGTGATGGTGTTGTAACTGGTCATGTCCTGTATGCGGGTGTCGAATGTTGATTCGTGGTTGACCATAGCTGGTCAGGCCTCTAGTTAGATTACCATCAATCAGTGCACTTCGTATGAAGTCTTGTTTGACCAAGTGGGTATTCCTACCGTATTGAACTCCGTATGCTTGACCTTGAGTATTCCTGGGTTTTAGGAGTTTGTTGGTTTATGGTCTAGTGCCATATGGGAAAGTGGCTTTCGATTGGGGGCCGTACCCAAAGTGGTTGTTGGGTAACCCATCGAAAGTGTGTCTAAATAAGTGATAACCTAATAGCATATTAGAGAGTTAGTTAATGAATCACTAAGTAAGTTAATTGTGCCTCACATATGAGATGAGTGCTAGTACAGACTCGGCATGCAGTGAGAAGGCCTGAAATGGCAAACGATCAACCTTGTCTTCACGAAAGGATGTGTGGATCCACATGAGCCTTGGATGGGCCGGAGGTTTGGAATAGGTTGCTAGGGTAATCTAGTGGATGGGGCCGGAACTTATGAAGATCTGCCATGGTAACCACACCAGGTTATGTGATGACACTTGTCCTTTATGTTCACTAGTGTGTTGTTGTGTCGTCTTTGATAGGAGCAAGGTTGAGGAGTCATCATGTTGTCTATGCCCCTGTGAGAACCTGATATTCATGTTAGACCATGGGTTGCGAAGACTTAGTTTCGCGGATGCTCCAGTTGATCTTTTGCAATTGCTTCATATTATGTTCAGTTGGATCCTTTCCTATTCAGGGATCATTCATGTATTTATTTGACCGATGTGGTCGTATGTATTATTGGTGATGTTCGCCTTGATGGCAGGATTGTAAATGATGTGACCTTATGTATTCTTCACTATTATATTATTATCAGAGGGGTCTTGCAGTTGAGCAGACCCGGGGATGTAGCCCTCTAGGGGTGAACTCTGATATCATTTCGGTGTTATGTGATGTTATGTTCTTATGTTTCCTTTTTAATTTAGCATGTATGGGTGGCATTATGTTAGAATGTATAATGTGGATTAGATGAAGTTAATCTTAAATGCATGTATATAGTCATCTTATTAAATGCAGTAATTTGGATCATAAAAGAGTGTAGTTTTGAATAATAGAATGTATTGAGTTATTAATAATGCAATTAAGTATGCATGGAAAGTATTCATTAGTTTATGATGAAATTAAAGTATGTTATGAAATTGGATGCATGACTTATGTTTTAATGAAAATTTGAACGTAATGTATGGTTAAATTTTATTGGATGAACTTAATCATGTTATCTATACTTTTAACCTCAATGGATGAACCTTATCATGTTATCTATATTTATATCTTACCGAAAGAATTCATCCTTGTTTAAGTATTATCATGTCATTAAGTTAATCAACTTAATTGGATTAATTAGCATGAGTCGAGTTAAGTGTCGAATTAAGTAATCGCGTTGGGAAACTCTTTAAGTGTTTTTGAGTCTTTCACTGTGTTATCTGAGCTTATGATATTTCATTGTATCATTGTGTTGTGTTTAATTTTTTTTAAAAATTATTTGCACTCTATTCTTGTGTTTTAGCTTAATCCCTTCGGGGTTTCTTGGCAGGGCATTACAGAAGCTATCCGACAAATCAAGACCTAACATAAAAGAACCTTGAAGTCATCTCAAGTGATCCTTATGCGAATCTTTAGAATTTGAGAGTCTTTACTCAAGAGAGGATAGAGTATTCAATACTTTATTCTGTGTTTGATAGTGCATCAAAACACCATCAACAGAATTGGTGCTAGGAGGGCATGATCGACAACGAATACACGAGCAACGGATGCCAGTTCTTATCAAGTTAATTTTAAAGCAGTCACCAACAGAATATGCACAAGAGATGATAGAGTATTCAATACTTTATTCTGTGTTTGATAGTGCATCAAAACACCATCAACACAAACTATGCCCAAAGTTATTAATATAACATTTTTTTTGGTTTCTTCAGTTCCTGCATGGTTATAATTAGTGACTTTACCTAATCTTTTGTCTACACTCACTAATATTAATTATTTAATATTACCTTTAATTTAGCTTTTAGGTTATAATAATAATTAATTAATTTTAATTTGCCTTTTTGATATAATTTATCTTTCACAATTAAATAATTTCTCAATTATATAAAAAATGGGACATTACAAGTCTCCTTCCATTTCAATTTTCTCCAAAGAAATTTCTTCTTGTATACATTCTTCTCTTACCTCTACACAAATATTGCTGCTTGCACATTCCTCTTCTCACGTGGTGCTGCCCATTTGCTCTCTTCTTTGCAAACTTCTTCAAGTGCCCTTTATATCTATTTTTTTTCTTTTCTTTGATGGCCCTTTTGCACGTTAGCCCTCACATTTTTTGTTGACTCTTTTCTTGAAGGAGGTGATCACCTTCATGCATAGGGCCTTACAAGTGACTTCTATGACCACCAAGTTGATCACCTCATTCTTCAAATCTATCATCGGTATTTGAGGCACTAGAAACCCTTAAAATACTGCAGATTTTCACACAATTGATGACAGCTTTGAGATGATGTAATTCTACATAGACTTGGACTAGGATGCCCCACTTCTCACCCTAGGCATCACTTGAAGCACTACATTTTTGTTGTGCCTCACTCCCAATTGAGATCTCTTACTTAGGTGCATGTCTCCAATGTCTTCCCACCTTCAATGGTATCTTAAGTGGTGGAGGTTCTTCAGCCATGAATGATGGGGCTTTCTTTTTTATAATGTTGATTCATAATGATCTCTAAAGTAATGATATATTCTTTGATGATTGTGTCTATTATTCAGGGTGCTCTTTCTTGACAAAGTTCACTTGGGACACCTATCAACAAATATTTGCTATCGTTCATTATAGGGGTTGAGGGCTCACAGACAATATCCACCCAAGTAAATGGGCACAAAGGAAATTCATAGTATCCTCTTTCCCAATAAAACTGCCCACTATCGAAATAGGTTTTGGCTCAACAATCCTCTATACTAGCTCCATTGTTGGCATGTTATACACATAATATTGAAATCAATTCCTTCCTTATCAAGCACACTCATACTAGCCATTCTCATTTTTCTCCTTTCTTTTCTTATATAATTTACATTTTTTGTTGATATGGTTCCTATTAGGTTCCAAAACCACACTTTCATTATCTTATTCCTTACCTCTACGGCCAAGCACATGTCATCAAGAAAGTTAAAAAGGGTGTTCACCAATAGACAATGGATGGTTAAAGGCCAACAACTAAAGTGTGTAGTCTATCCTACACTTCAAGCTCATCTTAGACTCAAGAACGTATTCCTAGAGGTACCTTAACGAGTTTTATATTAAACAAAATATAACATGGCAACAATTAGAAGCTAAACCCAAATGTATACTTAACCCTTATATTGTCACCAGGCCAAGATCAACTAGATGCATAAAAACTCTATTAAGATTAACAAGGCACCATGCACATGCACATATAGATGATAGCAGTATTACAATCTCAAAAGACGATTTCATGTAATGTTTCTTACACAATGGCAAGGTGCAAATATACAATACATGATTCTCAAAAGGTTTAACAATTTAGGTTTGCTAAGGATTTGTCCCTTCTTAATAGCAGTAAATCAATGAACAACATGAATATCTAAACCATAGTAGCAAAAATCATTTGGGGAAAAAATCGGCAAACCAAAAGTATAAGGTTTTTTGAATAAAATTGTGAAAAAATCAGATTTAAAAAAAACACACAAAAAATTATAGAAAGAGACAAAAACTATTTTTTTAAATAACTTAAGGGCATTTGCATATCATAGAGATATAAAGAACAAATAAAATAGAGTTTAACCCATGAATTGTCGAAAATAATATTTTTGTTGTTTATATTCATATTACTGATTACATAGGCAAATATTCAGTTAATTTTTTAAGAGGGCAGTCACCAAATACACCAAATAGTTGTCTAAGTCTGAGATCAAATATTAACTAAGTCTATGAAGTAACTGAAATCAAAAGTTAACAAACAAATAGTAAAAGTGGAAGCCATTTTGAAGTGATCCAAGAATTTCATTGTGATTGAGGTGATCCAAGAATTTCATTGTGATTGAGGCAAGGAGTTTTGTAGGGTCAATTCAATAGTTTAGTAAGCTTATCAAATCATAGTCCACAATCGCAATGCTTTATATCATACTAACAAAAATCGTTTGGGGAAAAAGTCAGCAAACCAAAAGGATAATATTTTTCGAAAAAATGGGTTAAAAATTGGATTTTAAAAAATCATAAAAATTTGTAGAAAAATAGACACAAACTACTTTTTAAAAAAAATTAAGGGCATTTCCATAGCATAGAGATGTAGAGAGTAAATAGAATAGAGTTTAACCCATGAATTGTAGAAAATAGATTTTTGTTGTTTATATTCATATTGCTGATTACATAGGCAAATATTCATTTAACTTTTTGAAAGGGCAGTCACCAAATACACCAATAAGTTGTCTAAGTCTGAGATCAAAGATTAGATAAGTCTATGAAGTAGCTGAGATCAAAATTTATCAGACAGAGATCCAGCTATTGTTAGGAATTTAGTAAAAGTGGAAGCCATTTTGAAGTGATCCATGACTTTCATTGTGATTGAGGCAAGGAGTTTTATAGGGGTAGTTCAATATTAGAGAAAGCTTATCAAATCATATTCCACAATTGCAATGCTTTATATTCCCTAATGGCAAATGGTAAGTCTTTTATATTGGGTAGAATACAACAAAAGGCATTTGTTTAGCTGAAGTAAAAGATTAGCAAGCCACTAGTTTTGGCAATACCTAGCTTGCAACTACTATTTTAGGTAGAGACAATTTTTAATGATTGTGTATTGGAGGCTCTTTTATTACAACTATGTAAGCTTGTTTGTTGTCATTCATATTTAATTCATGGTGCACTTTAGAGATATTGCTCACATAATGAATTGTATGTCTTTGTTTGAGCAAATATTAACTATATCAATTATAAATTCAAAATCATATATCTATATCTATAAATATTAAATATGTCTTAGGACGTTTAGTGTTGTGGTAGAAACACTCCATTGGTGAGGCAACCACCAAGGTTCTGGTAGAAGCACTTCATTGGTGAGGCAACCACCAAGGTTCAAATCCCTACTAGGCCATTGAGCTCGCGGGCTTTCTGCTTGTGTTGGATCGTTGAGCTCGTGGGTTTGAACAAGTGAAGTGTGGGGAATGATGAACCTCACCCCCCCCCACCTGAAAATGGACAAAATAACGAACTTTTTTACGTTGATTCCACATTGACTCTAATTTCATCTCAGATCAACCCTAGTTCTAAGAAAAATAGTAATTTCACACGTTTTCCTAGGGTTTTGCAAGTTTTTACAATAATTTTTCAATTTTTTTGCCATTTTGGGGGGTTTGTAACATGATTTAAATGCAAAAAATCATTGAAAATTGGGTCAATGATTTTTTCTTGAATTGGGATTTTTCTAGGGAATAAACCGGCTAGTTCTAGGATTCAAGATTAATCAGGTATAATCATGATTTTGTGCAAACTATTGCTTCTATGATCTAAACTAGTACAACTAACCAGAATTGAGACGATTAAATGGAAGATGTTTGGCCCTTCACAAATTTGGACCAATTCCTACTCCATTAAGCAACAAAGTCACAAACAACAAAGAGGAAACGCATGCCATCAAGTTCTAGATACATTTACATGACAATCAAAAGTCACATACATGCAATAGACATACTTAATAACACAAAACTTTTAATTTACAAAACTAGATTTTCATTTACATAGCAATCAAAGGTTACATACATGCAACATACGTACCTAATATTATAGAACCAAAACTACAATGATCCACATGGAACAAAGGAATGATCATTACAAATCCTTTGTGATATTTTAGGTGTTATTAGGCACACATCAAATACAAATCATATTTTTGCCAAAAAAATTGGTAAAAGGAAACATATAAGTACAATTACAATATTCCTCTAAATCACTACAAACAATCACACAGACATATCATTTCGTAGAATGTGCATTACAAACCCTTCCTACTCTTCACCAGATGCAATCCTTCATTTGTAGCTCATATCTTTAGTGTTTGATTCCCTAGAACCCATTTGAGACACTTGCAAACCAAAAAATTGATTCACTAACCAACCTTTTTGATGAATGACAAGTATTTACAATTCTTAATTTCTAGTAAGAACTACTCATGAGGACCTCAAGTAGGAATGAAATCCACGAATGTAATGTGTGGGAGCTTTGCAAGCCCATGGAAGATTCAAACATGAGTTGGTAAAGATCAACCATAGATCAAATTCGGTGGCTAGAAATTCAACCACCTCCATTAATGGCAGCATAGCTCCAATGCTTCTTGCAATCAAGTCTGTGTGAAATTGCACCCAATAGTTTTACGAATGGATATTGAGCGGGAAAACACCTTTGGAGATGGTAGGAGTCAAATCCAAGATTTGATCGTGATCTACAAGTTGCAAGGGTAGGTAAAACAATTCCCCAAGGGTTTTTTGATTGAAACAGATCCTTGGTATGAAAACAAAAAATTTGGTTCCCAATAGGAGTTGAGGTTCAAGAGGGGCCTAAGAACCTATAATAAAGAATCCAAGAGTAAAAATGGGTAAGAAATTAGGAGGCAGGAGCAAATGGAGAAGTGTGACTATAATAGGAGAATCGAGCATTGCAGGTCGAGGCTGACCTAGCACTAAGACAAGTAATTGGTTGGAGATTGAGAGAAAGAAGGGAATCAAGAAGAGGGGAGACATTGGGGGTCAAGTCCCAAAAACAAACTTGGGACTAGGAGGAGAGGAATGGATATGGATGGATCACAGGTTCGGGAAGGAAATGGGGACTAGGACCAAGGAGAGCATGGAGATCAAGTCTCAATGATCAAGAACCATGGAGAAAAACATCGTAGGTTCAAGACCGAGAGAGGAGAGTAGAATGGAAAGGAAGTGCAAGGTTTGAGGCGTGGGACAAACCTATCTCTCTAAGGACATGGTGCCAAGGTCTAAGATTCACCCACAAGTCCAAGGGAGGAGATGAAAATTGGAAATCAAGGGTTGACCTAGACATACACTTGGGACAAGGTGCAAAGTTCTAGAGCTCCCTTGGTGATGTGGCCTTCAAGGGGGCATAGAACACAAGGTTGAGATCTCAATGTTCTAAGGAATTCCAAAAATCCAAGACAATACACGACAAGGACCAAGGCCCCACTAGGACTTGGGACCTCAAGATCCGGGGCTTGAGAAGACAAAGGGAAGGTTGCAAAGGGGTGAGAACAAAGGTTCCAAGGTAGGACCTACACTAGGTCCCGATTCTGAATGAACACTTGCAACCCAAGAAATGGCATGAACCTCCTATACACACAAACTTAGGATTTTTCTAAACATTTGGAAATCACAACAATGGATCCCACGTACGATTTTCTTAGATCGGTTATCAACAATGGTTAAATAGAGCAAATACACACAAACAAGGTAGGACCCAAGGGAAATTTGGTATCGTCAAATGAATTATGACAGTATTCAAGGAAAAGTCCCAAAACACCTACAATAAAACTTGATAAGAGCATACTGCTTTTAGAAATCATAGCACCATCTGATTTATCATTTTAAACATGCTAGCTCAACCAAAATTGCTAATAGAAATAAACATGGTGGCTGACTGCAATAGAATGATTAGTGAATGGAAATCAAATAGTTTCAGTTTGTGACATGGAAATATTTGTCCCTATAAGGGAAGTTAAGGTGGTTCCATGTCCAATTACATTACATATTTTAAGATCTAATGTTATCCAACTCCTCATTCCTAGCTTTATTTAGTTCGATATTTCCTAACAAATACAAATGCATGATGACTGTTACTATTATTACTAATATGTTTTGAATCCTTCCATAAGATTGTTTTCCAACATCTTCCCCAAATCTATATGGATAAGAGAGGAGAAATTTAACAAATGTTTAGGATCTAAAGTAAGAGATTTTTCTTCAAACCAATTCCAGATTAATAGTATTTAGATAAAAATTAATAAAAGATGTCTAATTAAATTATTTCACAGACAAATAAGATCCTTGGGAACATAGAATTTGTAGAAAGTGAATTTGTTTGTGTGTACTAGAGTCTAGGACAAACAATAAAGATCCTATCATGAACTAGGGATTCACAAAGTCAATTCAATAGAACAGGTACGTGCAAAATATTTTGACAAATTAAACACAGAAGCGGAAATTACCAGTGCTCCCTCCATAGTTGACATCAACAAATGCCCACCCTCTGCTAGTCCAATACTGGATTCCCAAATCCAATCCTCCTTGTGACTCAAGTGTTGGACCCCCTTAAAGATAAAATGCAATGATGTGTATTAGCAACAGATCAAACAAAACTAAAAAGCACCATAGCCCTTTACTGTTGAAATAAATTTGGGAGACCATACTTTAGATACCAGGCAATGATTCAAATTACAAACTAAAAATAAATTCTAATGCACATTAGAACACCAGCTCTACTATAAATATCTAGAATGAAAATGCAGAAATCTTAAAGTACTGACATGCTCACACATACTTTCCTATTGATGTACACTTTTTTCACTAAAGTGTTTCTTTAAGTGCAAATTGAGAGAACTTGCATAAGAATAAGAAAGAGTAATCCTAGCTTCAGCTATAGCAGTTGCCTTGTTTTAATATGTTTAAACTTCATAATTTACTATGTATACATGTTGAAATGGATAAATGAACTTACATGGTAATAGTTTCTGTTAACAGAAATTCAAGCCATGTCACTGATCCAATAAATAATCTACCATACAGACTAATAGAGATGACCAAATGAATAATCAGAATTGACTATTTGTTCTACCAGAAATTCAATAAATGTCATTGATATATGAAATATCTAGCAAAGCATAACTGTTGGCGGCAGTTTTGCCGATAAGAATAAATAATGTTTTGTTTAATAAATGGCAATGTAATTGTTTGTAGTTATCGGGTAGTTGTTATAATTCCTAATTCATTTGATCATCTATCAATTTGATAATCAAGCATTGCTAATTCCTTCAAGAGCTTATGAGTATTAAAAACATTGAGCTACAACAATTTGTCTTCAATTATGTTTTCCTTATGGATTTTGTAATGATATATTATGTTATTACATCAACACTAGGAGGATTTATCCTAAGAGCACTGCATCATCAATCAAAGGTATAATCATTTCATTTTAGCACTTCAATTCAGCAGTTCTTTCAGATTTAAACTCTGCCTTACCAAGGGTAAAATCTCTCTTTTTCATCATCACTATTGTAGGGTTAATTCCAACCCAAGGTTTGACTTAGGCAGACCCCTATACAACCCAACACAATTTTCCTCTTCTTTTGTGCAATTGCAGGCCCAGAAATAGGTTCTAAACTCAATTAGAAAGTATAGGAGCATAGTGCAGATAAAGACACAGGCAACCACACAAACTTCATCACAAAAAGGAAGGACTAGGGCGCCAAGCACCATAGTTCACCTGGACTAGGGCTCCTAGGACCATAGTCTAGGTGTTTTGTCCTGCAATTTGACCAGAAGCCAATTTGGAGACTCCTAAGACCAATTTGACCCCTGTTCTGTAGTTGGAAGCCATTTTGCGTTCAGAACTAAGACACATGTTCATCTCTACATCCCTTTTCCAATTTTGTACATCTTAGTTGATTCTCAACCTGGATTTGTCTATTTATGCTGATTATTGCCACTTTTGTACTATTTAGCCTAGTACTTGCATTTTCAGTTCAATCAATTAAATCAAAAGCGAACAATAAATCCATCAAGTGATCAGCTCTCCCAATGGTCTGAAGTTGGGCCTAATTGGTTGTTCTTCAATGTAATTGATGGAATTGGCTTTGATTCCTTGTTTGCATGTCTAAGCTAGTGAACACCATTTCCACCACATTATACATCCCAATTTCAATTTTGTGGTTCGGGTTTCCAATTTGTTGGAAGTTTTATAATAATTTTATAATTGAGGAGGCCTATCAGAGTGATATATTTTGTTTGACACTGGAAAGCAATGCTTATTTAATATTATTGTTGATTGCACCAATATTTACTCCCATCATACCTTTGTTGAGAGCTACCATACCACTTTTGTTGATGACATTAATTATTTGAGGGTCGTTGTAAATCTTTGAATCAATACATTAGTAGAATCACTTGGGCATGTCAAGACCAGGTGAGTCATGAGATGAGTGACCCTAAACAAGTCTTGGGGACTCAAGACTTAGGTACCCAACAAGTCTAGAAGACTCGTTGAGTCTACCAGACTTGCCAAACCCAACTACTCCTACGAGTTAGACTCGACTACGACAAGGGAAAGAAAAAGTTATTAAAAATTATAATGGAAAAAAAACATAAAGTGTTAAAACTTGAACACTTGATATCATCTCTTACACCATAAAAAGATGTTCATTTTCTTCAATTCGGCATAACAATTCTGTCCAAAATTCAATGCCAATGAGGAGGCCTTGAATGGGCTTTACACAATAATAGAGAAATTGGCAGCCAAGACACCATCCATGTTTATTCAAAAGAACCATCCTAAAGACTTAATTACTAGAGACAAAGGTACAAAACTATAGACAAGAAGAAGACTTGCCAATACAATAGAGCATGTGAACCTTTGTTTGCTTTCTAAAGTTGAACCAAGTTCTTCATCACCTTATTCAATTAGCCTTGGATACAATTTTCCATTGCTATCAAACGGGGAGAAATTGAGCCAGGGGGAGCATTTCAGTCTCAGTTAGCCTGTTTCTTTTAGAAGATTATTCTTACAAGGGTTGTCATCAATGACAAAGGGGGAGATTGTCAGATTATATTGTCATTGATGTCAAAGCATTGCAAGGATAAGAAATTAGTTTTGGCACACAGATCTTTGTTCTTGTTTTACCCTAGATAAACAAAATTATTATGACCTATTGGGCCGGCTTCTTTAGAGAAGAAAAAGTAATTTAAGTGAACTGTTTGGGATGACCACCTAGATTGAAGCGCCCAGCTTTGGGCAGAAAAATTACTAAATAAAAATAATATTTTGCATGCTTGGCCTACCTAGAAAAAGGTCTTTGCTGGCCGATCTAGATGAAAAGGAATAAAAATAATTTTTTGCATACTTGGCCAACCTAGAAAAAGGTCTTTGCTGACCAACCTGATTGAAAAGGCATAACCGCTCAATGAAGAGGCGTGTCAAGGGTATAAACATGAGATTTTGGGAGAACATTTTGACCATCCATTCGTTTAATATCTTTCTAATAAAGAGGAGATAATAAGAGAAGGAAATCAGGTGTTTCAAGAGTAGAATTATAAGAGCAGAAAATCAGGTCCTTAAGAGCAGAATCATAAGGGAAAATCAGATTTTTGAGCAAAAAGTAGGGCAGACATTGTGCAGATCTGTAAGCTTATTTTGAAGATCATATTTCAGATCTGAGAGGAGAAGAAGTTCAACGCAAATAGTAGGAAGATTTTGAAGGCCTTGAAAGGATCTAGATCAGATCCAAATATCATGATCTTTTTGTTTCTTGAAGGTTGGTGCCTTCTACATGGCAAGTTTAGGAAGTTGGAGCCTCTTACTCAAAGAGATCAGAGTCTCTTGCTGAGTTGGTGCTCAATGGAGGGGGTTGATGTCTCCTGTGGGTTGGTGCCTACAAAGTTGCAAGAAGTTCTCTATAAATGCAATATTTTGCCGTGGTTTCCTCCCACAAGGGTTTCCACATAAAATCATGTGTGCATTTTGTGTTCTAATTTGCTAGATCTTACTTGTGTGGATGTTTTGATTATTGCCTATGATTGCTAATGTTATAAATTGAAAAAGTTGTTCTTATACTGATTCACTACCCCTCTCAGTATAAGAGTGTTTGTTTTCTTCAAGGGTTTGTTGTGATGCTGGGACAAGTGATTTAGGTTACTCTAAGCCATAAATCTCATAATCTATGAGATTTGTATAAATTTGACAATATTTAAAATCTCAAATTTATATATCTGACAACATTGTTTCCTTCATCTAAAATTAAAATTTGTTTTTATACCCATGTGATTGATGTATACTTGTGTACACGGTCAAAGCAGCTTCTATTTGATTAGTTTATTGTGTCTTTAAAGTTTATTTATCAGAGGGTGCATCAAACAAATTTTAAATCCTTAAAATTCTCTATATTTTTTTTTTCATTTTTTTTATTTTCCAAATCTTTGTTGAGTTTGGGCATCGAGTCTGAATCTGAGTACAATTCAATAGTCGGTTTTCCGAATCTGAGGAAACTCAAATTCTTGTAACTATGCTTTGAATGAGATATATTGTTGGGTAGCATGATTAATATTGTAATGAGATTGTTGAACATTGTACTTCTTAAGATGGTCATATATCTTTGGGTGTTATCGAAGATATCTTCATATGAGACTTAGCCATGGTACCTAGTTGGTGGACCATAATACTTCCAAAGAACAAAATCTTCATTTCATGAGCAGTCATACAACTAAACTCAATACAATCCAATTGCTGAAATTTAAATTGGCATCACAGCCATACTTATGCATGCAATTTCATCTAGTATAATATTCTGAATATATAGTTTTGTTGTTGCATCAGTATTCAACTTGGATTTTCTGAAAATATTTATATACGAAAATTTGCAGTTATTTCTTGTATCAATATTATCACTCTGAATGGCTTTGATATAGGAATGTCATATGCAATGTTAATGTCCAGTTTTTGTGAGTTTTCTTGCTATCATATATATTTAAATATTGCATACTATCAGAAAATACAAGAAAAATGCATATTTTATGAAAATTTCAGAAGGGGGACATTACACCCTAAATGCCACTAGATATATAGTTTCAGTTTATTGTTCTTTTATTTTGTAAAATAATGAGTTAGTGGTAGAGAGTGCATCATTTTTACTTCTAAAATCCAAATGCCTACACTGTTCTAGAGTAATGTTAAGAAACAAGGAAACCTTAGATGCAAACTAAATGCAGTACAGTCAATTCTCAAAAGCCAATCCACTCCATAAAGTTGAAAATAGATACTATAGCATTGTCCACTTAAAGGATACCTTCGTCCTAGTGTGAATTACTGAAATTGACCATTATAAGTCCTATGAGGTTCTAGACAACTTACATATGTTATGGAGTCCAAGGGCTAAAAGTACAATCAAGGAGACATGTTGTTGATACTAGACCAGCAACTACTAACTCGTCAATAACTACTAACCCATGTAGCTGAGTGCATAATTCTAGAGCAGCAAAGATCAAAGTACGAGAATCCCAAAGGATTAAAACTCAAACAAAGAAGAAAAGATGGTGAAAATGAGGAGACATGATGCTTTCAAGAAGGCAAACATAAAAATTTGGAGCCTTGGGGAAAACCTGTCAAGATCAAGATTGTTATTATGTGGGAAACAGTCAACTACACATGTGGACTAAGGCACTTGGGAGAAAGAAGAAGTATTACCTTGAAGAATGTAACCCCAACATGGACCATCAACAAAAGGCCTTTATAGAGGCAAATATTGCTTGGAGGTCAAAGATTCTCATTTCCCAGCTGAGGCCTAACTCACATCGTCTTCGATGTGAAACACAAAGGTGGAAAAGATCAAAAGAGGTTTGGGAAGAGAGGGTTTCTATCTTTTGTACAGCACGGACTGTGGAAATTGATGAGCACTTTATTTTACAGTGCAAATCTTACACTGGCATCAGGGACAGCTACATAAATGGTTTAATAGGAGCCTCTTTTCAAGATTTATTTAGCGAAGAATGGGTTGAGAGAATGGGAGAGGTCATTATCAAACTGACTAGCAGATATCAAAAAATCACAATACAAATATATCAGAGTCTACCGTCCTATAGGCTTTCTTTTGACTCATCAATGTTAAAAGTCTTCCATTCTATTCTATTCTTTAGAAGATCCTGTTAAGAAGATCTAGTTTCGAAGAGCACAAAAGTAAACATCTCATCAAAAAGATCAACCCTACAAAAGAATATAGAATATACAATTCATTGACATCATCAGAAGATCTTAGGTAAAGGATGGTGATAAATCGAGGGACAGAAGCTTGAGTACACTTTGACAAGAGACATCAACCTGCAATTAACTAAACGGAAATCAGAATATATGGTAAGACATTAAAGGATAGTACAGTAGTTCAATAGCTAGTTAGTAGTTGGTCAGACATACCCAGACAAAAATGAAGATTTAGATGTTCAGGATTGCCTTCTAATAGATTGTCACGGATTACTCTCCATGCTGATTCTCTGATAGCATATTCTCCCGGAATACAGTCTTACATCCTTAGTCATGATTCTCATCTGTATAAATGTACTACCAGATTCTCTTCTCTTTCCATTTGTGTATTGGAGAATAATATCAGACTAACATTAGGTGTCATCCACCAAACAATTGTCATTTAGACAAGATAGCTTGCAAATAGAAGAAACAGATCAATATAATTTTCTTCCCATGGTCAAATAGACATATTTTCCCTTCTTATGTTGATCTGTTCACAAATCAGTACAATTAACACTGTTTCTTCCTTTGCATGATTGACCAACAATTAGTTTTGGAAATCAAAAGATACCAAAACACCTTCATCTCCTAACATCTTTAACTTAGCAATAAAGTCAATACTTTCAGTAAGCCTTTTTGTTGACAGGAAATGATATAATGTCAAGTATATGAATTGTCTACAATCTTGTGGAAATTGATCTGTTCAAATTTTGCAGTAAACAGAACTTGATGATGGAATGGGCATGGAAGAGCTGAATTATAATTTCAAAGGTCAATCATAAATCAGTTTCATTTAAAGGCGAATTGCACTTCTTAATACTTAATATTCCAGGAAGAAACTATTCAAACAAAATAGATGCTGCAAAAGGTGCAATACAGAGTATTAAAGAGTAAATGGCATTATATTCTAATTCTCATAAACAACAATTCTTTGAAATGAACAACAATGCTCATAAATCTACATCTGCCACACAATAAGCATTCTGTTGAAACACCCAATTTCAAAAGAAAATTACATACCGTGAGTCTCTACAAGTAGTGGTGGCTTTTCTCCTTCAGGACCTTGGTAATTAATGTTCTTAGGCATATAAAGATAAGCAAATGCCATCTGTCCAGGTACTTTGGTGGTAAATTCAATTATCTCTGGTGAGCTAAAAAATGGAGTATAATCTGTGCTATTCAAAGAAGATGATGTCCAGATTATAGAGACATCTTTCACTACAATATGATTTTCTTCAAAGGCCACCTGCACTTAAATATCGTTGACTTGAAATATGTGAACAAGGTTACAAGGGATCCGTACAAATTACACATAATTGTTTCAATAGTTTATGGAAGCAAACAATGTTCTCTAAATTCAGAAAACAGAATGATAACTAAGAAGTGAATTGCCTTTCTTTACTCATTTACGAACTGTACCATAGTGAGACATGAGAACTAAATAGGAAAGAAAAGGAAAAAGATGGAAAACCTTTGCTATAGACGGTGGATGTTTAGGTGACGACCCCTCAATGTACAAAATACTTCCCATAGAGGTCTAACCTAGCAAAGTACTTTTATAATCAGTTTCTTCAGCTCTGAGAAATTACCCACAAGAATTCCAGTCTCTTTATTTCATTTAAGAATACACTATAAGCTATGTTTGCAAGAAATCAACAGAGCTTCTTTTTATTGATGGTAGCAACTGCCTGGTCAACAACTTTACAGTTGCAGCTTAATGTAAACAAAGGGAAATTTTAAATTAACTCACAATATTGCCAAAATATGTCAAAGGAATATCAACTAAGGACAAGGAACCAAGAGTGTGATCAAGAATTCCCAAATAGCACCTCCCTTTTTGCCTGCAAGTCAAAATAGATAAATATCACAACCACCAGCATTACAAATATGATGACCATATCAAAGATACAACAGAGTGATAATTTTTCATCACAATTATAAATGAATGGAAGGTACATGTGTGAGGCAACAGGATAGTTTTAGGAATAACAAAGGTGAACTTCTAGACACAAGAACAAACCTGTACGTGCATGCAATGTAGTTATAGTGTCCCTTGTTCTTGATGAAAGAATAAGAACTATTGCCAAAATCCCATGCTGGCCTTGTAAATTCTGCATCTAAAGGATACAGGGCTTGCACTTCATTCTTTGACTCAATCTGTCAATGGAATCGTCAACAATCCCTTAAGCCAATTAGAGAGAAAGGTCAAAGGGCATAAAAATATCTACAATCCTACCACCAAAATGGAACTAAGCTTAAAGGCAGGCTTTCTAAAACATGATATTAATCGAGAAATAATACAAATATCAAAAACCACATATTATTTCTCAATTTAGAGCATGCAAATTACTAATTAAAAATTTAAAATCTTAAATCAACATGATATAATGATGATATTGGGGATTCGTTGCCTTTTCTCTAGGCATTTGTTAGCTTTGCATATTGCATGTTTCGTTGCATATTGTCCATCCAGCCACATTAATTTGATTAAAGCTAGAAATTTTCTATCATTCTTTGTGAATTTGCAATGTCTTTGCTGTTATTAGGCAACAATCCTACAACTAGATCAGCAACCCTAGTCACATCATGTTGAACATTTGTGTCATTGATGTCAAAGTTTAATTGAGCGGCCTGCTTGTCAGCTTGAGCTGCTTGAGGTGGTTGCTTGTCTGGTTGAGCTAGTTGCCTACTAGCTTGAGGTGCCTGTATGTCTACTTGTGCTATCTGTGTGTATGCTTCAGCTGGATGGATGTCTACTTGTCTCTTTGTCAACCGCTAAATCAGAAATTTTCATGCCAAGTCAGCAAACTTGCCATATCTGCCTTGGCTTTTCAAAGGAAACATTTTTGTTTCACATCGTATATCCTAAATTCGATAAATTCTAAATGATTTCTGGGCGTTTCTTTTAATTACTTAGTGGTGTCGCCAAGGATCAACTTTTGCGATGTATATGCTGAGTGGACTTCGAGTTTCTTTTCATTCTCTGCATCGTGGAGCTGTTATTTCTGAGATATGCATTATTTCTTTGAGGAAGTCAGATCGTGCCTTTGTGCATATTTAATTCACACAGGCCGTGATTTGAATTGTGAATTTTTTTTAATCGTTGAGTGCGTTAGTTTTATTAATGCGCCGGCGGTGCTCCTTGTGCGCTGGAAATATTCGGGAAGTGTTTTCAGTAATATACGTGGTTGAAATTTTTGCGGCTTCAGCACATTTTTGATTTAGTTAAAAATATCGCATTCAATTTTGTGAGTATGGTTGAGCCGATCTTTTTGGGAACCCGATATTTCTTATTTATCGGCTGTCTTTCGATGAAGCCGATTTTTTCCTTTTCGGCAAAATGATGGAAGTCGTTTCATATTGAGGAATATATTAACGGGAGTTGTAGCAGGTTGGAAATTTTTGAAAAAGGGTGGCCTACTTGGTTCGAAGGGAGTGGATTCGTTCATTTATTGTGACAGACATTATTTTTGGAATATACAAAGTTCGTGGTGGACTTGTGCGATTTTTCTGTTAATGATGTTGCTCCAGGTTTGCGGTGGTATCAAAAGTATAATTCTTCTCTAGTTAGTTTGATGGAAAAAGCAGATATCGTGCTTCCTCAATTTTTGTGTATCGCTTTCAATGGTTATTGAATACATTCTTCTTGCTGCTAAGGTTATTGTTTAAGTAAAAAAAGGAGGGTCGACGCCTGGAAAGTTCTTCAGTGAATTAATTTTTCTGATTTTTGAAGTCACTGGCTGTGGGTGTATATTTGTGTGCTTCAGGGTGTGAAGATGTTGAAGGTGTGCCTAGACGGAAGTGTAATGTAAAAATTTCTGGGATGGTGATTCATATTTGTGATCGGACCTGTGCTGTGGTATTTTTACTTGGGGTGTGGATGGAGAACACAGTTCGAGTACACTCTGGGCATATTGAGCTGTGCTTGTGTATGTGAGCTATGCTGTTTCTTAAGACATATCTGAGTGTAGACATGCAGTCCTTGTTTTGAGAAAGGATGATTTGTATTTGTAAAGGTATAAGAATTCGGTGCTGTGAGAGGCAGTTCTGGTGTTGGTGTCTAAGTGAAACTGGTATTTGCAGAGCGTTGGATGTTCATTATATTTTGGGTTTGTCAATTGTCCAAGCTATGAACTGTTTTTGCTAAAGATGTTTCTGAGTTATGGTTGGTTGTCTAGCCTTTTAACTATTGTGAAGGGAGTTGGAGCTCTCTCAATTTTTGGAGTTGATATTCTGATTAATCTCAGTTGGTGCTGAGTGGGGAGTTGGTGCTCTCCATAGTTGTATTTTTTTGTAATCTAGGTTGGTTCCCACTCTGAGTTTTTTTTACCTGAAAGGGTTTTCCACGAGAAAAATTTTGTGTTCTCGCTCTGTGTCATGTTTTTATTTTCAGTTAACTATATTAACAGTTTTGAGTTTGTTTAAATCTTGAAAAATCTGAAACACTGATTAACCTCCCCCATCTCCCACCCCTCACAGTGTTTCTTGTGTGCATCTCACATCATTCCCACAGAAGAGAAAGATAAGAAAGGTTTATTCTAATTAGCATTTCCCGGGAGTAAAGCTTCTACAGAACCAGAACTCATTCAAGCTGATACTGGGGAATATTATACAGAAACACAAATGGGTGCAGAAGAATTAGAAACACTCATACAGGAAGGGCTCCAGGCATCCTCAAAATTAAGCCTTCCAAACACATTCCTAAAAGAATGGTAGGATTGGACCCTTAGAAATTAGAATGGACTCCTCCTAACTGCAATCATCACCAACCTCCTCATCAGTGCCTTGAGAGTTTATTCATTTTCCTCCAACTCCGTGTTTGAGATATTATCACACTCATCATTTTCATCTATCTTAAGTCTCAAGGACAGCTTTGGCTTCTTGATCTCAATCACTCTGACCCCTTCCCACCCAATGCCTTTCTTAGTGGTCTTAAAGCACAACTTTTTCCCAACCTGCTCCCACATAAAAATAATCAGCCTCAATTTAGATCATAGTTGGAAGTGGTTTTGTGTTGACAGAATGTATCCAAAGACAGTTAACTTGCATACCCATTGAAAATCTCTTACACTCCTAGCGAAGAAAACCTCAAATTTTGTTGAAATGATAATTCTCCCATTTGTGTTAGAAAGATCCTCTAAATAAGGCACTAAACAAATGGAAGATTGGCAACAGGCCTGGAGGTGCTTTGATTCCTCCATTTTTAATCTGTGATTTCCAAGAGGTTGATTTCCATCTTGAGATATTCATTTTAACTTTTGGCTGGAAACGGTGACCTGATTATGGTTTTGTTGCATGATTTTGGATGAAAAGGACCTTTCTGCAGAAATGGTTTGTCCCATTTGGGACTGCAGTTTTGAAATTTGGGCTCAAATTTTGAGGAAAAACTTTGGAGGAGGTTCTGATATTCCTTTAAAGATAACTATGTCTTGTAATACTTAAGGGCATAAAAATACAAACCATAGGTAGAGTGAACAATTATTTGTACAAGTGGTATTGTAGATTTTATTGATTTTTTTCTTGTAATAGATTTTCTGTACAAATTAAACTTTAAACCATAATGAGGGTTTTTCTTTGATATTTTAAAAACTTTTGGACTGCCTTTAAAATCGCATGCCATAATCAATGATAGGTCTTGCCATTTTTCAACATAAACCCTCTAAGGTGAAAATTAGGTTTTTAATCCTAAGCATTTTTTTAAGATTAGCATTTTTCTAAGATTATCACTACGTAGTAAGGGTGCGTGTGTAGCCGAGTTGGTGTGAAGGGGAATCGTGAGACGTAGTGTTAGGCTAATGATCTCGGTGCTACACATCAACTCCGGTTCAATTCTCACTAGGATTATCACAAACCCTTTTATTGTATCGTTTTTTATTGTAAGATAAGGCTATTACAGACAGCTCCCATTGCTAGGGTTTCGCCTGGAGAGCGATCTTCTACAATTTTTTTCCCACTTGATGGGCGCGCTTCTTGGGCTACTATGGTTAGGCAGGGTGGATGCTATTGTGTCTTCTCGCGGTAGGAAGGGTGGGGACAGGGGTTCCTGTTTTCTGAAACGTAGATAGGAGTTTCGCCCCCCTTATGGGTCTGGTGCTAGGATAGACAGGCCAAAGAGGGTTGTACATGGAAATATGAGGTATGGGAGGGTCGTTCCATCTAAGCCCTATTTGAAGGAGCAATCTCATCGGCTTGTTCATTCAGATGGTCTCCCCTCTTTGGGCTCGAGACCTTTGAGTGATGTGCCTATTATTGTGAATCTGTCAGAAGAGGTGGAGAAGGAAGTGGAACAAAATGAAAGGGTTTTCTTAGGGCTAGGGCTTATTGGGCATTCCAGAGGTTTGTGACCAAGTCTCTGTGATCTACATAAGTGGATCTCTCTTCATTGGGAGCCTATTTTAGATGGGTGTGTTCAAATTTATCCACATGCTCGGGATTTTTTTGTTGTTGTTTTTGAGAATGAGAGGGATAAGAACAAGATCATGTGTCACAATCAATGGTGTTGGGAGGATAGTCGCCCCTTGATGCTAAAAGCATTGCATCCAGCCTTTAATCATTTGTCTGAATCGTTCGATCGGATTCCCCTTTGGGTGAGGCTTCCTAATCTTCCCATGTAGTTTTGGTTTGATTCCTGTTTTGAGGTTGTTGGTAACTCTTTGGGTAGCTTCCTGTTGACTGATGAAGGCTCTCTTAACCTCCTACACACGACCTTTGCTCGTATTTTGGTGGAGATGGACATGTCTAAAGAACTTCCTTTGGAGATTTCTATCAAAACTTTGAAAGGGAGTTGGATACAGCCAGTGGACTTTGAAGGGGTTCCCTTTCGTTGCAGGAGATGTTTTAAAACTGGGCATAATGCTTCTATCTGTGACAAGCGCAAGGTAGAGAAAAAGGCTACTTGGTGGAAAGAGGTAACTTCTCAACATTGCACCGTAGAGAAGACTAAGGAGATTCACAACAATCCTCAGGGTTTGAGTGGTGGGGGTAATGTTGGCAATGAAACGGTGTTGAAGATTAAGGACATCACAGATCCATCTATGGGTGTGGAGGTAAAGCAAGGAATGTCATGAGATTTTGGGGTTGGGGTAAACGATGGTGTTGATGCAATATGTTGTGCTAGTCAAGAAAGGAGTGTTACATTCCATGAGTCGAGGGCAAATGTCGGTTTAAAGATTGGGGGTGTCTCAGGGGAGGCTACTGAGCTCCAAACCTTGCAAAGGTTGAACGAAGGAGAGATGGATGGTTCGGGTGTTTCCAATTTGAAATTATTGGAAAATGCAAGATAAGATGGATGGATAGAGGTTAAAAGGAAGAGAGAAAAGAGAATGAAGAATGAGATTCTTCACTCTCAAGAGAAGGGGGCATTGGATTCAGCAATGTAGTTTCTGCTCCACTTTGGGATCAGAATTTTTGGGAGGTGGCTCCTTGTTTGTAGCCCCATCTATTTTGAGCCAACTTAAAATCCGATAGATCAATAAAATCAATCACTATTACAGACAAAAAAAATATATTATCACTACAAAGTGTATACTAAATTTGACATGAAATTATCTCTCTACTTTTACAAGTACATTTTTCACCTCACAAATTTTTTCCAACTTTCTCCCATATGAAACCCAATTGATTGAATTCCATTTCCACAATTCCCAAGCTGTGTCAATGACATGTAAATGAAATGCTACTATGTTTTATACCATCAAGACCCTGCCACCTTTTGTAACAATGATGAGCAGCAGTTGGGGGATGAAAGTGGTGGCTCTTCCAAGCCTCCATCTTGTGTGACTTGCTAATATTGGCTGGTTAGCTTCTCACACCAAGTTCCTCTTAACTGCACAACCACCATGTGTCAATTCACATTGTCCAATTACTAATTTATTGCCCCAGCTTTGCTCACCCAAGGCAATGCCAGCTAAGACAATACATCATGTAATTTTTGGCCTATGGTCATATACGGCCAAACTTGCAACGAATTGTTTGTGATGTCCCTAATTTTGGACCTGCTTATTGCCAAGCATTTTAATTAAATAAATATAAATAACAAATAGATAATTATTGTTGAGACATGGACCAGTTAGGACTCGAACCTAGGACCTTCCATACACTACTAGAGTGCTCTACCACTGAGCTACTGGCCCCTCTTGGACCAGTCCATCGTCGGTCCGGGTGTGGCTTATTTTCAACACCAACAACCCCCCTTAAGCCACACCTCTCGTGTGCTTGGGGCTCCTAGCCTAGACCTGGCTCTGATACCATGTTGAGACATGGACCAGTTAGGACTCGAACCTAGTGTTGTCCTCATTTTTGGATTTTCAAAAAAGTGACAACCCCTACAAATTTTTGCCTAAAAAGTGTCGTTTTTATCTCCAAGGCACGTTTTACGAGGTACAAAATTCACATTTGATAGTGTCAAATCATTGGGGGGTGTCTTTGCCATCATTGTCTAAGTTTTGGTGAGTTTTGGTCTTCCTTTTCCTAGCTTTCTGTGCAATTTCGGGTTTCAGAACAGTCACTACATGTTGAAGATTTTATTCTATGGCACGCTTCCCGAGGCATAATTTTGACTAATCCTTGGACTGGCTTAATCCTTAGTCCATCCTCGAACTACGTTTCAAATTTCGTCGAATTCTGGGTTCGTTTGCTATGTCTTTCCTTCATTTTCGGGTTTTAAAATCCCGACTGCAGGTGGAGAATTTTCTTCAAACTGCAAGTTTTAATGATATTCATTGTTTTGGTCTTTGTAGGGGAATTTTTGGCTTATTACATGTGCACTTTTATTTAAAAGATGTTACTTGTAATTTGTTTTAAATTTCTCCTTTGTTGTTTTTATCATTTTTATTGTTTTTTTGGTCTTTTTTAGTTAAAATAGGGATTTTTTGGCTCAATTACAAGTAAACTTGCAGTTTGGTCTAAAAACCCCTACTTTAATGGTTTTTACATGTAATAGGGATTTTAAATCCCCATTACATATGTGCAAGTATTTCTAACTTGTTGTAGGGATTTTATTTCTCTTTTACAAGTAATTAAAACTTGTATTCCTCTCTAAAAAACCCGATTTTGCTCATAAAGTGCATTTTTGACATTTTAAACTTGCTATTTGGCCAAAAGTCCCAATTTTGCCCAACATGTTGAAAAAGTGAAATTTTAAACTTGTTATATCTTCTAAAAAACCCGATTTTCATTGTTTCAATGCATTTTGAACTTGTTATTGGTTCCAAAAAACCCGAATTGCAAGGAAAAACGTTTTTTTGAGGATTTTAGGCAAATTTTTGTGGAGATTTTTTGGGAGATAGAAGGCGTTTTGGATTCCTCCCTATTTTTATGCATTTTCAAACACCTTTCATGCCACATGGAGGTTAAGATTGCTGGTTTTTAGCTTTATAACAGCAGCCACGTTTTTTTGCCATTTGGAATGCCACGAATCAGCAATGTTATGAATCATTTTGGCTTGGTATGCTAAGGCGTTGAGGTTAGAAAGAGTCTTGGCCATTTTCCATGCCATTTCTCATGCATTTGCTGCCACGTTTTTCAGTTTTGGGCATTTTTTCAAAAACGTGGCTAGGGTTTTGGAATATGGTTAATTTCTTTTTAAGAGATATCCTTCCTTTTTTCAAAGATTGATCATCTTTTTGAAAAAGGCATTTTCAGTTTGGAGCAAGGTAAGATTTATTTCCTTCTTGTTTCATTTGTCTTGTTCTTTTTGTTTTCTTATTTTCTTCTTGTTTCATTTTTCTTGTTTTCAAATATGTTGGTTCTTCCCCAAAAATTGGTTTTTGTGAGAGAGATTTTCCCTTGATATGCAATTTTTGAATTGCATTGTTCTTCCCCATTTTCCTTCTTTACTTGTATTCGGGATTTTAAATCCCGATTACAAGTTGGATGAAAATAATTGTTCTTCCCTTACGGATAAAAGATTTAACCATCTTTTGTTGAAATTCCAAGTTGTAAAGATGAGAAATACCCATCCTTTCAAAATCGGGTTTTTGGAACCGGATTGCATGTTGAAAGTTCTTCCCATTTTCTTGAAGACGATATTCCCAAAATCTTTTCATTTTCACTCATATCAAGATCCCTATTCCATCATCCGTACATACCATTTCATCCACTCATTTCACACCTTCATTCATTTTCCCCATTTAAAGTCTACCTGCTGTCAGCCATCCAGAACCCGAAATTGGTCCAAAATGCACTCAAAAAACACTTGAAAATGAGTCCTAAAGGTCCAATTACGCATATGAAGTTGCATGTTTGTTCCCCGCAATTGCGAGTTAATGCTCTGGTTTTCCCCACACATGTAATGCAACTTCCAAAACCCGAAATTCACTTTTGAGCCCATTTTTGCATCAATTTCTCTCTTCCCTTGTCAATCCGGTTTGCACACACGATCTACCAAATCAATGGATTAAGGCATGGGCCTTATTTTGCAAGCAAATTTCAAGAATGAAAGATGATACAAAGAAGAAATACAAACAACAATTCATGGTTGAGAACATAGAATGCTTTCAAGACAAAGATGGTCATGACATGAAAAGAGGAAGGCAGTCTGTTCCCTCTTGAAAAGCTAGTACTACCCCAAGCAAGAAGACAAGGATGCAAGTTCCCGTTCCGGTTCAAGATGTCTTTACCAATCCAGAATACTTCAAGTTCTAGCATCCTGAAGCGACATGAAGATCATTACAGACAAAGGATGATGCAGTTAGAGTCGTGTCTTTAGACACATGGAATAATTTTAGTTATGCATTTGTAATTTCGTTTTGACAAGTTACATGTAAAAGTATTTTTTGTAAAAAGCAAGTTACACATTACTTGCACTTTTGTAATTACATGTAAGACAACTACAAGTTGTGTCCAATTAGGACTATAGTTGTGTTGTGACCATTTCACACATCGCCCCATCGCAAATGGGGACCCCCTCTTTTTGCTTGTTTTTCGCTTGTTTTCGCTTTCGTTTTTAGGGTTTTGTTAGTCCGTTAGTTGTCTGGATTTAGGGCTAAGCCTTAGGGTTTTAAATCTTGCCTTTTCAAGCCAAAATCCAGTCATTTTTGAGAGCTTTTGAGCTTTCTTTTCTAGAATGCAAATTTTGAATGCAATGATTTCGCCAAAATAGTCTAATTTTCAATTGGAATGTTCATGCAGAGCTTAAACTTGTTTAAATGATGACCGTCAATGTGAATTTTTGTCTGACTGAATATTTTGACCAAATTTTGACTTTTTTGAAGTTTGATCCTAGGCATTGGAATTGATTTGTTTTCGCCTCGTGAAGTGTTAAAATGTGAAAAATCTTGTTATTTTGGCCTGTAGGAGCAAAATCGCTCCTGTCCCTCAGTGAAGGACGGAAGCTCATTTTCAGATATCTCATCATCCTTGTGGAGTCCGGACAAATTTTACGTTTGAAGTGATAGAGAACGACAAGATCTTTCATTTGAATATAAATTGAAGATTTTCATGAGCGCGGAAAGGCCTCCAGGAGGAAAATCGCTCCTGTCCCTCAGTGAAGGACCGGAGCTACGATTCAAATTTCGCCTTGTCCTTGCAAGATTTTGAAAACTTAATGATTTGAGGACGTCCGAAGGAAGATACTTTGCCAAATGAATATAATTTGAGATGCAAAAAACGAAGGAAAATGACCTATATTGACTAAATCGCTCCTGTCCCTCTCCAAGGGACCAGGGCGAGGTACCTTGTAGCTCTCGTCCCTCTCCCAGGGACCAGAGCGATTTCCTTCATTTTGCAAAATCCAGACAAGGGTCGAGGCAAGTTTACGTTCAAAAACTAAGGAGAACATGAGATGAGCACATTGAATATAATTTGAAGATTTTTGGACGTCCATACCAGTGCTAAATGCCTAGTTCGCTCCTGTCCCTCTCCCAGGGACCAGAGCGATTTTTGATATAATTGCCTTTGTTGCAAAATTACAAACAATGTCAAGGCATGGGCGGATAGAGTGAAGAAGGACGACTCCGTTGAATATAAACTTGGAACCTGGCAAAGTAAGATGAAGGCCACAAAGGAAGGATCGCTCCTGTCCCTCTCCAAGGGACCAGGGCGATACAATGGTGATGATGCGTCCCTCCAGAGTTCAAGGTCGTCCCTCCAAGGTTCAAGGCCGATCCAAGCCAGGACGAAGGGTGGCGAGGACATTTCAAGGCATTTCCATCAAGCGAAACGTTGCAAAGGTCATCACATGGAAGGATTTGCACTCTAAAGACCTAGATCGCTCCTGTCCCTCTCCAAGGGACCAGAGCGATATCTACATAATGGCGTAAATTTCAAAAGCCAAACAAGTTTCAAGTTACCAAGAGGGTCGAAAGGACATCATTCCACGCAATGAAGATAATTGCAAGTTGGTACAAACAAGAACAAGCATGTTATGATGAACTTCGCTCCTGTCCCTCTCCAAGGGACTAGAGCGATATTGATATATTAGATTGATCCATGCAAAATTTACGTAAGGACAAGACATTGCAATGTTTTGGAAGGTCCATGGTATGGTAAAAAGATGATAAACAAGAGTTTTGAACGTGAAATGATCATCATTTTGAGCATGGAGACTAGATCGCTCCTGTCCCTCTCCAAGGGACCAGAGCGATTTGCTTTGGATTCCTTGTTTTGCTTCAAGATCAAGCTAAGTCAAGACGTCTTAAGATAGCATATGGTCCAAGGCATCGTTTGAAGACAATTTGCAAGAGTTTTTAACGTCCAAACATTGCTAATCGAGGTAAAAGTCTCCCATCGCTTCTGTCCTTTGGACAAGGACTAGGGCGATATCATTAAAAACACTCACATTCCTTCAAAGATCAAGGCGACATGAGGATAGGAAATGCGAAGGACGACATTTGGAGGACATTGCAAAGGAGATCGAAGTGTAAAGTTGCCAAGGTCAAGGAGAAAACATGGATCGCTCCTGTCCCTCTCCAAGGGACAAGGGCGATGGTCCCTTTAAATACGTCCAAACACATAATGAAGCGAATGGGAATGAGCGCAAAGGACACAAGCAATGATTTTTCGAAGGTCAAAGATACAAGATGAACATAAAAACATGGAGATCGCTCCTGTCCCTCTCCAAGGGACCAGGGCGATAATGGTCATAGGATGCACTTGCTCGCACAAGGAAGAAATTCAAGTTCGAAAGACCACCAGATGATCGATTTGGGAGTGGAAATGAAGGAATTAAACGTCGAAAACGCAAGAATCATGCCAAAGATGGTGAATCGCTCCTGTCCCTCATCAAGGGACCAGAGCGATGAGGTACGTCCCTCTATTTACATATTTTTTGGCGCCAAATTAAACAATTCGAATTTACTTTAAATGCTAAATCAATTTAAAATTTAAAAAATCCATTTTTATTGGCATTTAATGTGGCGTTAACATTTATTAATTATTTTTGCCTTATTTAAAAATCGAAATTTGCAATTAAAAAACGCAAGGCATTAGTAATTAATTAATTAATTAATAAAAAAAATCGATTTGAGCGCTCACATATGGAGGTCGGCCTTGTTATCTCATTGCAAATCATTTAAAAAAATGGTTTTGTTTTTATTAAGTCGGCCTAAGGGGTAAAGGATGCAAGCGCTATATAAGGGGGTAGAATTATCATTTTCTACATCATTATTTTTACCTTCCTTTATGCGAATTGACAAGAGGCGAATATAGTGCGAGTTTCATTTATCCAAGGTGGCAAAGACACTCCAAAGGTGGTGCGAATTGCATTGAAGACCAAGGGTGGCGCGCTTAGACATTCCAAAGGTGGTGCGACTTCAAACCAAAGGTGGCGTAGACATTCCCAAGGTGGTGTGAGGCGTGCGAAGTGTGTTGGAAGAGGTGCGAATTGCATTGAAGATCAAAGGTAGAGCGAATTTGAAGATCCATCCAAGACCACGCCTAAGGCGAATTTGCTAAGGACTTGGTGATTTATTTGTGCGAAATTGAAGATCACATTCTCTCCAGAGGTGGCGAAATCAAATTTGAGGGGATCATATTGAAGACTATCTTTATATCTCAATTTTGCCTAGGCAAATTTTGTTTTTGCATTCTAGAGTTAGCTCTCTATCGAGGTATGGCGATTTAATTATTATTGTTTTATTCATTCATCGTCATATTTCAAATTTTGAATTTTAAATCTCTTAGCTCAATCGTTGTATTTTAGGAAATGATAACTCTAGGGACTTATCATGAGGTTTCCTAAAATCTATCTCTCTTATCTACGTTATTTATTTCAAAAATCTATTTCTTATAATGAAATGTTGTGTAGGTATGGCGACCCCAAAGGCGGGAGCATCCACCAGTCGCTCGGCTCTCATGAAAGAAGATCAGAAGACTGAAGAGGTGGAGACCAAGATCGTGTCCAAGTGGAGCAACATTGGAGATACAAACTTGGGAAACTTTAGCACGAAGAAGTTCCGAGAGGTCCCTTACATCGGCAAGCCATCACCTGTCGCCCGGAGAATAATAGAGAGTGGCATCGTTAAGGCGGCCGGTTTTCCTCCAGCCATTCAGTGTCACGAGTTGATGATCGAGTGTGCCCGTCATTACAATCCACAGTCCAGGACAATTGTGTCCAATGAGGGAAACACTTTGGCGTACCTTTCAGAGGAGGCCATAAGTGAAGCCTTCCATCTTCCAGAGCACAGGGACATGATATACAAGAGCATTGAAGGAGCCAGATCAGTGTACGATGATGATCCAGATGCTTGCCTAAGCATAATTAACAAGAACTGGCTACTCAAGAGTCGTCCCCGTCTGAGCAAAGTACCGAACACACCACACCGGATCGATTTCCAAGAGGAGTACAGAGATTTGATTACCATGCTCAACAGAGTTACAGGAGCACCTCATGCCTTCTATTTTGAGAAATGGATGTTTTATTTCATCCAGGTGATTGTTCAAGGAAAGGGTACAATACATTGGGCTAGGATAATTAGCCATTGCTTAGACGTACAATTGAGAAGACTCAGGGCTACTAAGTCCTTCCACATGAGTTCATACGTCATCTATGCCTTAATAAGGAGCGTCGAGTACGCAGGACTACCTCACAGAGGAGTGATTGGAAGAGGACCTGGCGAGGTCAGAGTTTGTGAATCCTATACCTACTTGCATCATCCACCAGGGAAGAACTACAAGTTAATCAATGATACTTTCACGATGAACATCACCAGGACGTTGCAAGGAGGGATTCACAACAGATTATCTCAGGATGCCCAGGAGTTAATCAAGAGGTACGGTGCTTGGTTCATTCAGTTTCCCAAGTTCACTTACATTAGAGTGTATGGATGTCCTTTACCTCCATACATGTTGCCGAGGTACCCGACAGATAGAATTGTGTTACTTGAAGTAACAAGGCAGTTGGCAGCATATGTGAAGGCATTCAGACACAGACATCAGAATGGAGTTCAGGTACCTATTATTTTGGGTAATTCAGTTGAGGTATGTCCCAATGTCTCAGCCATGGATGACGCAGAGGGGGAGTTAGCCTTGTATCCTTTTTCATCTTTTGCTTGGAGGAATAGTTTTGATCCTCATGGACATTTAGAGGAGACAGTCGGTAGAAGATTTAGACATGAGTACCAAATTGAAGATTTTATGATGAATCTCCTAGATGATCTTGAAGTAAAACGCAAGATACATTCTAGATTGCCTTTGGATTTCATCAGGAAATGTAAGATTTACAGAGTAGCCGACCAAGCTCAGGACAACGGCAGGCACATCCAATCTTCATATGATAGAGAGAGCAAAGCAATAAGTTTGAATTGGAATGAGCCCGAAGCCGTGGATTTAGATGATTTGATGGCACCAGTCTTGTCTTGTACTCGCAGATGGGTAGACATTCAACATCAGAAGTTGAGAGAACAAGGCATAGCCATGTCTTTTACTTTGGAAGAAAAGCCAGCCGAAGGTGGAGCCAGTGTTAGTGAAGGCAATCCTAATCCTAGGAATTCAGGTGAAGGTAACCTTCGATGTGCCAGTGAGGGCAATCTCCATCCGAGAGGTTCAAAGAGAAAGGAAAGATCAGAAAAGAAAGAGCCTTCCAAGAAAAAGCAAGGTGCTAACAAAGACCAAACACCAGGTACTTCTTCCAGGCCAGAAGATAGAACAGTTCGAGTGGAAGAATCCATGGAATCGATGGTACAGAATGACAGACAGGAGGAAGAACAGGCACAGCATGTTTCATCCGATGGATCTCTCCAAGACTATGATTTAGATAATGATAATGAAGTAACATCTCCTCCCAGACAAGAAGAAGTAGTACACAAAGAAATTCAAGTTCAAGAGACCAGTTAGATCACCATTGCAGGCATTGCCCCTTCAATCAATCAATGAAGCAGAAAGATTCAGGAATATGGTTCAGCGTACATGTAATTGGATGGATAGATCTCACACGGTGGCCATTGAGTTTATTACAAGGATGTCGAAGATCACCCATCAGGCTATCCAAGTTCTTGAGATAATCCACAGATTGATGGCAACAGTAGCTGCATTTGCCCATACCAAGGACGTTGTCATCCCTGTCTTGAAAGTTATAAGACATACATCTAGAAGAATTTTAGCACAAGAGAGGATCTTAGAAGGTGATTCTCACAGTTTGTTTCAGTGGTCAACCTTACTCCATATAAAGAGTGTTCTCTTTGAGGACATCAGTGTTAGATGTGGTCAAGTTGAGGAGGTGATCAATCCGATCCAGGACAGAGTATTTGAGGTACTTCGTACCATTCTTGGCAGGAGGATCGAGGTCGAGACAGATGTGGATTTACAAGAGTTTGAGGATAGAATCACTATCATCTTTCGCAAGGACGCAGATGTTACAGATGAGCAGTATGATCAAATGTATGCCACCATGCTCCTGATTGATAGAACAAAGGAACTTGAACCTACTTGGGACACAGCTCTTCTAGATGCATTTGATCAGGTTATCCACTTAGAAGAGAGTATCAAGAGTCTTCCCGAGATTCCAATCACAGAAATCGAAGGAATTGTGACAAAATTCATTGCATATGCTAAGAAAGAAAATTGGAAAGGGAATAAGATTCTAGATGAAAGGTTGTTACAGATGACATGACATCTTATTTCTCATTGGTTGATACCTCCTAGATTTTTGTGCCAAATTTAATATTTGGCTATGTATTTAATATTGTTCAGTAAAAAGGAGGTCATTTGTAACAAACCCTAATTAGGGTTTAGGTGTCATGATCTTGTCCGTTGATTTACTTTCAATCTGGACCTTTCATTGTAATTGGGGATGCTATTTATACCCCCATTTTCATTTCATTTGTAATAGTCAGTTAATAGAGAATAGAGTTAAGAGTGAAAGAGAGAGATTAGAATTGTAAGCAATTTTTATTTTGTAGCAAGATTGAGTCTTGAAGAGAGAAGTTCAAGCAATTGTTGTATATGATGACTTGGAAATCAATAAAATATTGAAGTTATGGTGTTTTGTTGCAAGTTTCTTGAGTTATCTTCATGGTTGTTGGATGTACTTGAATCACGCTCAATCAAAGTAGTTGTTAATTAGAAAGACTAAGTGTGAGATTTGATATTTGGTAGGATTCGCAATCCAAACCACTAGCTTCTTGCTGATTGTAGGAACGCCTTGTGTGGTCGACTGGAAAACACCTTGAGTCCTTAACCTTCAAGCATTTTCGTATCTAGGATATGTACCTTCGTAGTAGTGTCCTTGGTCTTTGATGCATTGAACATCATTATTACCTTAGAAGATCGCACTAATTTCAGTTGAGTTGTTGTCTTATGGCAAAATTGAAATTGGTTGAGTCTTGCCAAATCTCATCCATGCTAAGTCGTTCATAGGGTTAGGCTAGATTAGACCTCTTAAGCCCTATCTTTTTCCTTTTTTTGAAAGTTCTTTTTAGATTAGTGAAATCTTCGAACTATTGAATCCGTAAGAAGCCTTGAAGGAAACAGCAAATCACATCATACCACTAAAAGCTTGTCCACACGTGGAGACCCCACTAAAAGAACCTTGGAGTCCACCTAACTGATCCTTTTTGCAGATCTTCAGCAGTTAGAGACTATTTTCTCAAGAGAGGATAAGATGCCTGTCGGTATTTTATTCTGTGTATGATTGTGTACAAAAAACACGTCAACAAGTTGGAATAAGTCTTAGTTAGTTATTGAATAAGTCTTGGTGGTTTGAGAGAATCTCTCAAGTTAGTTAGGATCCTCCCACCTTTTTCTCAAGGCTCCTCTTCTATAAATACTGGAGGGGTTTATTGTAATATATATCTTTTTGGAAAGCAAGCAAAAACTCTGCCAAATTTACAGCAAGAAGTCTTTGAGCTTATGTATGTGAATTGAAAGTTTTGAAGAATAATAAAGAAGGATTACTCAAGTTTTGAGTCTTTGAGCTACATGTTTGAGTTTGAATCTTTTTATTTCTTCCATGCAAAGTGTTTCTAAAGGAGCTTAGTCTAATCTGATTTGAAGTCTTTGAGCTGCAAGTAGAGAAGATTAATTAAAATAGGAAAATCTCTAGGAGCAGCAAGTCTTTGAGCTTGCATCTATTCTTGAGGAAAAATTATTGTTTGATAAGAAATAGCATCAAGTCTTTGAGCTTGCATTAGTTCTTGTCTTTGTGTTGAAAGAATAGATTATTCCAGTCTTTGAGTTGTTGTCTTTTATTCGTTGTAAAATTTAGTATAGCAAAAGGTAAATAGGACTTCCAATAGTCAAGTCTTTGAGCTTGATATTGATGTCCCATCCCGAAGGAAGTGACGGGAGTCTTTGAGCTTTCAGGAAACTTCATTTCCTTTCTCTCGTTTTCATTTGAAGTTGTTACCATTATTATACATTTTTTTGCTATCACTTTTCTAAGGATTGAAAAGGATATAGGCTTCCTTGAAGAAAGAAGGAAGACTGCTGTCCCATCCTATTTTTATTTCAGTTTTAGATAGATAGGGGGAGCCTTCCCTTAATTAGGAGAGTTTCATACTCACACACTGTGGTTGAAGCCACAATTTTGTTTGTTTTCACGAGTGTACAAAATTTTCAACCAACACCTAGGACCTTCCATACGCTGCTGGAGTGCTCTACCACTGAGCTACCTGCCCCTCTTGGACCAGTCCATCGTCGGTCCGGGTGTGGCTTATTTCCAACACCAACAATTATTAATAAATGAAATTATTAATTAATAAGTTGAGGCCAACTTTAGTAATATCTTTAAATAAATTAAGAAAAAAAAATTATTAGTTTGGGGCCAATCTGATCCAGCCATTTGAGAGGCGATTTCCTTCCTTATGGCCGACCAAGGCAAGATATGTATTTGTAAAGGATCCAGTGAGGAGTTTGGCATCAAAGAGTTTGATTATCCATGCATTAAACGAATGCACAGAGTGCTCAAATGCAAACCTGGGTATCTCATCTAGCACAAGATGAAATCCCTACCATTAGCTTTCTACAGTATAACCTTACTCTTGCCAGTACTACTATTCAGTGTCAATACCATTATTCATTGTTGTTAGCAGATTTTGGAATTGAGATAAGTATTGAATAGGGCAGACTCAGTAAGAAGTGATTATCTCATCATGCAACAATCAGTAGCGGATACTAGATGCAAGGGTCGATGCTATTACCTGTGTGATGTTGTCAGCTCTCCTTTGTTGTTGTCTTTGACACAACAAAGCAGATTGATTGAGGCGATTAAGCATGGAATGGAGGTCACAGCAGCAACCTATAGTTGGGTGTGTTACAGGAGAAAGAGGCAGTAAGGACAAATCAATGCGAAGACTAGTCTTTTGAAGCCATTGGTAGAAAGTGACTATATAGTATGAATTTGCACATCCACTAAAATCTGAAGTTGCATGATTAGATTTATTCAGGTTATTATTGTGTATCAGATTATTGTCTATAGACATGATTTGTGTTTACTCCCAGAATCACCACTACTGTTAAGAATTCCTAGGCATAGCATAGATAACATTTTCTTGATATTATATTGTTATGCTTTAAGGATATGTGGTCTAGTGAACTCTTTTACTTGGGTACATCTGCAATGTTATTGTAAAATTGTTGAATTGTTATATTGCTTGAATCAGAGTTGTAAGGGTTTCTTTTCTGTTTAGAGAATACTATTTCAGTTTCATTTTTTGTCAATATTGGCAAATCTATAAGAGAGTATATTTCAGTGGTAGCAAAGCCACCTTCCTGCCAGCTTGTGAGGGTTTGATGATGCAGGTCCATGAAAATAAGAAGCTATGGATCCGATAACATTCTTTCCACTATTCAAAGCCAAATTGCTAGAAAGACGGACACAAAATCCCTAAAGGAAGAATGATGATCAAAAGAGCCTTCTAAGGCAATGGCTAGAAGTTATGCTAAATATATTAGGATGGCTATGTCAAAAAATTAAAAAGTATTAAATTTTAAATTTAAATTATTTTTTTTGAAAGGAAAAGGTCACTTCATAGCCATCATACTATTTCATGTAGGAAGCCCTCTTGTATGTAGAAGGTAACTTTATACTACTGTTGACGTGTATTTCATACACAATCATACACAGAATAAAATACCCAAAGGCATCTTATCCTCTCTTGAATAAAGTCGCTAACTGCTGAAGATTTCGCAAGAAGGATCAGTTAGGATGACTCCAATGTTCTTTTTGGTAGGGTCTCTACGTGTGGATAAGCACCAGTGGTCGTTGTGATTTGCTGTGTCCTCAAGGGGCCTTACGTTGCCGAAGATTTTACTAAACTAAAGAAGCTTTTACAAAAAAATAACAAAAGGATAGGGTTTTGCAAGAGGTCTAATCTAGTCTAACCCTAAGAATGACTTCATGTGGACAAGACTTGGCAAGATTCTACCAACTTCAATTTTGCCATAAAGTAACAACTCAATTGAAATTGATGCGATCTTCTAAGGTAACAAATGGTTCTTCAACACATCAAAGATTAAAGACACTACCACGAAGGTACATATCCAAGATACAATAACGATTGAAGGTTAAGTGATTCGAGTATTCTCCAGTCGACCACGCAAGGCGTTCCTACAATCAGCAAGAAGCTAGTGGTTTGGAAAGCGAATCCTACCAAAGATCAAGTCCAACACTTTGTCCTTCGAATTAACACACTACTTTGATTGAGAATGATTCAAGAAAATTGAACAACCATGAAGATAACCAAGAAAATTGCAACAAAACACCATAACTTCAATATTTCATTGATTTCAAAGTCATCATGTACAACAATTGTTTGAATTCTTTCTTCAAAGCTCAATCTTGCTACGAAAGTAAATTGCTTCTAAACTCTAATCTCTCATCAATAATCTAATCTTCTTCTTACATCTAATTCTTCTTATGAAAATGAAATGAAATGAGGGTATAAATAGCATCCTCAATTACAATGAATGGTCCAGATCAAAAGTAGATCAACGGTCAAGATCATGACACCTAAACCCTAATTAGGGTTTGTTACAAAAGTTCCCCTTTTATTGCACAACATTAAATGCATAGCCAATTATTAAATTTGGCACGAAAATCTAGGAGACATAAACCAATGACAACTAAGGTGCCATGTCATCTATAACAACCTCTCATCTAGAATCTTATTCCCTTTCCAATTCTCTTTTTTAGCATATGCAATGAATCTTGACACGATTCCTTCGATCTCAGCAATTGGAATCTCGGGAAGATTCTTCATTCTTTCTTCCAAGTGGATGACCTGATCAAATGCATCTAGAAGAGCTGCGTCCCATGTAAGTTCAAGTTCTTTAGTCTTTTCAATCAGGAGCATGGTAGCAAACATCTGGTCCTGTTGCTCATCTGTGATATTAGCGTCCTTGCAAAAGATGACCTTGATTCTATCCTCCAATTCCTGCAAATCCACATCTGTCTCAACTTCGATCCTCCTGCCAAGAATGATACGTAGTACCTCAAATACTTTGTCCTGGATCGGGTTGATCACCTCCTCAACATGGCTACATCTAGTACTGATGTCCTCAAAGAGAACTTCCTTCATCTGGAGTAAGGTTGACCACTGAAGTAAACTGTGAGGTCCTCCATCCATAATCTTTTCCTGCGCTAAGACCTTCCTCGATGTTTGTCTGATTACCTTCAAGACAGGAATGATAACCTCTTTGGTATGAGCAAAAGCAACTACTGTTATCATCAAATTGTGGATAATCTCAAGAACCTGGATAGGCCTATGAATAGTCTTCATCATCCTTGTTGTAAATTCTACGGCAACTGTATGAGATTTGTCCATCCAAGTACTCATACGCTGGACCATACTCCTGAATCTCTCTGCCTCACCAATTGATTGAAGGGGAAGTGCCTGTATGGGTGATCTTGCTGGATCCTGACGTCCTAAAGGTTGATTGAGATGGCTGAAATATGTTCTCCATGCACCAACCTCTCTCTCAAGCTTCCTATTCTTCTCCATTTCTTCCCTAAGCTTGTCTTTCAAGGCCTCAAATGAATCAGTGGCATCATCTAGTGTCTGCTCGGCTGTGGATGGACCTAGCTCAAATGTCTCTATATCATACTCCTCTGCTAAGATCTCACCTTCATACTTGTCCACTGCCGGTGTAGCTATCTGCAACTTTCTGGATCCAGTCTCATCTCTAATCATCTTGGACATCTTGGTAGCCTTCCTCTTTTCTGTCACTTCCTGGGAATGTCCGACAAGGCTCTCCAAGTCAATTACATTGTCTTCGTCTTCAATCACGATCACCTTAGTTAATCTTTCCTTCAACCAATCTGGGATGGCAGATCTTGTCTCTTTAACCTGTATTTCCTTGGGCAATTCTTCTTCTCTGGGAGGAGATGTTACTTCATTATCTTCCCCATCTTCATGCAACTCATTGTCTTGAAGAGATCCACCTGTTGCCTGTCCTTCTTTATCATTCTGTACCATTGACTCCATAGAATCTTCCACTTCAAGTGTCCTCTTCTCAGGTCGAGAAGATGTGCCAGATGAACGATCTCGGTTGGCCCCTTGCTTCTTCTTGGAAGATTCTCTCTTTTCAGGTCTCTCTTTCCTCTTCGAGCCTCTTGGATGGAGATCGCCTTCACTTGCACTTCGAAGGTTGCCTTCATTTGTATTTCTGGGATTAGGATTACCTTCGCTTACACTAGCTCCACCTTCGGCTGGTTTCTCTTCCAAAGTGAAAGTCATAGCTATGCCTTGCTCTCTCAACTTCTGATGCTGCACATCAACCCATCTGCGAGTACAAGACAAGACTGGAGCCATCAAAGCATCTAGATCCACGACCTCGGGCTCATTCCAATCTAACTTTACTGATTTGCTTTCTCGATCATAGGATGACTGGAGATGTCTGCCACTGTCCTGAGCTTGGTCGGCCACTCTGTAAATCTTGCATTTCCTGATGAAATCCAAAGGCAATCTAGAATGCATCTTTCTTTTCACTTCAAGATCGTCTAAGAGATTCATCATAAAATCTTCTATCTGAAATTCATGCTTAAACTTCCTACCGACTGTCTCCTCTATATATCCATGTGGATCAAAGCTTTCTCTCAAGGCAAAGGATGAAAAAGAATACAAAGCTAACTCCTTCTCTGCGTCATCCATGGCTAAAGCATTAGGACATACCTCAACTGAATTGCCTAAGATGATAGGTACAGGAACTCCATTTCCATGTCTGTGTCTGAATGCCTTCGCATAAGCTGCCAACTGTCTTGTTACCTCAAGTAACACTATTCTGTCTGTCGGATATCTCGGCAACATGTATGGAGGTGAAGGACATCCATGAACTCTGATATAAGTAAACTTCGGAAATTGGATAAACCAAGCACCGTACCTCTTTACTAGTTCCTGTGCATCCTGTGATAATCTGTTGTGAATCCCACCTTGCAACGTCCTCGTGATGTTCATCGTGAAGGTATCATTAACTAACTTGTAGTTGCTTCCCGGCGGATGATGCAAGTGGACATAGGAATCACAAACTCTGACCTCGCCGGGTCCTCTTCCAATCACTCCTCTGCGAGGTAGTCCTGCGTACTCAAAGCTCCTAATTAAGGCATATATGACGTATGAACTCATGTGGAAGGACTTGGTAGCCTTGAGTCTCCTCAACTGTACGTCCAAGCAATGGCTAATCATTCTGGCCCAATGAATTGTTCCTTTTCCCTGAACTATCACCTGGATAAAGTAGAACATCCACCTCTCAAAGTAGAAGGCTTGAGGAGCTCCTGTGACTCGGTTGAGCATTGTAATCAAATCTCTGTACTCCTCCTGGAAATCGATCCTATGTGGTGTGTTCGGTATCTTGCTCAGGCGAGGACGACTCTTGAGTAACCAGTTCTTGTTAATGATGCTTAGGCAAGCATCTGGATCATCTTCGTACATTGACCTGGCTCCTTCTATGCTCTTGTAGACCATATCTCTGTGCTCTGGAAGATGGAAAGCCTCACTTATAGCCTCTTCTGAAAGATAAGCTAAAGTGTTTCCTTCCTTGGACACGATTGTTCTGGATTGAGGATCATAATGACGAGCACACTTGATCATCAACTCATGGCATTGTACTGCTGGAGGGAAGCCAGCCGCCTTAATGATGCCACTTTCAATTATTCTCCGGGCGACAGGTGATGGCTTACCAATGCAGGGGACCTCTCGAAACTTCTTCGTGCTGAAGTTGCCCAAGTTGGTATCTCCAATGTTGCTCCATTTAGACACGATCTTGGTCTCCACTTCTTCGGTCTTTTGATCTTCCTTCATGAGAGCTGGACGACTGGTGGATACTCCCGCCTTCGGGGTCGCCATACCTACACAACATTTCATAATAAGTAACTAGATATTGCAATGCATAACATAGATTAGATTAAAGATTAGGAAACTTCATGATAAGTCCTTGAGTTATCATTTCCTAAAAACGATTGAGCTACTGAAATTCAAAATTTCAAAATTCAAAATTTGAAGCTATGACGATCAAAATTCAAAATTCAAAACAAGGGATCTTCGCCATACCTCACTTGAGAGTTTAACTCTAAAATGCAAAAAAGAAGAAAATCGCCTAGGCAAAACTCGAAATTTGGTGGCTTCAACGTGATCTCTCTCAAGCTAGCAACTTCGCCACCTTTGGGGGTCTTTGACGTAGTCTTGGCAAGTTCGCCTCACTTGAAACTAAGCTCACACTCCCCTTTGAAGATGATGTTCGCACCTTCCTGTAATGAAATTCGCACTTCTCCTTTATGAAATTCGCATACCTCTTTGTCTTCTCCAAATCGCATATGAATGAAAGTGAAATGATGATTTGAAAATGAAATTATCACCTTCCCTTTATAGGCGCTTACCTCATGTATTATCTTAGGCCGACTTTGCCAAAATAAAGAAATTAAAACGATTTTTAAATAAATAACAAGGGCCGACTTTTATAAAATATTTAAATCCAAGCGCTCCAATTTGATTTTTATTTAAAATAATAATTAATTCATTTAATGCCTTTGCAATTAATTAATTCGATTTTTAAAATAGGCAAAATTAATTAATTAAATATCCAAGCGCAATTTTTAAATGCTATCAATTTGATTTATCGATTTTTTTCTAGCATTTAATAAAATTTAAAAAAATTGTTTTAGCGCCAAAAATTAGGAGAAGGGAAAGATACAAACCCCATTGCTCTGGTCCCTGGGAGAGGGACAGGAGCGAATTATCCTTTTGACCTTGATTCTTGTGCCTTTGACGTTCGAAACCTCCATCTTCATGTTGAAACTGGCATTTTTGCTAAGAATTTCAAACTTGATTAACTTGGTTTTGTGGATGAGTTCCTTTTATGACCATTATCGCCCTGGTCCCTTGGTGAGGGACAGGAGCGAACTTTATGCTCTAGCCAACTTTTGCTATCTTTCAACCTTCGCTTCTTGTTCATTGTCTTCCAAACGATATCTTCGACCTTGTGTAACCTGGCTTTGTCATGATTTTGAAGGAAAAATGAGTGATTCAATGAAAATTGCCCTGGTCCTTGACTGAGGGACAGGAGCGAATTTGTCTCCTTGTTCAAATTGATCACCATTTGACGTTTGGTTTCCTCTCATATCATCTTCTCAAGATGCCTTAGACCTTGTGCAACCTTGTACGTCCTTGACTTGGAGTGATTTTTGAAGGAATTAGCCAGTATGATGATTATCGCCCTGGTCCCTGACTGAGGGACAGGAGCGAACTTGAGCATCCTGGGCTCAACCTTGTTTGTATCAACTTGCAATCGCTTTCACTATGAAGAATGAGGTCCTTTGATCTCTTTTGGCCACTTGAAACTTGATAAACCTTCAAAACTTAAGCCTTCATGAAGATTTCGCTCTGGTCCCTGGGAGAGGGACGGGAGCTACACTGAATTTCGCCCTGGTCCCTGACTGAGGGACAGGAGCGAACTTGGGCTTTTAGTGCAAAATCTTCATCATATTAACTTGTAATTGTCTTCAAAGTGCAAAACGATGCCTTTTACTCCCTTTCAAACATTTAAAATGTGAATGGCAACTTAAATTTGGCTTCATTTGAAAATTTCGCTCTGGTCCCTGCCTGAGGGACAGGAGCGAATTTAGACATTTTAGTGCAAATCCTTCATTTTGGCGATCTTCATAACTTCGTCCTTCGTCAAGACGCTTCAAAATGTCCTTGCCTCCTTGTATCCTGACTTGGAGTGGTTTGAACTTGAATGGAAGGCAAGATAATCATTATTTCGCCCTGGTCCCTGGCTGAGGGACAGGAGCGAATTTGCATTTTCAAGCTCAACTACACTTTGCCAACTGCCAAATTTATCTTCAATGGTCTCGTTATGTATCCTTTCATTCATCTTTGGCTTGAAATTTATTCAAACTTGCAAGAAATTGACCTAAGGCAAAAATTGCTCTGGTCCCTGACTGAGGGACAGGAGCGCCTAGGCCAATTTGAATCTCCTATTGATGTCTTGTAATCTTCAATTTGTATTCAACGGGTTCATTTCATCCTCCTTTCTTGCTTCAAACTCAAAACTTGCTCAATCTTCACCCAAATTTTGCCCTATGAGGAATTTCGCTCTGGTCCCTGAGAGAGGGACAGGAGCTACACTGAATTTCGCCCTGGTCCCTGACTGAGGGACAAGAGCGAACTTTGCATTTTTGGTCCGTTTTCCTTCACGAAGGCACTTCAAGTTATATTCAATTGATAAAACATATCTCCTTTGATCTCTTCAAATTGTCAAGTTGTTCAAATCCTGCAAGGACAAGGCAATATTTGATTTTGAGCTCCGGTCCTTCACTGAGGGACAGGAGCGATTTTTACTCCTGGGACATTTCCACGCTTGTGAAATTCTTCAAATTATATCCAACGGAAAGATTATGCCTCCCTTTATCACTTCCACTTTGAAATTCGTTTGGATCCTGCAAGGACAGTAAGATTTTTGAAAACGAGCTCCGGTCCTTCACTGAGGGACAGGAGCGATTTTGCTCCTACAGGCCAAAATATCATGATTTCGGGATTACAATCACTTCACAAGGCAAAAACAAGACCTTTCCAATACCCGGGATCAAATATCAAAATTTTCAAAATTTGGTCAAAATCATTCAATTGGACAAAATTCGCAATTTCATCACTCACACTTAGACAAATTTAGACTCTTCATTCAAAATTCCAATTGAAAATAGACCAACTCACTTAGCCTCTGGCGAATTCACCTTATTCAAAATTGCATCCTACGAAAGGAAGCTTGAAAAACTCTCAAGATTGACTGGATTTTGGCCTGAAAACGACAAAACAGAAACCCTAAGGCTTGACCCTTAATCCAGACAACTGACAAACTACCAAAACCCTAAAAAGCAGAGAAAAAGAACAGGCAAAACGAGCAAAAAGAAGGGGCCCCCATTTGCATGGGGCGATGTGTGAAATGGTCACAACAACTACCTATATAATATAATACAAAATTTCAACACCACTACGATAAACTAAGCCATTTTGTTCCACCTATATACCCTCAAGGTAGACATCATGAGGATTTAATATATCCTTTCAAAACTAAGACATTGTAATTAAGTTACATATCCTACCTAGGACTCAAAAGACCTTCCATGTACATGCTAGGGTGATCTACCACTTGGCTACCAGTTCATGCATGTGGGGATGTTCTACTGGTCTTCTTTGTGAGTAGAGCTTTTTGGTAGGTTCCTTGTTACAATTTAGGTGTGGCTCATTTCTCCAAGACCATGCTTGAGCCACATTTCGGTGCATAGGGCTCCTAGCCTGGCTTTGATGCTATGTTATTTGCCATGGACCAGCTAGGACTCAAATTCAAGACCTCTAATGTCCATGCTAAGGTGCTCTACAAGCTACTGGTCCTCTTTGTATGTGGGATTTTTGGTAGGTCCCTAAATCAGTTTGGGTGTGGCTCATTAGGTAGACAAATTTAAACTAATCATTGACTTTCTCATAGACAATATTTCTTTGAAAGTGAACTGGCTAATGTTGTAAATTCCATAAGTAGGAAGCTTTATGTTTTCCCTTGATTCACTAAAGTGGTTTTTTGAAAGGTCATTCTCTGTAGAGTATTCAACTCTCAAAGCATCTTGAATGGAAATTTAACCTTCACCAACCTACTTGATAAGTACGTTCAATTAAAATTAGACAAGGCAAGTTGAGAAAATAAATATCAAGATGAGGAACATGATGCATTTTTTTTATGGTGTTAACCACCAAAGATGACTTACAATGGAAGGGCATTTCAGCTACCTTGATTCTCTTATATCTAAGCATATCAGATTAACTTACAGAGAGCACTGGCTGGTGACCTTTTCTTGAAACAGTTTCTGTAGCTAAGGTAGTTGGCTTAGGTCAACAAGTGGTCCATATACGTGGAAATCCTGGTGATAATGTCAAAGCCAACAACAAGATGTGCATGGATACAATTGCATACCAAATCACAAGGTCCCTGACAAGAGCTATATAAAGCTGATTGACATCTTCAATGAGACATATACAAAAGAAATCAATGCTATCTCCAAAACCTTAAAGAAGATGACTTATGAATAAAGACTATGAAATATTGCCAATGGACTATGGAGTGTCTAATTGTACAATTTTTTTGAATCACAGATATGTGATAATTGGACTATGGAGTGTCCAATTCTACAATTTTCTTTTGAATCACAGATATGTGATAATGTTTAGATAAGTATGGCATGGAGAAATCTAACAAAAACATCATCTCCACCACTATCAAATACATGAGCATTAACAAAACCTATTCCACAAAGAAAACAGTAGTTGTTGCCATGTTTGGTTATTTTCTTGGTTTCTTGTTGGCCATATGCTTAGACATCAAAGCATATATATAAAAGGTATTCCCCTCCATTAGGTGGAAATTCTATCACACTTTGCCAGTCTACAATGGAAAGTTACTCCAGAATGATGTAGAATTTAATATGGGAGTGACTTATTACTCAAAAGTTCAAAATTTGGGCCATTAAATTAAGTTCTTAAAGCAAGTTAAGTGCTTAATACAAAAAAACACTATAGCAAGAACACTTGAGAAATTTTGGTGTTCTTTTGGTCAAGATCCTCAGCAATCCAACAATCGAAATTACAGGAGAGAGGCAGAATATGAATTCTTATGGAAAGTATCTTTCCCATAAGGCAAGAGGACAAGTCCTTCAAGTTTTCTTTTAAACAAAATACAATCACATGTTTCAAATATTAATAAATTCAAATGTTTGCAAAATATTTAAAAAGATGTCAAATGACTGAAATTGACTTTGTAAGCATTGTACGTTGAATGTTACTATCTTAAATGAGCATTGTTGTGTCATTTGAAATATAAAACAACTATAAAGAATTCTGAAAAAAGAAGATTCTTAAGTTTAACAAAAACAAAGAGCAGAAAATCACAATAGAAGCAGAATCAATCAGTTACCCATTTGTACAAATTCCAGAATCCAGTCTTCCTATCTGTAACAAAGAAAAGTTCTCCTGCAATACATAAAGAAAGTTACTAAAATAAAGCGATTTATATAGAGATGGCTAAAGAGTTCAAACAGTACAGTGACATCTTCAGATCTCTTTCCCATTAAAAACTAAACAGTGTAATAAGGGGCTAATTATCCAATCCTAACAGGAAAAAATATCGAAGATAATACACAGTTCTTTAAAATCAAACGGCTATAAGGACATACAGTTCTTCACAATGATTGAATTGTTTCCAATTCTTCCAAACTGATCAAAAGAGGTAATTATTTATGATAACCTATGTTTAGGCATAACAGTGAGTCAATCCAAGACCAGGGACTACAGAAATTGGAATAAAACATTCTTCACCAATGAATACTTATATTTCATTAATGGGAAATGTGAATATAGTTCAACTTCCAGGAGACCATATCTCTTCTTTAATATTGAAAAGTAGACTGCATTATACTGATGATGCATTGCTCATTTATTGCACACAAATAATCAAAATTAAATCATCTCATATATTTCAAAATTCTCCTCTCTCAAACTTCTAATATAAATGAATTAAGGTTAATAATGAATTTATAATATTACATTGAAAATATCAAACATACACCAAAATATATGAAATTGAGGAACCACTGCTGAACTCAGTCAACTGCATTTACTTTTAAATTGATTGGAAAGCAGATTTTATAGTCTTTGTAAGATAAATATGACATGCTAGTTAAATTCCCTATGGGTGTGCAAGTACGTGGCAATTTAATAGAATCTTTTATTGTAGTTTTCTGGGAGGTTATGTTGCACCATGACTGTGTTTCTAGGGAGATGCAGATTTTATGATTGTGAAGTTGTCACAAGCTACCCTCCACAAAATCCTTAATATAAATATAAGAAATGAAGGGGCCTTTGAACCAAATCTTAGGTTGCCTTGTTATGTGCTGTATATCCATGATGCAAATACTGTCAACACAACTAATATGTTAAGTCTTTAACACCAGGCTTGGTGTAATGACTGATAGGAGCTTGCTTGAGATCAATAGCAAGACACGCTCCAATAAGCCAAAGTAAATACCTGCAATAATATTTCTATGCATAAATGTGCACAATGTTCTTTATTGATAACATTGGAATTACCCTTAGTGTTCATAATTACGATGAACATTGACTGCTAGTCTCACAAGGTAGTAGTGCTGAAACAAATCTCAAAGGACATATTGCCCCAGTGCATGCGTCATTAACAACCATATCATATTCTCATATTGCCCCAACACATGTATCACTAACAACCATTTCATATTCTCATCTTCAAATCTAAAAGATGATAGTATAATTTGTGCATTGATTTCATTCCTAAATCATTTCATCCTACAGGGATACGAAGAACATCTGAATTTTTTATGTAAAGTGAAAAATAACTGGTTTTTGCAGCTTAAATCATGACACCATGTATATGGATAATGCTTAACTGTAAAAATACCTTTTTCTATGCTCATTTATTCTTATTATAGAACAACAGTACCTTGTGGTGACCACTTTGGTTCGGTAGGGGATTCTATCAAATTTGGATCATTTCCAGCAATGCAGACCCGTTTGTCAATCTTGCTACAAAAAAATTCAAAAAATAGATAACATTGAAAGTTCATTAAAATCACATTGTGTGACATTTGCAACAGAAACAAGCTCCATAAAGACAAGAAGAAACTCTATCCCGTATTGTTATGTTTTTAGTATGTACAAGATCAATTGAGCACTCACCCAGCTTCAGATAGATAGCCAACCCAAAGTTCTGCTTTGTCCCAGGGCATGTTTGGGTGACTCCATTGAATCCATGCCATCCTTCTCCCATCCGGTGTCAAACGGGGGAAAGCATAAAAATCACTACCACTGACCAACATAGTTGGCTCTAAGCATGCAAAATAATCAATAAGTCACAATGTCAGGAGAATTCAGATTTCCAAATTATGAAAACATTTTTCTATTGGACTACCAAATCCATACTAATATCCTTGATTGCATAAACATACACCAGACATTAATTAGACTTTCCATTGGAAACTATCCCTAATTTTAATACAAACCTTAGCAAAGTAAGGGATATCTGACATATTTAGATATATACCTTTAATTTGATCCCCACTAAGCTCCACAGAAACTATTGTTGCTGATGGATTTGTCTTGCTTTCACGATGATCTGCCCACAAACAGAACATGCAACTAAAAGAACACATGAATCATCCATGGCATTACCCAAATGAATTTCTTTTAAAACTACCATAAGCTATTGAGTAGCTAACCTTCTCTTACAGTTATATAACGGTCCAAATGCAGATCCACCAATCCATCCGCATAACGTACAATAGGCCCTCCATAATCTGGTGTAAGTGGAACTGGATCACAATCTGCAAATATGGCAAGTACCAAATATTACCACATATTGAAGCTACATAGATACATTTTATAAGGTACAGGGGAAAAAGTCAAACTCCTTGATACCAGATCATTTAAAATGTGAAAAATGACATATTTAGAAGCTCATGTGATAAACAATTTGCTTGCTTAATGTTGATGAATAGAAAATATACTTTATGAATCAGCTAAGGTTAGTGTGTGTATTTTATTCAACAGTTTAGAGTCCACAAAGAACCAAGCATGCAACACGCAGCACATGCAAAATACAAGAAAATTAACTAGTGCCACCAAGCCTCCAAATTCTTGCAAAATTAAGCAGGGAAAACCTCCTACTACATCAGTCAAAGGCTTTGGCAATATCTAATTTGATAATTACAACTAGGTCAATATAACAATGCAATAATTGAAAGCTTTCTTGGAGAATGGTAATATTATATGCATTGTTTCTTTGAGTTTTGAGGACAGGGAGACGGGTACATGGAGATGTGGTTTTGGTAACAGCAAAGTTTTCCAAATTTTGGGGTTAGCAAGGGGTGGCTATTAAAAAAATTATTATCATTTATGTAAACAATATGAGTAAAAGAAGCTGACATTTATACAAAGTGCTAAATAAGATTCACAATTTGACAATGGATTGATCTAAAGATCAACAACAAGAATCTATAGTATAATATGTGGCTCCACAAGCTCTGCATCCTACCACATTGTTGGACTCTCCTTGAATTCAATCATCTTATGATCCAATGAGACATAAAGCACCATATATGGCCACAAACTTCACTTCTCTCATAGAGGGTAAGTATGTTCCTCTTGATAGAGGTGATTAAGCTACATGAAGACAATTTCCTTTAAGAAGTAGATGAATTACAAACTTGTGATAAGAGTTGAATGGCTAGTGTGTGTATCAATGACAGAGCCTCATACAAATGCCACCATTCAATTGGGATCTCTTCTACCAAACTTTTTGCTATCTTTGTCAAACCCATGTTGCCTATGAATTTGGAAGATTTAGTCCACTCATTGGAACGCTAGTTGGTAGACTTTGACTCAGCAAAAACTCAACAAACTCAAAGTTTGTGACTTAAAAATTGCTTAAATTTCTTTAAAAACACATTTTTTTCTGCAAAACACAATGACAATGTACTCAATGAGTACAAAAGTGTTTTCTATTAAATTTGATACATTTGAATACAAATTGAGTACAAAATTACATCATCATGAGGAATCTTGATACAATAGTTAGCAAGCAACTATTATGAATTTATGATGATTGCCTTTGAAAATCATCATCATAATTCATAAACTGTATATTACAATATATTACAGCTTCTTCCCTGATCTAGTGAAAACTTGGGGAGAGGTTCTAATCTGTGCACTCCACTAGACTCCTTGCTCAACATAGAAGGCTATGTTTGTGCCTCCGGCTCGACCTCCATCCTATTGCTAGATGGCGATGACTACTCTACTTCATCAATGTGATCCAATGACCATAGTAATTCCTTCTGCTACAAGCACATCCTCCATTGCTTACCTCTCAAAATCAAGAATCTCGTCTACAGCAAACAATGGAGCCTCCTCATCCCATCCTATCCAATCACTATAAGGATCAATGTAATCCAAATCAATGACCTCTAATTTGTCTTCTACCTTTCTTGTGCAAAGCCAAAGTTTGTGTTCTACAAGAGGTCAATGAAGCATTTTTAAGTTGATTTTTTCCACTTCTTCACGTGAATGGCCTCAATAAAGCTCTAATAAGATATTTAAGAGTTAGTACCACGATCAAGAACCTATTTAAGCATATTTGTACCACGATCAAGAACCTATAGAATAAGATATTTAAGAGTTAGTAAGAAAACCATATTTAATCAATAGTTGTAAATTTGAAATTATAATTTCAAGATACATGTAAATACTCCAATTTTTGTTACCAAGTGATTGAGTGATTCTTCCTTAGATAGCTAGTGCAAAAGAAAAAGAGCTTCCCTCTACTACTACTATAAATTTGCAATTCCTCAATAATGAGTTCTCTCACCTCAACCTTGGGTGTCATCCTCTAAATGCATGTCATGAGGCCCTCCATAAACTATCCATTAGGATAGACAAAGCTATCCGAATAGAAAGTACCCAACTACATAAATATGTTGGTGGAGTTGATCATTCCACCCTCAATAAATGATTCACCCAAATGGAATCAAATTTAAGTTTGTCCCCTTGTAATAATTTGGATGGACTCTTTGATCATATCCATGGCCTCAATAATGTACATTATTGGGTTTTGATCCCCATCTGCTAGGCAAAAAACTCTAACCAAAGAATCTAGCACCTACAAATACAAATTAAAGTTGTAAATTTAAAACGAAAGCAAATACCAATGAACCACAAGGAAATGACCTCCTCCCAAAATATCAACGTTCCTAGATTGTCCCAAGGAGGGGGCACCCATGTGTCTCCCACGATAGCCAAAGCCAAAAAGAAAAAAAAAAAAGAAATCTTAAATTTTTCGTCAAAACCGATGCCAAGGTTGAACCCTAATGGCCAGTGAGCCCCATCAATACCCCCCAAACTATATGAAACACTGCAAAATCTTAATTTTTAGTCACAAATTCATTATTAAAATAACATTGTAATATTGATATAATGGTCATCTTAGTCATTTAGTTAGTATTTAGAAACTTTTGTTTGTCTTTTGTTTTTTGTCTTTTGTCTTTAGTCAATTTTAGGAAGTTTCCTTCCTGTCTTTTGTTTTTCTATTCTCAATTGTTTCCATTATGGAAAGATCGTCTTGTAATATTTTATATAAGGAGTATTCCTCTCCTTAATCAATTAAAATCTTTAATTATCATTTCATGGTATCAGAGCTTAGGTTCTTTTTGGTGAGTTTTTTTAGCAAAAAGATTCATGGGTTTTCTGATTTTTTTCCACAAAAAGTCATGGAACGACTTTGCTTGATTTTTCCACAAAAATCAAGGAATTTTTATTTTTGTTTACTATTCATGATGGCCATGAGTAAATTTTTTGAATATACCAAGTGGTTTTGTACGGTTTTCTCCTCAAAAACCGTGGATGAGTTTTTTTTATTTTTCTTCACAAAAAATCATGGAGGGTTTTGCACAATTTTTTCTTCAAAAATCATGGTTTTTCTATTCGTTTTTTGCACAAATTTTTAACCCAAAAATCGTGGGTTCTTTCTCTTTGGAGGATTTCCTAATTTCTTTCCACAAAAAAACATGGTATTATTGTTTTTTGGGTGTTTTGATTTATTTCCAAAAAAAATCATGATGGGTTTCTTGTGCAAGTTTTCAGAAGTTGATCTCGGTGTCTCTAGATAAAGGGGGGGATAGCTTTGTTACCCAATATCATGTTGGAAGGATTGTGATAAACTTGGTCATATCCAAAAGTTCTACAAAACCAAGGAAAGTCTCAACAGCAAGCTCATGTCGCAAAGCATTTTGAGGAGAAGGGGGCAGCCTTTTATGTATTCGAGGCCAAATGACCTACAGATTATGTCACATCTTCTATACAGTAGTTAGTAGAATGACCATTAAGGGAGACTATTAAAATAAAATTGTAATTTTGATATAATGGTCATCTTAGTCATTTAGTTAGTATTTAGAAACTTCCATTTATGTCTTTTGTCTTTAGCTAGTTTTAAAAAGTTTCCTTTCTGTCTTTCATGTTTCTATTCTTGATCGTTTCTATTATGGAAATATCGTCTTGATCATTTCATTCATTTCACAAGTGGAGTGAAAGAGTGTGATTGAAGTACAACAAGTGCAAGAGGGGTGAGACTTAGCAAGAAGAGGAAGAAGAGGGACTCTACTCCAAGTTGGAAGGATTTTTCAAGCATAAGGTACGATTCATAACTGTTTTATGAATTTTTTTAATTTTTTTATTAGTTTCATATTCAAATTTTATTTTATTCATAATTTTATAGACATGGGTGCAAGTATATATTCATTGTTTATTGTTCCTATTGTCATCACCAGTGAACATTGAAAATTTATTTTGTCAAACTAGGCTGAAACTTTTGTGTATCTGTTGGTTGAAAATTTTGTACACTTGGGGAAATATACAAAATTGTGGTTTCAACCACAGCACACGAGTAAAAACTCTCCTAATTAAGGGAAGGCTCCCCCTATCTAACTACAACTTGGAAAATAAAATGGGATGGGACAGCAATCTTTCTTCTTTTTTCAAGAAAGACAATATCCTTTTCTCTTCACAGAAAAGGATAGTGTGAGATTTTGCCAAGATCAAGAGGCAATGGAAAGCACAAATAAGAGAGAACAAAATATTGATAAGAATAAACTGTATTCTATCAAGAGAAAATACTGATCAACTGGATCATCAATCGATGTTGTTTATACAATGAATATGAGCCTTCTTATTTAGGCAAGGCTATATGGATATGTGAGCACACACACATGACATGTGGCTCAATAAGAAACAAGGGTAGGTAGGAAATAGGTGTGGGTGGGTAGGAGAAACAATATAATATTCCAGATGAGGTGGATCACCCACTGAATGTGGAGTGTAACAAAATCACACCATAAAAGGTGGAAATTCTCCTACACACACTATCCCAATGTGGCACAAACACCCAAGTGTCTCATACCCAAACTACTATGAAATGCATTTCCTAAGTAGACTTAAGTAAGGTGTAATAATATTCAAGATGAATAATTATTTACACCAACACCCCCCCTTAAGTGCAACTTAGGGGAATGCACTTAAGTCTACAATGCAACTAAGCAATGCAAGATGGGTCCCGGCTACGAGGCCATGTTAGGTACCCATGTACAAATGCAAATGCATGAAAACTAATGCAAGGAAATCTCTCACAAAGAGGGGTAAGAGAGAAAAACCCAATGGGAAAAAACCCTTCCCCAAAAGAGAGATGAAAACTAGATACAAAGAACTCTCATAGAAGTATGTGAAGGACAAAACCCCATGTGAGGAAAAAGTCCCCCCCATATGAAAGAAGAAGAAGAGAGACTAGGAAGCCCCCCCTCAATCTGGAATCTGCAGCAATGATAGAAGCTCGAAGATGAATGAAGAAACTGCTCCATGAACATCGAACCACGTTCCTCCCCTTAGGAAGAAACCAAACCAAAGGTGTATCCAAAAAGTCTCCCCAACCATGGAAGGAAGATGGAGAAAAAATACTCATGATGAAAGGAATCTCTAAAAATAGCTCAAGTGTCTCCATGTAGATGCTGAAAGTTACCCCCTCCAAAGGTGGTAAACTGTGCCACACTGCTGAAAAAGGCACTCCAAGATCTGGTGGAGATGAATGTAGAACAATATCCAAAGACTCATATGTCTCCTCAAAAGATAAAGAGACCTCCTCCAAGTGTTGTACAAAAGTATCCACAATCATGTCAACCTCTAAAGATTGATCATGTAGAGAATGCACAAGAGGGTCAGAGTTATCCCTCGCAACAATCAAAGAAGGATCATCTTCATCAAAGAGAAGATGAATGTCATCAATTATGTTTCTCAAATCTGCAATGTAGGAGTCCACAAACAAACCTGCAATGTCTGTCAAGTAGGTATCCCAATCAATTGAAGCTAGAAGACATGAAATTTCCTGCTGAATTGAATCATAAGAAGGCAAAACTGTCGCACTAGCTGCATCATCAGGTGCAACAGGTGGTGTGATATCAATAGAAGGAGATGAAATGCAAGGCTCAAGAACGGGGTCACATGTGAGAATCCCCAAGTTCAAATGCCCAAAGTTCTCCTCAAAATCTAAATCATCAACATAGGAAGAATCAACCTCATCAATAGGACCAAAATCTAAAAAAGAGTACAACCGAGATGAATGATCAACCACCCCAGTCGCAATGATAGCTCCACTCTCCAAATCTCTAATGATAACTGAATCAGGTGTGAACTCCACAGTTTTCGTAGTTGCCCCATGTGTGATTTGATAGATGGAAAGAAGATTATTTGTCAAGTGGGGTACACACAACACATCATTGAAGGAGTTATCCCCAATGGCAATAGATCCTTTCCCAATCACTATCAAGCTTGTAGCCCTTAATCTCATCAACTTGACCATACAATTTCTTAAAAATATCCCAAGCCTCTTTAATTGTAGTACACTTATCAATGTGAAAAATGAGGTCATCTGATACATACTTTCTAAGAGTTCCAAGTGCCATAGCATTCTTAGTAAGCCATTCAATTTGAGCATTAGGATCAGCCTTAGGATCAGGTGGTGCTGTAATAGTTTCATTTACATAATGAATGAGTCCTTTTTCCATTAGTTTACTCCATGCCTTAATTTTCCATGATGCATAATTATGAGGAGTTAAAAGTGGAAATTTAGGAGAACCCATAGCACCAAAATGAAAAAACACAAGATAGAGAGAGGCACAATCACACAAGAGACCCCCCCAAAATACTCAATCAAGAAATCCCCCCAAAATGGTGATTTTGGCACTTTATACTTAGTGCGTATACAATGGGCCACTTGCAAAATAAGGCAAAGTGGACTTCTGATTTCAATTTACAACTTCTCAAAATGAGATCTAAGATACTTCAATAAATACTACTAGTGATCTAAACTGAGATCCAAGCAAAATGCAAGTACCAAATATGCCAAAAATGGCCAAATACAGAAACTACAATTTCTACTTAAAATCACTACAAACAGATGGCAGATTATGAAAGTAGATGAAAAAATATGCACTTTCAAAAAAAACGACACCTGAAAAGGAGTCCATATGAGCCCAAACGAAGCCTCCAAAGTTGTAAAAATAGGGATTTCACGATTTCCGAAAAACCTATATCCGAAAATCAAAAACCTCCTACACCACTGTATAGATCACGAAATTCTACCCCAAAACAAAAAAAATTGCTCGAAATAATGATTTCGAATGAGTGAGATATCGCTATTTGAAAATTGCCAGCAAAATTATAATTTCTGGAAAATTTCCGCCACAGCGTCAAACTTCAAATGAAATCACTGCAAACAGATGGCAGATTATGAAAGTAAATGAAAAAATATGCACTTTCAAAAAAAACGACACCTGAAAAGGAGTCCATATGAGCCCAAACGAAGCCTCCAAAGTTGTAAAAATAGGGATTTCACGATTTCCGAAAAACCTGTATCCGAAAATCAGAAACCTCCTGCGCCACTGTATAGATCACGAAATTCTACCCCAAAACAAAAAAAATTGCTCGAAATAATGATTTCGAATGAGTGAGATATCGCTATTTGAAAATTGCCTGCAAAATTATAATTTTTGGAAAATTTCCGCTGCAGCGTCAAACTTCAAATGCCTCTAGATTTGGCCTCCTAAGTCCGATTTGGATGAAACAAAAGGCAAAACTGACTTTCTTGGACCTCCTCAATCCAATGATGACCTCATATTTGACTCATCAAGCTTCAATAAAAACCTGCAATAGAAAACTCCAAAATACACAACCCCAAATAGCATCAAATTTCTCTCAATTAGCAAACCAATGACACTCTAATGGCTCTCTCTGATACCATGTGAGATTTTGCCAAGATCAAGAGGCAATGGAAAGCACAAATAAGAGAAAACAAAATATTGATAAGAATAAACTATATTCTATCAAGAGAAAATACTATCAACTGGATCATCAATGATGTTGTTTATCCAATGAATATGAGCTTGCTTATTTAGGCAAGGCTATATGGATATGTGAGCACACACACATGACATGTGGCTCAATAAGAAACAAGGGTAGGTAGGAAATAGGTGTGGGTAGGTAGGAGAAACAATATAATATTCCACATGAGGTGGATCACCCACTGAAAGTAGAGTGTAACAATAAGATCACACCATAAAAGGTGGGAATTCTCATACACACACTATCCCAATGTGGCACAAACACCCAAGTGTCTCATACCCAAACTACTATGAAATGCATTTCCTAAGTAAACTTAAGTAAGGTGAAATAATATCCAAGATGAATAATTATTTTATTTTTTTATTAGTTTCATATTCAAATTTTATTTTATTCATAATTTCATAGACATGGGTGCAAGTATATATTCATTGTTTATTGTTCCTATTGTCATCACAATTGAACATTGAAAATTTATTTTGTCAAACTAGGCTGAAACTTTTGTGTATCTGTTGGTTGAAAATTTTGTACACTTGGGGAAATATACAAAATTGTGGTTTCAACCACAGCACACGAGTAAAAACTCTCCTAATTAAGGGAAGGCTCCCCCTATCTAACTACAACTTGGAAAATAAAATGGGATGGAACAACAATCTTTCTTCTTTTTTCAAGAAAGACAATATCCTTTTCTCTTCACAGAAAAGGATAGCAATTGAATAACATCAGTAACCACTTTCAAGTGAAATAAGAGAAAGGAAATGAAGTTTCCTGAAAGCGCAAAGACTTCCGTCACTTCCTTCGGGACGGGACAGCAATATCAAGCTCATATATCTTTTTGATGTCCCTAAAGAAACCTACCTTCACCTCAGCATCCTATATGTGTATAACTCTATCGAGCCTTTTTTTGTGGGTTCAATGCTAGGCAACCATGTGCAATGAAGTGTTGACCTTCTCCCATCTTTGATGAATGATTGACTGAATGTGATCATTGTAAAATGCTTGTGTGGTCCTCTCGCACAATAACCATCATTTTGTCAAGCATACTATCAATGCACTCATACACCTCTCCAAGGATAGGTGCACTGGCATCCCCATATCTAATGACCTAGAAAACCCAAGTAATGATTGGGACTATATACTTTGCATCACCCCAAAAAAACATCACTCTTCACTACATCCTTCACCCTCTTCCCCTACTCTATCTTAGACACAACTAGGAGTCCACCAAATATGTCTACGAGCTGCCTTAACTTATGTCCCTGCAACTTTGCACACATGAGCTGAATCTATTAGTACTTGGACCAGATTTTATAGCCCAACCTCCTCAACAACATCCTTGACGATCTACAACTGAAAATCTACATCTTTGCGATGCCCTGAACAATCAAATACTTTAAGAAAATATGGATCCTCTGTACATGTAACCATGATATTGATGAGTGGACAATCCCTAATGTCTATCCACCCATCCATGACTATACTGTATCGAATTGCCGCCCAACATTCCTTCATTTTCTCTGCTAACACATTTATCTTAGAATAGTATTTAACCAACATTGTGGTCTTCAATTTTTCCTTGCCTAGTGGCACATAGGTGGACCTTCCCTTGCTACAAGCACCATCACCTCCTTATAATAAGGAGATCAAGCCACATGGAATGGAATTCCATTGGCAAAGAAAAATTTGCCAATGGAATCATCTGCATCATCCTTTAGCTACACATTGAATAATTCAACTATTGAGAATCACTTGTCAACTTGTGTTTTCCCCTAGCCTCTACTGCATGGGCTCCTAAAGGAGAACTTGGAATATGTGCAACTGGCCTCTACAAAGTAGAAGTAGAACTGTATGGTTGACTCTAATAGTGATGACTTTGCGGCCTATGAGACAAAGAAGCATATGTAGGTGCAACTATATTGTCTTCACTAACACCCCATAGCTTATATGTCTCGGTTTTGTATTTCAAGTTTGCCAATCTCCCTAAACTTTCACATGCTTCCACAAATTTTCCTCCCATATGAAGAAGGTGGGCATTAACTCCAATAATGCTGCCATAAAATTATAGGGCACAAAAGTGGCACTTCCACAACCTTGTGCCCCTAGATGTCCTAGACTTGCTCGGCAATTTTGTTGCAAATTGTTCCGAAGGAGACTTACGATCAAAAGGACCCTTAGCATACTCTACCAATAATGTAGAGGGGCATTTTACACTTGCCATGGAACTAGTGGATTAGATTTCACTATCATGGTCACCCCTTTCAGCCTTAGCCTCAAGTGCATAATCTGATGTCCCCAAACAAGATTCCATCAAGAACTGTTAATATTGAGAAAGCTCCTTGTATTATCTTTAAGGATAACTTACAATTCATTAGGCAACAATAAAGCATTTTAGACATGAAAGATATGTGCCGATATAAAATTAGAAGACCATTCCACATATAGTGGCATTCCTTAATTATATTATCAACAATTATGTGTAAAGGTGGGGCCATCCATATGACAATGATCTCTATAATAACTAAAGCAGTGATCTCCAATATGCAGCGATGAGAGTTCCATAATGGTATTTGACTATACACAAGATCACCAACCATGCATCATATTTATCGTATTAATCTTCATTAAGTCTGAGTGTATTCCTGTAGAGCCTTTGCAAAAATCCACAATTTCTTACTTAAAAAAAGAAGGAAGGGACTATCCCTTATAAAGATTTTCAAAAATGGATGAATAGCCAGGATTTGATTCTACAAGTGGCCCAGATTCATCCTATGAAACATGGCTGCCCATACCCATAAATGGAAAACAAAATATCACCACCAACCATAAAGTAACTAATAACTACCATCTACCAAACATAAAGTTGTTCCAAAAAGTGCACTTGCACGAAGCTCAAAAATTTACAATGACTTTGGTAGTTGGAAAGAAACTTTATACTGGAAAAGTGCATTTAGAATTGGAAAGAAACACATTCTCAAGAAAGCACTTTTTCCTTCCCCGAGGTAGACTCTTTCTCCAAAAATTCAACTTTGTCGTGCAAGTACTCTCCCCAAATGTCTCGATCTGCTGCATGTTCTACTCGAACATAATCCTGAAATCTCATGCACAGTTGGAACAGTACCTTGTTGGGGGGCCTAGGAGGATGGCGTATTTTGTACTGCATACCCTCTCGGTAGAGATCCACATGATTCAACTCATCACTCCAGACCGGCCAACAAGTTTCAAAACCCAATATGTCCACACGCAGCTCACTGGCAAATTCCAGGTCTTCTATGGAGTACGTGACCTTTATCAATTCTCATTCTATCCTCCCACCTTGGTTGAACCTCATTATCCTTCATGCTTCTCTTCCAACCAAGGACCATTGATCTAGGGATCCTTTCACCAAGATCCTTCATATTTGACAAAATTTCCTCGCACTCATCCTGCTCTTTATTTATGGTATCTTTCATATCATTTTTCATGTTGGCAGTCTAGTACCACTCTTTGAAAGTGCTAATGTCGTAGGGATCTAGGATAGTATGCAATGTAGGAATCTGAATGTGGGTCCAGAAAAGAGCCCTCATGAGGGGCAAAACCATACCAACCATCTCATGAACTTTGAAACATTCCTTCTTAACTTCAAACATCTTGACGCAAATGGTCTCTCAGTCGTGGGCCATCTTCCGCACATCTTTGATGATCTATTCTCCCATTTCTTTAATGCCCCGAATCCATTCCCTAGCGGCCTTGGCAGTGTCTCGCATGTTGTCCTCATTTTTGTTTTCAAAAATGAAGGACCATTACATAAAAAAATTGTCAAAAAATGAAAATCTTACTCTATAGTATGCTTCCCGAGGCATAACTTCGACTAATCCTTGGACTAGCTTAATCATCATTCCATCCTCGAACCACGTTTCGAATTTCGTCACATTCTGGATTCGTTTGCTATGACTTTCCTTCAATTTCGGGTTTTTTCTCCTTGACTACAGGTGGGAAATTTCTCTTGAATTGCAAGTTTTAATGATTTCCATTGTTTTGGTCTTTGTAGGGAAATTTTTGGCTAATTACAATTGCACTTTATTGAAAAATAAGAACTTGTAATTTGCTTTTTATTTCCCCCTTGATGCTTTTTGGCTTTTTAAGTTAAAATAGGGATTTTTTGGTTAAGTTAAAGTAAACTTGTAATTCTTTTCCAAAACCCCTACTTTAATGGCTTTTTCTTGTAATAGGGATTTAAAACTCCTATTACGTATGTGCAAGTTATTAAAACTTGTTGTAGGGATTTTATTTTCCCTTTACAAGTAATTTTAAACTTGCACATCTCTCTCCAAAACCCGATTTTGCCTAGAATTGAAATAAAGTGACATTTTAAACTTGCTATTTTGCCCAAAAATCCCGATTTTCTCCATAAAGTGCAAATTGGGGAATTTTAAACTTGTAATTGCATTTTTAAAACCTGATTTTGCCTTGTTGATGGAAAAAGTGAAATTTTAAACTTGCAATTGGATTTTTAAAACCCGATTTTGCCTTGTTGAGAGAAAAGTATCATTTTAAACTTGTTTGCTCTCAAAAACCCGATTTTCCTTATTGCATGCAATTTTAAACTTGTTGTTCTTTCCCAAAAACCCGACCAGCAATATTGGAGGATTTTCTTGAAGATTTCCAATGATTTTTGTAGAGAAATTCAAGGAGGAGGAAGGCGTTTTGGATTCCTTGCTATTTTCATGCATTTTCCAACTCTCTTTATACCATTTGGAAGACATTATCGCTGGTTTTATGGGGTTTTAACAGCAAAAACGTTTTTGAAAAATGCCACGATTTGCCTCATTCAAGTGCCACGAATCTTGTCTTTCCTAAATCGTTTTGGCTTGTCTTACCTAGGCGTGGAGGTTGGGTGCTTTACTTGACCGATTCTTCATGCTTTTAATGGGCATTTTGATACATATGGCATTTTTTCAAAAACGTGGCTAGGGTTTGAATCTTCTTCTTTTGTTTATAAGAGATTCTTTCTCTTCATGATAGTTATTTGTTTTGTTATTTCTTGCCTAAAATCGATTTTTTTGAGAGAGATTTTCCCCTTTGATAGCAATTTGTGAATTGCATTGTTCTTCCCCATTTTCCCTCTTTATGTGTATTCGGGATTTTAAATCCCAATTACAAGTAGGATGAAAATAATTGATCTTCCCCTTTGGCTGGAATATTTTAATCATCTTTTGGTGAAACTCCAAGTTTCTAAATTGGAAAATATTCATCCTTTCAAAATCGGATTTTTAAAACTTGATTACAAGTAAAAGTTCTTCCCATTTTTCATGTGATCGACATGGAAAAGTTCTTCAAAAATCCATTCATAACCATCCGCACTTGTTTTTTCTCATAAGCTTCATTTCTCTCATATCAAGATCCCTATTCCCACCATTTCATCCACTCATTTCACACCTTCATTCATTTTCCTCATTTAAATTCTACTTGCAGTCAGTCATCCAGAACCCGAAATTGGTCCAAAATACACTCATAAAACACTTGAAAATGAGTTCTAAAGGTCCAATTACAAGTGCAAACTTGTAGTTACCCATTACACATATGAAGTTGCATGTTTGTTCTCCACAATTGCAAGTTAATGCTCTTGTTTTTCCCACACATGTAATGCAACTTCCAAAACCTGAAATTCACTTGTGAGCCCATTTTTGCATCAATTTATCTCTTCCCTTGTCAGTCCGGTTTGCACACACGATCTACCAAATCAATGGATTAAGGCATGAGCACTATTTTGCAAGCAGATTTCAAGCAATTAATTTCTCTTTGATAGCCATTCTACATTTGCATATAAAGAACCTATTGAAAATCATACTATGTATTTTGGTTATGTTCATCGATCTAATAAATCTTGTATTTAGATGTATATCGATTAACATAAATAATGATAAATAAATGATTAATGAAAACACTGATTAATAAATATCAGGTTGCATATAATATATCGGGTTGCATATGATATATCGGGTGGCAATATAACAAAGGTCGCCGATAGTTATCGGTGTGTTAGCCTACACCGATAGTTATCGGTTAACACACCGATAACTATTGGCTGTTAGCATTAAGCAAACACCGATAGACATAGGTTGTAATACTACTCCCACACCGATTGGCATTAACATTGAACATGCATTTGTTTATATAAACAAAGAGGCACAATCAAGTAATGTCTTGATCGGTCAAGGCATTGCTTGACCGTGCCCCATTTGTTATATACTTATATTGAGTGGCATTCATGAGATAGGACATAGAAAATATTAAATGCTCCTCTCACCTGCCACAAACAAGAAGATAGTCAAATATATACATTAAGGCAATAATAAATACAACAAAATTAGTTAATAGAATATAACTTGCATATTGAATGTAAATTGAACATCATTTACAGTGTTTAATAAGTATGCTTAATATATGAAGCCCGATAATGTTCTTATACAGAATTAATAGTAATACTAATATGGACTGCAATATGTATGACAGTCATACTTAATTTCATATATATAAGAAATATATATACTTATAGTCTAAATCATGTTATTACTTTCCGTATTTAAGATGGGAATGAGATGTTCCAAAGAGGGGCAGTCTAAATCCGAGCAATAGGTTAAGTCCCAAGATAGGGTGGGGATCAGCGACCCATAAGCCTTGAGGGTATAGACCCAAGATAGGTAAGGGCTTGGATTTGTAAACTTTGAGGGAACCTATTGTAGTTGGTCTCTAAGCGCTTTGGTAACATATGTAAACCCTTCTCCCTTAAAACTGAAGTAGCAGCAGGGTTTGATATCTATATTAGGAACTATGAATAATGAAATTAATCAGCTAATGAGGAAAATAGACAAGCACTTGTTAATAACTCATTGAAGAAAATCTATCAATTTTAGTATATTTAAATAGATCAGGTAGGGGACATTACAAATGGTATCAGAGCCTTGATCCTGCCATCCTGCGGGGTAAACATGAATCAAAAAAACATTCTAGTTGATAAGAAAGAACCTAACGATACATGTATTTGTGTGTATGCTCTGTGTTTGTATATATCCATGTGTATGCTTTGTGTTTGGTTCATGCCTGATATATTTCCAACATTTTCATTCATGTGTGTTTCCAATACCATTTCACATTGGGAGTCATTTTGAACACTCCATGATCATTGCTTGAGGACAAGCAATCTTGGGTGGGGCGGGTTGTAATGTCCCCACTTTGAAATAAAATTTAATAATAAATGATAATAATAAAATTAAAATATTTAAAATTAAATTAAAATATAAAATAATATAATTAAATATGACTAATTAAAAATTAATTAAGTTAATGAAAACTCAAAAGACATGAAAGGAAAAGTTGTGAGTCCCTCAACAATGAGATATAAAAGGGAGAAGAGAACCTCATTTGAGAAGGAGGATAATTTGGAAATGAGAACTGCAAATCTGATTTAAATAACAAGTGCAGATCTCATTATGAGAGGTTGTGTCCCTTTCAAAGGGCAGAAATAATGAAGAGTTGCACTCTTTCAAAGGGTGATAATGGTGAAAGGGTGTGTCTCTTGCCAAAGGGCATATATGATGAAGAGGTGTGACCTCTCCCTCACATTGAGAGATATAAAGGAAAGGAATCAAAAGCATCTAGTAAGATCACCATGGATCAGATCAGATCAGAATTGTTATTAAGTTACATATATAAACCCTTCTCCCTTAAAACTGAAGTAGTAGCAAGGTTTGATATCTATATTAAAGAACTATGAATAATGATATTAATCAGCTAATGAGGAAAATAGACAAGCACTTGTTAATAACTTATTGAAGAAAATCTATCAATTTTAGTATATTTAAATAGATCAGGTAGGGGACATTACATCATCTTTGTTTCCGCCTTCTTGCTGCAACTCATGCATGCTCTCTTGTGTGAGCTCTTGTTTACCAATCTCTCCATTAGGTGCAATCTCTCCCTCCTCGACCTGATTTCCAGGTCCATCCAAACCAATGATCCTCACCTCTGCCACTTGCTCATTCTGTATTTGGGGATTATTTGCCTCCGATGCAACAGGATCATTCTGCGAAGCTAGAGTGGGCATATAATCAAGTTCAACCACATCATCCTCCGAACTGGGGTCCTTGGATGAGGAAGTAACCTCTGACCTCCTGATTGGCATCTTTTCTCTTCCTGTTCTTTTTGACGTCTGAGTCCCTCTATTGGCTCTTGCTTTCTTTCTCTTTTTTTTTCAGGTTTCTCAACCTCTTCTTTTGGCGTGCTTGAGGTTCCTTTGTCCTCTGAAGACTGGGAATCGAGACTACCCATCAAATTGTATGTGAATTGGGTTCCTTCATGGATTAGCCTCTCTATTTGTTGGGATAGCCAGTTATCCATGTACCTTCTTGGACCTTCCATGACCGCTTCAAAATCTGTGATTGGGTCCTGAGTCCAATCAATGGCTGGCGGGAGGTCCTGGACTTCTTCAAATTCCCGGACTTGCAAGCAATTTCCATAGTCCGTTACTTGATCTGGGACCTGGCAGTACTCATAAAACCGCATTTGTTGAACACTCAACCTTGAATATTCCCACCGACAGACCTCAAAGTCATCTGAACAATTGCTCCAATAGTCCTCTATCAATACCTTGGCCTTGTAATGCTTGTCGTAGGCCTTCTTTCCCAATCCATCATGGTCAAAGCATCTCCTGGGGAAATGCTCCTATAAGAAATAGGATGCTAATTCGGCAAAAGATTCTTCAGCTTGCACCGAGTTCTTGAAGTGTACATCGAGATTACCCAAAATCATGGGGAAGGTGAACCCTGATTGCTTTTTGTCTCTGAGTAAGCTACCTGGTGGGTGTGCCTGCCTTGCTACCTCCATGAGGACTAATCTGTCTGATGGACAACGATCCTATTTCTGGATCAAGGTGGTAGCCCGCTTTGACAGCCTTATATGCAATCCTCCTTGCATTAATCTAACCAAGCGCATTTTAAAAGTGTCATTAACACGCTCGTACTGACCAATTGCATATGCGATGTTATTCTTTTCTCTTTGGGCAATGTCATAGTAATGCAACTAAGGGTAGCAGTCGTATACTTTCACCTGATTCGGCTAGTTCCCAATCTCATCTTTCTTAATTAATCCCGGTAGCAGCTGATGTCAAGCAAACATGTAGACCAAGTTGGAAATCATGGTAAAGTACTTTTTCTCTTCAAGCTCAACCAGCTGTGTATGAATATTGTCGTTGATGATCTCAGCCCAGTCGAACATAGACTTCCCAACGAAGACTTGCTCGGTGAAGTAGAACATCCATTCCTCAAAGAGATTGGATTGAGGAAGTCCCATGACCCAGCTGAGTAAGGTAACCATATCACCATACTCATTGTGGAAATCGCTTCTGAGGGTCTTTTTACTGATTCTAGTGCTTGGTAGTCTTCTCTCGCTTAACCATTCTTCGTTTATGAATGTTTTGCACTTAACAGGATTCATGTCATAAACAATTTGAGCCTCATCGATAGTTGTGGCAGTGGGATTATCAAGAAACGGGATATCAAACGCTTCCCCAAGGGCTTCAGGCGTGAAGTCAGCTAGTACCATCCCTTTCAATACCACCAATCTACTTTCCGACTGATAATGTTTAGCAGCCTCCACCACTAATTCATAATCCTACACGACCGAAGGGAAACCAGCTGCCTGAGCAATACCACTCTCCATCATCCGTCTGGTCTTGTCATAGGCGTTAGGGGAGTACACTTTGTTCCTGAAATCCTGAATATCAATATGTCCTAGGTCCGTATCTCCTATGATGTCCCACACACTCTGGACCTTTGACTCCTTGACTCCTCCTTGGTATCGATACTTCATTTTTTCGACCTTGCAGGGAATGTCAGCTTTGGAAATCCATGATGTTCCAGTTGCATTAGGTGCCTTTGAGGACTCTGTCGCTGATTTAGGCATCCATCATGCACAATCGGACACGGATTACGAGACAAGATTAAGGTAAAAAAATGGGTTAGCAAGGCCAAAAGACGACATTAGTATTAAAATTGACGATCAATGAGGTAATCGAAATTTGAAATCATTGCTAAAACACAATACTTAAATAATTTTCAAATCCAATCGCCTGGAAATTGAATGCAACTTGAAGCTGAAAATCAGTCGGTTGGTTTGAGCAAAGTTTCAAAATATCATTGCTCTTGGGTTTGCTGACATTGGAATTGTAAACGTTTTGGCTTACATGATTCAGCGTTTGAAGTTTTCAATTTTGATTGGGCATTTGAATGTTTCGAAGTCGATTTTGCATTTGCAATTTTGGGAAGATGAATTCATCTGTTGCGCAGTTTCAGACCAGAATTCTAAAATTTTGCCTAAGTCTAAAGATTCTTGGATGGAAGGTCGGATTTGACAATTTGATGGTTAAGTTGATGTTTGTTGTGGTTTAATCCTCAAATTTTTACACAATGCAGTAACATAATAACCTTAGTTTTGAAACATGACCATTTTGCAAAGTGTTAACCATCAAAAAGGAGAATTCGGACTTACCTGGAAGTGAAATGAAGAGGTTTATTGACTGCAAATGTTGATGGTGCACCAACCCATTGTGGCGTGGTTCGACCCTAACGGCTTGGGAGGATCTTGCAGTTTAGCCAAATGCAAAGAAATGAGAGAACGTCCTCCTTACGAACTTGCTAAATCTCTCTCTCACGCCCTATGCCCCCATAAGAAACTCACCTTTATCATTTAAAACACCTACTTCACAATGACACATGAGATTTGAATATGAACGGTGTGGCCCCTCCTGTTCTCGGACCCACACTATCAAATACAACCCGCAGTCTCTAACCCTTTGCCAAATTTGATGAAGGCAATATGGGAATCGCGTCCCATTCCTTTGCTTGAAACAAAACTTCGTGTACGTGAAAAGAAATGTGTGATTTTTGACATTTTATTGAGTCCTCACCTTGCGATTTTCTTTATGATCATTTTCGGACCCAATAACCCTATTGCGCGATTTACAACTTTGAATGATTTCGGTCAAATGCGAACTTCTCTTTCGCGATTTTCTCACGTGATGTGGAATTTTGAGGAATTTTGGCTTAAAGCTACATTTCACGAACTTAAACTCCACTTTGCGCGACTTACAACTCTGAATGATTTCAAGCCAAAATACGCATACTACGTGCTTTTGAACTTCTGAAGTTTTCGGCAAAAAAGAAGACTTTGATGCGTTTTGGAATTCCTTAGTTTATGGGTGACCTACAATGTTTACCTTTTAGCGTTTTCGGGCCACTTAGCCATTTTGCAAGATTTGAACTTATCTTTTTGGCCAAATGGGCCCAATTGTGCGATTTTAACTTAGTCTTCCTTTTGGCCTAATGAATTAAAACGCAAGCTTTACTTGTACTTCATTTCGGCCCAAAGAGGTGAGATGTGCGATCTTTCCTATATTAGCCATTATCAAGTTAGGAGCCTCTTTTGCGAGAATTTGGATAAACGCTCTTTCTACCCTTTTCGACGTCTTGGCTTATTTTGCGAGCTTTTAACCTTTGAGCGATTTTTCGACTTAATGGGCAATTTTGTGAACTTTTTACCTTTGCGCGATTTTTCGGCTTAATGGGCAATTTTGTGAGCTTTTATGAATTGCTTTATTTCTCACATTTTGGCCTATCAAGCCAATTTTTAAACCTTTGAATGCATTTCGTCTTACAAAGCCAATTTGAACTTTTAAGTTGTAATTTTTTGGTGTTTTAGGCTGATTTGCTTTCAATGACTTTGCACTTTGGTTTGGAGACCGATTTTTTGGGCCTTAGAGATTTCGAATTCGCACTTTGGCCTTAGAGGCCAAATTTGACTTTCTATGGTTGAATTTTGGGTCTCAAGGCCGATTTGTTTGAACTTTCTATCATTTTGACCCTCTAGGCCGATTTTTAATAAAACAACCTGGCATTTCGAGCTATAAGGCCAATTTTGAACTCTTTGTTGGAATTTTCTTTGTTGTCTCTTTTATGTGCCTACTTCACAAACTCCGCGCACTTTAATGATTTGGTGAGATCTTTGTGTTGTCCTCATTTTTGTTTTCAAAAATGAAGGACCATTACATGAAATTTTTGTGAAAAAATGAAAAAATTTACTCTATGGCACGCTTTCCGAGGCAAAATTTTGACTAATCCTTGGACTGGCTTAATCCTCAGTCCATCCTCGAACTACGTTTCGAATTTCATCAAATTCCGGGTTCGTTTGCTATGTCTTTCCTTCAGTCGGGTTTTAAAACCCCAACTGCAGGTGGAGAATTTTTTTCAAACTGCAAGTTTTAATGATATTCATTGTTTTGGTCTTTGTAGGGGAATTTTTGACCAATTACATGTGCACTTTTATTTCAAATATGTTACTTGTAATTTATTTTAAGTTTCCCCTTTGTTGTTTTTATCTTTTTATTGTTTTTTGGTTTTTTTCAGTTAAAATAGGGATTTTTTGGCTCAACTGCAAGTAAACTTGCAGTTTGGTCAAAAAACCCCTACTTTAATGGTTTTCCCATGTAATAGGGATTTTAAATCCCCATTACATATGTGCAAGTGTTTCTAACTTGTTATAGGGATTTTATTTCCCTTTTACAAGTAAACTTGCAGTTTGGTCAAAAAACCCCTACTTTAATGGTTTTTGCATGTAATAGGGATTTTAAATCCCCATTACATATGTGCAAGCAAGTATAACTTGTTGTAGGGATTTTATTTCCCATTTACAAGTATTTAAAACTTGCAGTTTGCTCCAAAAAACCCGATTTTGCCTTGCAAGTGCATTTTTGACAATTTTTAAACTTGTCATTTGTCCAAAAAATCCCGATTTTGACTTGATAAGTGAAAAAGTAAAAAATAAAACTTGTCATTTGTCTTAAAAAACCCGATTTTGCTCATAAAGTGCATTTTTGACATTTTAAACTTGTTATTTGGCCACAAAATCCCGATTTTGCCTAACATGTTGAAAAAGTGAAATTTTAAACTTGTCATATCCTCCAAAAAACCCGATTTTCATTGTTTTATACATTTTAAACTTGCTATTTGTTCCAAAAAACCCGAATTGCAAGGAAAAACATGTTTTTTGAGGATTTTTAGCCAATTTTTGTGGAGATTTTTCGGGAGATAGAAGGCGTTTTGGATTCCTCCCTATTTTTTTGCATTTTCAAACACCTTTCACGGCACATGGAGGTTAAGATTGTTGGTTTTTAGCTTTATAACAGCAAACACGTTTTTGCCAAAAAACCACGTTTTTCTTCATTAAAAATGCCACGAATCAGCAATCTTGTGAATCGTTTTGACTTGGTATGCTAAGGTATTGAGGTTAGAAAGAGTTTTGGCCATTTCTCATGCATTTGCTGCCACGTTTTTCAGTTTTGGACACTTTTTCAAAAACGTGGCTAGGGTTTTGGAATACGGTTAATATTTCTTTTTAAGAGATATTCTTCTTTATTTCAAAGATTAATCATCTTTTTGAAGAAGGCATTTTCAGTTTGGAGCAAGGTAAGATTTCTTTTCTTCTTGATTCATTTTTCTTGTCTTTTTTGTTTTCTTATTTTCTTCTTGTTTCATTTTTTTTGTCTTCAAATATGTTGGTTCTTCCCCAAAAACAAGTTTTTGTGAGAGAGATTTTCCCCTTTGTAGAGCAATTTTAGAATTGCGTTGTTCTTCCCCATTTTCCCTCTTTACTTGTATTCGGGATTTTAAATCCCGATTACAAGTTGGATGAAAATCATTGTTCTTCCCTTACGGATAAAAGATTTAACCATCTTTTGTTGAAATTCCAAGTTGCAAAGATGAGAAATACCCATCCTTTCATAATCGGGTTTTTAGAACCGGATTACACGTTGAAAGTTCTTCCCATTTTCTTGAAGATGATCTTCCCAAAATCTTTTCATATTCATTTCCATCATCCGTACATACCATTTCATCCACTCATTTCACACCTTCATTTATTTTCCCCATTTAAAGTCTACCTGCAATCAGCCATCCAAAACCAGAAATTGGTCCAAAATGCACTCAAAAAACACTTGAAAATGAGTTCTAAAGGTCTAATTACAAGTGCAAACTTGTGTTTACCCATTACACATATGAAGTTGCATGTTTGTTCCCCGCAATTGCAAGTAATGCTCTTGTTTTTCCCACACATGTAATGCAGCTTCCAAAACCCGAAATTCACTTGTGAGCCCATTTTTGCATCAATTTATCCCTTCCCTTGTCAGTCCGGTTTGCACACACGATCTACCAAATCAATGGATTAAGGCATGGGCCTTATTTTGCAAGCAAATTTCAAGAATGGATGACGATACAAAGAAGAGATGCAACGATTCATGGTTGAGAGCATGGAATGCTTTCAAGACAAAGATGGTCATGACGTGAAAAGAGGAAGGCAACCCTTTCCCTCCTGAAAAGATAGTACTACCCCAAGCAAGAAGACAAGGATGCAAGTTCCAGTTCCAGTTCAAGATGTCTTTACCAATCCAGAATACTTCAAGTTCTTGCATCCTGAAGCGACATGAAGATCATCACAGACAAAGGATGATGCAGTTAGAGTCGTGTCTTTAGACACATGGAATAGTTTTAGTTATGCATTTGTAATTTTGTTTTGACAAGTTACATGTAAAAGTATTTTTTATAAAATGCAAGTTACACATTACTTGCACTTTTGTAATTACATGTAAGACAACTACAAGTTGTGTCCGATTAGGACTGTAGTTGGAATAAGTCTTAGTTAGTTGGAGTAACTCTTAGTTAGTTAATGAAGTCTCAGTTAGTTATTGAATGAGTCTTGGTGGTTGAGAGAATCTCTCAAGTTAGTTAGGATCCTCCCACCTTTTTCTCAAGGCTCCTCTTCTATAAATACTAGAGGAGTCTATTGTAATTTATATCTTTTGGAAAAGCAAGCAAAAACTCTACCAAATTTACAGCAAGAAGTCTTTGAGCTTATGCATGTGAGTTGAAGGTTTTGAAGAATAATAAAGAAGGATTACTCAAGTTTTGAGTCTTTGAGCTACATGTTTGAGTTTGAATCTTTTATTTCTTCTATGCAAAGTATTTATAAAGGAGCTTAGTCCAATCTGATTTGAAATATTTGAGCTGCAAGTAGAGAAGATTAATTAAAATAGGAAACTCTCTTGAAGGAGCAGCAAGTCTTTGAGCTTGCGTCCATTCTTGAGAAAAATTACTGCTTGATAAGAAATAGCAGCAAGTCTTTGAGCTTGCATTAGTTCTTGTCTTTGTGTTGAAAGAATAGATTATTCCAGTCTTTGAGCTGTTATCTTTTATTCGTTGTAAAATTTAGTATAGCAAAGGGTAGATAGGACTTCCAATAGTCAAGTCTTTGAGCTTGATATTGCTGTCCCGTCCCGAAGGAAGTGACAGAAGTCTTTGCGCTTTTAGGAAACTTCATTTCCTTTCTCTCATTTCACTTGAAAGTAGTTACTGCTGTTCATTTTCAATCGCTATCCTTTTCTGTGAAGAGAAAAGGACATTGTCTTTCTTGAAGAAAGAAGGAAGACTGCTGTTCCATCCTATTTTTATTTCAGTTTTAGTTAGATAGGGGGAGCCTTCCCTTAATTAGGAGAGTTTTTACTCGTGTGTTGTGGTTGAAACCACAATTTTGTATATTTCCCCCAAGTGTACAAAATTTTCAACCAACACTTTGCTTATCTTACAAACTTTGAATCTAGGCAAATTGGTTAGGAATGAGCAACTTTGGCTTGCCTTACGCATTTTACTCTGATAGGCAAATTCCTCCTCAATTTTCAAAACCCCCTCAGTAGCCTGGTTATCTAACTTAGATGCAAAATTTTGCTTCTGATTTTCAAGAAGCATATACTCCAGTACCTAGAACTTAGGCTAGTCATCTTCTCAACATTCGAATGTGTAACTACTGCATCATCTCCGTGCGAATTACCAGACCTCCTACTCAGGACCTAAGTGAGGAGGAGACAAGAGAACGAAAAAAAAGGGGGACCCTGTCGACGATGAGGAGTGTGTGCAAGGCACAACAATATATATGTATATATGTATATATGTATACATATATCTATACATATATACATACATACACATGTATACATGCATACATATGTGTGTGTGTGTGAGTATTCTCATAAACCATTGATTTAGCAGTCAATTCTATTCATAACATTATAATCAAGCATACGTTTGATACCAAACGATCGTTGAAATTAATATTTGACAAAGTTGGAAAAAACTTAATAAGGGGCATTACACATAATCTAATTCAATACTTCCACTTTGAATGTCATTCTCATCGTCACTCATGCCATGAGAACTCATTTTGACACTGCAATAAAAAATATAAAATTTATGTTTATAATTCTAAAATTAGAATTCAAACAATGTATTCAACATAATGCAAAGGATTAAGACACAAAGATTGTGTTTTTTTTTCTTACTTCAGATTGGACAAAGTGCAAAAGCAAAGGATACACAAATTAAATGTTGAATCTTGATGACAATATGAACAACAAACAATGAGCAATAAATATGCACTTAATGCCATGTCTATGAAATTATGAATAAAATCAAAATTTGAATATGAAACTAATAAAACAATTCAAAAAATAGTCATAGAATCTTACCTTATGCTTGAAAAATCCTTCCAACTTGGTGTAGAATCCCTCTTCTTCCTCTTTGTCTTGCTCCTTCTCACCTTGCACTTGTTGCACTTGAATCACACTCTTTAACTCCTTCACTTACTATTTTTCTCCTCTTCAAACTTCTTGTTGAAATGAATTTGTGAGTAAAAATGAAGATTTTGGGTTGTTTTATAGAGTTTGGGAGGCATTGGTAGGGCCCATTGGCCATTAGGGTTTGGCCTTGGGCACTAGTTTTGATGTAAAATTTAAGATTTTTTTTTCTTTTTGGCTCTAGCAATCATGGCAAGCACCTAGGCATCCCCAAGAGAGTTTAGCAATGCCCCTAGAAATCCCCTTACAAATATTACATCACTAAATGACAAAAATAAACAATCTTATATAAGATTAAAAAACTTAAGCCTCACAAAACTCAAAAAAATTGTAAAGCGAGATCACTCTACATATTGCAATTTCCCACCACATACGTACATCAAAAAATAATAATATATTAGAAATTCCTTAAGTTTCTTAAATAATAATAAAAATTCAAAGGATGATTACCTATTACCATACCAACAAAAAAACTCTTAAAAGTGCAACCTAGCTTTGACATGTCATGCAAAGGTTGTGTTTAGCAACAAGCAACCCTCTATTGTATGACACCCATAAGTGCATTGCTTGCAAAGTGATGTGGTACGAAGTTGTAGTTTAGTGCCACCAATAAAGTTTGTGCAACCTCAAATACATGGTAATGCCAACTATTCTAAGGTAAGTATGAGGTATGTCCCTTTTGACCCCAAAATATTTGAATAAAGAGCTTTACAACCAGCACTTAGCCAACACTACAAAAATAATCTTTAATATGTATTTTTTGATATTTTTTAAATACCATGAAATCAAATAATTTGTACTAAACTACTTAAAAAGGATTTTAAATTATAGACTGCTATAGCATTTTCTGGACAACCTCAAGTTGCATGCCTAGGGTCAATTTTTTTTCTCACAATATTGGAATTTAGCAAATGGACAGTTGTTCTACAGGTTTTTCTATATTCTAGATGCAATTGTTCTATCCATTGAGACTAGATGGCTAACCATCCCTTTTGGTGTTTCCTTGCATCCCCAATTTTTTTTGTCATTCTAGGGTATTTCATATTTTCTGGTTCGCAGGGGATGTTTTCGACTTGTTCATGCATCCTAAACTATTTCAGTTGGGGGATGTGGTCAAAAAATACAAGGACCATGTCCCAAGGGTACATAGGTTCCACTATATATTGTTTGTCTTGTGCATTTCTCTTGTTCGGCATAATTCTTTATATTAGATGTCTGATTCTAAACATAGAAGCCGAGGCACCTATGCCCTAAACATAGACCAAATAACACAAAAGAAAGGATGGACCTAGAATTAGAAGGATGATCCATGATGTGATAGAAATCAGCAGAAATGACTGGTTGTTGAAAGAAAATATGGACATCAAGATCAGCTAAAATAACCAACCAATTGTAACTAAGAAAGAGACCAGTTTCCATATAATCCAAATTCCAATAATGCCACAACAAGACATCGTTACCCATCATCACATATCTACCATGAACACTGATAACTGTGAGAAGAACCAAACACAAATAATCTTAAGAATATGAGTCAATTTCAGACCTCTGTCTTCTTAGGCATTCGACTTGTATATTTTTGCGCTTGTATCACTTACTATCTATATACATGTTTTATCTATATACATGTTTTAGTTTGTTTATTGATCAACCAGTGATATTTACAATAAGTAATCATAAGATGTACAATACACCCAAAATATGGTCCCTAATGCCAGATTTTAATTATTGAAGTGCCCTCATATTGATATAAAGTATGGACAATATATTTTATAAAAATTTAAACAAGTACTTGTGGTAATATATGTACAAGCTGAATAGAAAAGTCAGAATATAATTGTTATATGATAGAAAAATTAATTATTTTTCTTCTCTTGTTTTATTCTTTTAAAAGAAGGATATATAATATAATGTTAGTTTACAGCTGTTGACTTACAGCCCTTTTTAAAAACTGTATGTTTTCCAAATGTTTTGCCATCCACTAAGACGTTGAGTGTCTTCTAAAAACTGTTTGTCTTTCAATTGCTTTTTCATCCACTACACAAGCTTCCCAACAAAATGGCATGCCAATCAAAGCTTAAATAATTGTCTGATACTTTAATTTCATAATGATTAAAAACCAATTAGAGGTGGGAAAATGCATGCCTCCTTTGACAGACTGCTTATAAAGTCTTTGATCCTCGTAGTTAGAGAACACAACAACATTTCCTGAGACAGCAAATGCACCTCCGCCATACTCATGTACAAGTGTACGAACATTAAATCCATCAGGCGTGATAACTTCTGTTGAATCTCCAGTGACTGCAGCCTCCCTTACTAAAACTGACCGTCTGCATGAAAATTGCAAATTATTAAATTATGAATATTTGCTCCAATCAGCACACAGTGTTTGCTAAAAACAAATCTTGAGGCAACCTACTAACATGTTTCAAAATTTGTGAGCATAACATGTATGACTGATAATTCCAATAATATCAAATTATCAATAACTATAATATTTTGATAAATACTTGACACTATCAAGAAGCTTTCATAAATGTAGGAAATAGCATGGCCTTTACTCTGGAGCATTCTCTCCAGAAATCTAGGGAAGCTGCTCACCATCAAAGATAAACTTGTCATATCCCACCAACCTGGGGAATCACAACTCTCTATATGAGATCACAGCCTTGCTAAAAATGAGATCGCAGCACTTAAAATTACTAAACTTGGGTGGATGAAATAAGAGGGCAGCGATTCATTTAAGGAGGTTGAATAAATTTAAAACCAAGAATATCATTTAATAGTGATCCTTTAAGAAGTCAATTAAAGAATATCTAGTGAAGCGGTTTCCTAGAATAAAAGGATATGTAATTAAAATAAAATTAAGATTTCCCGCCAGCAATTAAGATGAATGGCTGTGACTCTTCCAAAAGGTGGAGATGATGAAAAGGTGTGTCTCCCTCAAATGTGAAGATATAAGAGGGAAGAACAAATCATTTGGGGATCATCAAGTTTGGGAATTTGGATAAAAAATCAGAAAAAATAAAGAGAGTAATAAAAGATAAAATTATATCTAGCACCAACAGCAGCAATCCATTTGTGACGGTATGTATCCCTTGAAAATGGTATGATTTTTGTGAAAGGATGTGACTTTTCCCCACTAGAATGAAGATATAAAAAAGGGGAGACACTTCATTGCGGAAGGAGGGAAGGATATGAACATTTAATTGGAAATCAGATAAAATAGGTAATAAAAGCAGAAAACTGAGTTGGTGGTTATCAACCATGAATTTGGTGAGTTGTGTTCGGTATGAATCAAAAGAACATTGATCAGATCAGAAATCATTATCTGCACTCACTAAAGAGATCAGTCTGAGATAGGCACCAGCATTTATAATACAATAGTCTGGTATTACAGCAGTCTTGTGTCCTAATCATCTTTGTGGTATGCAGTATAATGATGATATTTGCTATATAATCTTTCAATATTTTGAAAGTAGTTAATCTATATAATTATTTATTTATTCAATTGAATTTCCTATAAGGCATCATGTAAGGATTAGAGAGGAACCTCAATAGGGAGAGCAGATACAAGGTTCCCCTTCTAAGTAGCCCACCTCATGTTGGATGGATTAGAGTTCCTGCCACTTGGGGCCAACGGGTTGAGTGCCTTGGTTGGATACTCCACACTCTTGGGCTTAGTTGTGGTGAACATTCCAGGTGCCTTATTGTGGAGCCACGAGTGGGAGAGCAGATACGAGTTCCCCTTCTAAGTAGCACACCTCATGTTGGATGGACAAGAGCTCCTGCCACTTTGGGCCAACGGGTCAAGTTATCTAGGTTGGATGCTCCATGCCCTTGGGATATGTTGTGGCAAATTCCAGGCGCCTTATCGTGCTTCTTCTCCAACCCTTATTATGGTTGAGTATGGTAAATGGAACTATTGATGCTTGGTTTCTAAAAAGCTATTGCATGATTTATCTAAATAGATTAAGATGATTATATTGATATGTATGCACTTCTGGTCCTAATAGAAATAATTGGTCATATGAATTATATTTCAAATATTGTCTAACATGATTGCAAGACCTAAACCAGGATTTATCTTGCTAATGACATTTTACTAGTAAAGTTATAATTCTAACTATATTACGTGTCTTATTTTAATTAAACTTGTGATTTTAGGGTAAGATCCAAGATTGCAAAGAAAGACCCCATGGCAACTCCAAGGTTTATATGTGTGAACGGGCGACTTTATGTGCATAGCTTCCTTGGTTATGTATGCTGAAATACAAGGGGGACTTACGCTCAACTAATATCACTCACAAGTCAAAACTTAGACAATTTTAATGGTATAGGCTCTCCTTTTTTTGGATTTTCAAATTTCAGATTTTTAAAAAGGATAAAAGGGAGGATTTAGAGGTTCTATGCTATTCCTAAGAACTCGCAAGATGGTAAAGATTAGGTGAAACCAATCGACGATACTTTGTTTTGCCACACCAAGGACAACTAGACAAAGTAAGTGCAATCTTCTACGGTTGTGCTTGAGATTTTCATACTACGAATGATACCATCCAATGAACAATATTCATCCAAAGTAGAAGTTAAGCATCCACAATATAAGCCCGGGCTAACTTTACACATAGAATAAAAATCATCTGTTCAAAGAAAGTATGAGCAATTGTTTCACCAATCTATACTATCAAATCCTTCATTCATTTAATAACTTTGAAAGCAAATTTAAGAGTAAACAAATCTATTCTATGTTGAAGAAAATATGCAGCAATGCAACCACGTGATAACAATAAGGCTTCAAAGCAAACTGCCAATGAACTTATATTATCAAAATAGCTCTAAGAAACAATTTCATTAATCTCTCCACACAACAAAATGAGAGAATGAGAGTTTATATAGAGTTCAGGAAAGTAAATGAAAGGCCGAGATCAAATTATGATCAACGACTGAGATCAAGACACAACAACCTTAATTAGGGTTTTCCAAAATAATATCAAGGATGAGTGCATGAAGGACAAGTGGCGTGAGGAGCTATCTCCTAGGAAGGCACAAATAAAATTATCTCATCATGCCATTAGTAACAATTTTCAATGTTATCCAAGACTCTTTGTCCCCTATGGAACTTTGCAATTTCATTATGCAAAGGAATGGTGGCATAGGAAAGATCCATTTGTGTGCTCCACCAATGGATGCTTCCCACTTTCTAGATAACAACATACCCCGTTCAAGAAGACAATCTACTATTATAATGTCTATCTAGAAGGATTTGTCAAGGTCGACAACCAATTGGACTTTACATTATTCACCACCCTGATGATATTCACTTCTCTAGAATCCATAGCAAAACATTTGCTATAAGACATTGACACTTGCAAAGCAAGTTCATTCATTACTTGAAGTGACATGACATTACTAGAGACACCTAAGTCTAGCATAGAATCATGGAGTGACCATCCATTTATTATCAAAGTGGTACAAAAAGGATCCACACTCAAACAACTATTCATAACAAAAGCCCAAAGGTATACCTCAATAATCTCCTCCTTTTCTACACTTTCCTCTTCATTTGGAACACTAATTGGTTGTTCCAATGTAGCAACAAAGACGAAAGACCATGCCCTCATCTTATGCTCCAAAATTCTTAAAGCCTCACTTAGTGGCAATGAAATTCTTATTGTTGGCGTGGCTAAAATCGTATTACTACAACTCTCTTCGGCCAACGCAGAATAGAATGTTGTTGAGTATCCTATCCTCTCTTGTGTAAGGAATCCCTAATGTTGTTTTAGTTGATCAAAGGGGACAACCTCAAGGTTCCAAATGTCAGTTCATGACTGCGGGATAGCTCAGCGGTTTGATGTGTTTTGCTGGAAACACAAGGGCCCTTACGTTTACAACAAGCTAGTCTGCATCCAACAATGCTGCAATTCTCAAACTGGGAAATAAAAGAAAAAGGGAAGGGTTTAGGGATCCTAAGTGCAATGATAGGAACGACTAGTGTTGCGGGTAGACAAATTTCCACAACCAATTCTTGTTTCGCCAGAGACACCCTCACAACTCAACAAGAACAGTGCAATCTCCAATGAGATGAAGGATTTTCAAACCGGAGATACTCATCTAGGCACCCAATTCTGGCGCAACCTAAAACGAACACCTACAATTGAACTAAGCACAGTTTTGGGTTCAAACTAACCATGCACGATGACCTACAATCAACAAGTCCCCAATGGTATGAACCTGAAATACATCAAATACCCTCACACTTCGCTATTAAAATCATTGAACTCTACTTCTAACTAGCTGGAAGGAAACCATGCAAACAAAAGAAAACAAAGACAACAAACACCATATTTCAATCTTCATATATTTGCTTCAGCTGCCACTACAACAATTTCTGCAAGAGCTCTATTCTATTTTTTAATCTACTAGCTGCTTAATTACTTTTAACTCCTATAAATCTAACTAACTATTTGTCTGCTCCCTACAATCTAACTAGAATCTAACCCTTTACAATGAGAGGCATCCTGCCTTTTATAGATTTTACAAATTGAACCAGAGACCAGGATTGACTGCATCCAAGGGCCCTGATCTGCCTTCTACAACTTGGCAACTTTAACCCATGCCTAGTTACTCTTCAACTGTCCTCCCAACCACTTTCTCAACTACATACAATTGTTTGGCATCAATCCAAGTCAATCTGGTAATTGGAAATAACTGACCTGTGTCCCCCTTTACTTTAAATTCATTAGACGGGGCCCATAGGTAGTCATGTACATTAAACAATTTCAGTTTTTACAAACTGTCTTTTTGGAATTAATTCCAACTGTGCATTTTTGAGAATGCATAGACTTGTAGCTTTGTGAATGTTCTTTTGTCCTCGGTCTTGCTGGGACTTCAACTTTGCGGTTCAGGTTGTGACGCGTTTATCCATGCTTCATTTTATGCTCTGCAGTGCGTTCTTCATTGGCAGTACCTAGGACTGTCATTTTGATCCTACGCTTCTGCATCCTTGCTCTTTAGGCTTTGATTGCGATCAAGTCTCCGATTTGGGCTTTAGGTTGACGTCAATCTGTAAATAATCAATTTGGACTTGAATTAATCACCTCGCAAAATTAAATAAATGATTTCAACAAATATTAAATTTAACTTTTAAATGTCGCTTGTTGAAGAGAATTCGGCCTCTTTAGGCATTTTGTGAAAAGTTGCCCATCATTTCAAAACCTCCCTCCATTTTCATTTGCACTCACTTAGGTGACTAAGGACAAAATTCGGCCTTTTGAAATAAAATGCAAGACTTTGTTTTCCTTTTCGCCCTTTTACCTTTGATTAGTGAAATTCAGGTCTTTTCCCTATATTGCACGACTAATCCTCTTTAAGTGTTTTGTTTTAACTTCGGCCTTTTCAATTGTAAAGGTGCGATTTTTGACTTGTTCTCTTTACATGAAATTCGCGAACTCCACATGTTTGGTGTGATTTTGTCTTTAGTTTCAAACGCCTAACTCGCCTTGGTATAAAATTTGGCCTTTTAACTCAAAAGTTGCAATTTTCACTTTGTATCTTGCAAACGTGAGAAAAGGGCCTAGTTTGGTTCACACCCTTCTTGGCTTAGGTGAAACTCAGGCATTTAACTTGTAATGGGTGAAGTTTGATTTTAGTTCTTTAATATGAAACTCGCAAATTTCACATGTTTTGTGCGAATTTCCTTGTTGGTTTTAAATGCTTTTTAGCTCAAGTTGCAAATTCGGCCATTTGAATGCAAATGTACGATTTTTATTATTTCTTGAAAGTGAACAAAAATGTCGAACTTTGCTTTTGATTCGATTTTAAAACTACCCTTGGCATTTTTATTTTTTTTGGCTTTGACCCGACTTTTGAATTACGCGATGCTCACTTTGTTATTTTCGGTGATTAGAGGCTTGATTCCCAACAAAATTTCGGCTTTGGAGGCGAAAATGAAATATCAGACCTAAAAATGTCAAGTTTGGGGCTCATATTATGCACGATATCTATCAAACCCTAGCTCAGATGGATTCAACCTTTGTTCGGCATTTGCGAAGGGGATTTTCTGTCGGCGAATGTGAGGAAGGAAATCGCGATTTTTCCCCATAGTCATCGACCTTCTCACATGCTCCATTTCTCATTTTAATCACTGCAGTCATTTTTGGGATTTTCGAAGAAAATGTTTGACTTTGGTTTTGTCAAAAAGATTCAGCCCTAAAGACTAAAATGCACGACTCTACCTCCTTGTGCGACTTTGGGAAACTCGGGATTTTGAACAAATCGCGCAATTTTCCCCTTTGACTTGTGCAACATTTTGTTTCTTGGTTTGCCTATCAAACTCGGGGTTTTGAAGCAAAATGCACGATTTTTATTCTTGCAAAGTTTGAAACAATGTTGAGTTTCATTATACGCCCTCTTGCGTTAGTGATTTTGGGTTGTTTGAACAATTTGAGCAAACTTTGTGTTTTGATTCTAAGTGCTACGCCTTGGAGAATTTGGCAAATCGAAGGCATTTGAAAACATCTTGCAAGGTTGAACTTAGGGTTACGTCATGCTTTCTTCGACATTGGAGGTGTTTGGAAAGACATTTGGATACAAAACTCACTTCTTCTCTCTCTCGGGTAGGCAGAACGCACAACACTTACTTAAATCAAGACTTGTGCAACATCAATTGGAGCATACATCAACAAAGTTTCACTAAGAGCAATGGTTAATGCACTTGTATTAGGAATGCAAGGCCCCACTAGGATTGAAGAGGGAGCAACAACATTGACTTTTACCTCTTTTCTTACTTGAACACTTCTAGTTGCATGACTAAGGTGCACCCCTTCATTATTTGTATATTCCTTGATATTGACAACCCTTTTCCTTAAGAATAACACTACCACTTGATTCATTGGTTGGCTCTAAATTTTGAGAATGTACTTTTTTGCTTCTTGCTATTCCAAATTCTTCCTTTTGCCTGCAACCTTCTTGTTTGGGAGTTTATGCTGATCATCAACACTCACCCTCTGCTTATCAACATCAATTTTCTATCCAATTACATTTGCTATACCAATTTACTACCCCTACACTAGGACAAACCTATTTCTCAATTGGTAACCGCCCTAGACCTGAATTATTGTTGCATCAATGAAGATTTTGATGTCCTCATCTTATGGTCACATCCTCTTGCACCTCTACCTCCTAAGTGTGATATCCCCATCCTATCTCTAAAATCAATCAAGAAAAGAAACAGTAATTAATATTCTAAGACAGTAATTCATTAAGATAGCAACTTCATTCGTAATACAACGTTTATGTTGATGCAATAAAAAAATATGATTCAGATTAAAGATGGAAGTTAGTAAATGCAGCAATATAATTCAGATTCTGTTTCTGTTAAGGCAGCAATTACACTTACATTTCAGTAAGTAATGGAAGTTAATTATTGAAGACAGAATGGGAATGAGACAAAAATAGAATAAGCCAAAAGTATATAAAGGCAAAATAAATAAGGCCAAAAAATTCAGCGATTCATTATGGAAGAATCAGGTTAACCTTAAGGGCAGCGAATATGTATTAGATACGCATAAGACAAAAAAAGCAGTGCTCCTCATATGAGGACAAAATTCTTTCACTAGGAGACAAACCTTTTTTGTCTTATATGCAGATCTTTTACACATCGTATAAGGAGTCATTAATAAGACAAAAAAAGAAGCATTTAAAACAAGCAGCAATTACAAAGGAAATGAACAACGATTAAAATGTTAAAAGATTGATATAAAGTTAACAGCAATTATCTAATAAGAAGAGGTGCGATTAAAGATATGATTTGTAAGAAAGAATATTAAATGTACTTTGATTTGTTTCAAAGAGGTGTGTCCTTAAAACACATGTTTCATTTAAAACAGATGTCTTTCATAGGGGATATGTCCCTTCAATAAACATGAAGATATATATTGAAAAATTGAAAGCAAAGGTGGGGGTGTGAAATATTAATAAAGATAGTTGAGTGCATACACAAAGGAGAGAATACAGATTATATAGTCAGATTTAAATATATAAGAGTCTCTTGGGGAATATAAAGAAGTAACTGTAGACATATTGTGGCAGATCTATAAGTAACTTATAGCAGATTTAAGGAAGAATTCAGAGGCAGATTTGAAGAAGAATGACATATAACTGTTATGCAGCTATTACAGGTAAAGCAGTGATTAAAGAAAGCAGAACTGTCAAAACAGAGAGCATTTCCACCTCATCGCTGTCCCTAGGAGAAAGTATAGATCGTAGAAACAAAGACTCAAAATCTCCAAACCAAATCGCAGATCAAAAAGCATTTCAGAATCACTTCCAGAAATATTCTCTATATTGCTAGATTAAACAAATGAAGGGGGTATCACTAGATTAGACAAATGAATGATTAGTTACATTAACCATGATCATTAATTGGGAGGGCAAACTGATTAAGGAAATAATTATTTAATGTTTGCAAAGGTCATGATTGTGGGAGATACAACTCCTCACATCATGCCCATTCAATTGATATATGAGGCAGATCATGAAGTCTCAAGGAGGGCATCAGACCATTCTTATTTTATTTCTTTATCCATATTGGTTCGCTCTTCAAGAGCAGTTGCCTTATTGGCATAGAAATGGTGGTATACAATTAGAGATTGTAATCAGAAATAGCCCATACCTTGCATACTTCTAAAGCCGAATTAGAACAACAAACTACATTATCGCTATAAGCATTTAAGAAGAGACATATTGCATATTATCTGAAACACCTTAAGCAGTAGAAAGGGAAGACTAACAGCAAATTAACATTGCCATATCAGAAGCGGCTATACACATTTAAGAAGTCACTCGTAATATATCTCCCATTGTCAAATCAGAGAAAGCTATCAAGATAAGTTCTATCTTTCAAACTAGTCTTAGAATCTTAAGTTAAATATTGTAATAAAATATCTTCAGTTTTGATAAAATTCTATTTATTAACAGATTTCAATTCTCACTTTAAGTTGGAATTGTTGCCCTAGGACTAAATTAGGTAAATCCCAAAATGGGGACATTACACTGAGATGTTAGGACAAGTTTCATTTCCCGTCGATAGTTTCCTTTCCCGTTTTTCCTTCCTTGTTTTTACGGGTGTTGTTGCCAGTTTTGAGTGCTATTGCCAGTTTCGAGTATTGTTGCCAGTTTTGAGTGATGTTGCCAGTTTTGATCTCCCATGAATTGGAAAATGTTGTTGGTCTTTTTTTCTATATAAGCTAACAAAGGACGACAGTTTTATTACTGTTTTTTGTTCTTTGTTTTATGCTTTCATAGTGGCTATAAGCCATGTAATTCCATTCATTATAATTAATTGAAAATAGTTAATGATATTATTTCATTTTAACTTGCTCTCAAATTCTTTTATTTTGTTCTGCAAGTTTTCTTCTTATTTTCTAGCTAGATCATACTGTGACCTACAGGATTAGATAAAAATTTACATGGCATCAGTGCGCACGGGTGCTGGAAAGAAGAAGCATTAGCAATCTTTTGCAAGAATTGAAGATTAGAACTGTTTTAGAATGGAATTTTTCATTGTCTTGGAGGTTGTCTCTTAATTTTTTAACTAAAATAAAGTTCCAAAAGGGGGTAATCTAAGGGCAAAATGGGAATAAAATATCATCCATCAGTCATCATTTTGGAAGAAGGAAACTACAAGTCTTGGTGTGATGGAATCTAAAGCAATGTCGATGGATTCATCTATTGCCACATTTGTATGGGTTTATTCCCAAACCAAGTACATGTTGGCAGAAATCTGCATGGGAAAGTAGAAATGATCATGTCATAGGATTAATTGGTTTAAGTGTTGAGGACCACACATCATGGGCTCCATCACACATTGAGTGCCCACACACTCTTTGGGCCACTTTATGGGAAATGTATGGAGATCCCACTGAACCTCCATTCCCAAGTGACCCAACTATAGACATACTTCTCTCCCTTGATAATGATGATGATCCTATGTATGACAATGACACTGAAAAGGAAATTGCTTATTGGAAGAGGCTTGATTGTCCTGATTACACAAAAACATCTCCTCCTACTTCTTCTCTTTCCACACCTCTAGTATTGGCAACTATTCAATCACCTCCACCTGCTAGTTTGATAGAGATCTTGGCTTCTCCGAATGCTACCTCAAATTCTCTTTAGTAGGTTCATTCTTGTCCTCTTGATGAGCAAGATATAATCCTATCAGACATTTATCATTTGTTTATTGAATCTCTCCTTGATCATGATGACAACATTGAGGACACGTGTTCTCTACTATGTCAGCTCACATCAAGATGCATTTTCTTTTGGGTTAGACTCTCTTCTTCTCTCTCAACCACTCCATGCTACTATCTTGACACGTCCTGATTCACATCCGAACAAATCTCACACTTCAGTGGTCACTGTTCTTGAGGCTTGTATGGCAGAGTCACAGTTCAGCATTAGATTGGAGAAACATGAGTATTTTCTAGAACCATTCATCCTGATTCCTTCATACATTTCACTTGAGTGGGAATTCAACAATTTGATAGCTCGAGGTTTCTATCTTCCAAAAGGAAGAGGCATCATTTGTTGCAGAGGAACCTACTAAAGCATTCGTCATGCTACATTTTGTATTGACATTCTTTCTCTTCTTTATGAAGGCACAAATGGGCCCTATCTTTTCATTTTCACTTTTTGTGAGACCTTCTTGGGGTGAAGGACACTGCAACATATTAGTTTCTATTCACATTTAGTATATATTTTGAGGGGTGGATTTATTTCCCACTGGGTTTTCCTCTTACCTCTTTCCTTTCCTTAGGCTTTTGTCTCCTTGGTTAGTCTTAAGTGGTGGTGTTAGCGCAAGTTTCCTTTCTCAACACTAGTTTCCTTTCCCATTTTTCCTTCCTTGTTTTTATGGGTGTTGTTGCCAGTTTTGAGTGTTGTTGCAAGTTTCGAGTAGTGTTGCCAATTTTGAGAGTTGTTGCCAATTTTGATCTCCAGTGAATTGGAAACTGCTATTGGTCAGTTTTTCTATATAAGCTAACAAAGGACGACAATTTTATTACTATTTTTTATTCTTTGTTTTATGCTTTCATAGAGGCTATACGCCATGTAATTCCATTCATTGTAATTAATTGAAAACGGTTAATGATATAATTTCATTTTGACTTGCTCTCAAATTCTTTTATTTTTAGATCATACTGTGATCTACAAGATTAGATAAAATTTTGCATGAGAGCCTTTAAATGCTCAAAGTCATGAGCTGAAAGTTCATAATGATGTGGATGAGCATTACATTTCTATTGGAAAACTTGATCGTTTCGACTAAAATTTCCTCGATATGCATCATCATTTCCTTGACTATGCACAAACTCATCAAATTGGTCAACATCATCTCAATAGGACTCAAGTCCACCTTCTTAACTAAAGAATTCATCATCCTTGCTCGTGGAAAGTGCAACCATACAATTCAAAAGATAGTGAGGAATGAAACAAGACTCACACCATAAGTTTTCTTCTTGAAAATTCACATGCTCTCTCGTTATAGGATCTAGTCTTATTGCCTTAAATGTTTTCAAGAAGCCTACCTATCATTTTGTTGTGGCCTTTTAGACCAATCAATAATGTAGGGTCTCTTGTGCAATCTCTACCCTTCATTGAAATGAGTAGTTGTAGCTTGAGGTTGCAACCCCCTTTTATTTCATCAACTTTCTATGACAAGTCTATCATGGCTCCCATCAACCTATCCAACTTATCTTCAATGGAAAGAGGTTTGTTTATAACAACCCATCCGAATATCCACTATTTTTAACTACTCACCCGATACCCTCATATTACTTTCAATATTAATGGTCGTTACATAAGCCTATCTAAATGTTTGGGGATTTTTATCTCCTAAACAACACCCAATATTTGAATCAAAAGAACCACAATACAAAACAAGACACGTTGATTCAATTGGCTTGAGGTTTTAAGATACATTTCTCATAGTGAGGATAAACTAGCTATTGAAGTCTACCACCATCTCATTGATGATGGAAAATTTTGGGTTAATCTTGTCCCATATATTGCATTCCAAAAACATTCATGAACTCCTCCAAGAAGTTATACTATTGTCCAAGAGATTCATGTACTACTCTTTTGCATTTTCTTCTAGAGAATGTACAAACAATTTTATCATCATATCCTCATCCTCTATCTCGTATTCATCATTCAAGATTGGATTGAATAATTTAAGATGCCAAAAAAGTATAATTGCTTATACCTTTCAACTTAAATGATGCAAATCTCTGAACCTATCTATGAGCTTGATGGGAATTATTTTGCACGCTGCCTGCTTGCTGATTTTGAAATTTCTGATTGCAAGGCCTTGGAATATGTTGTTGATTTAGGTTTTGTTGTTGTATAACATGTTCACGGGTCTGAGCTAGTTGATAATAGTTCCTACCACTTAATAGTGTGGTCAATCAAGTCTAATTCCTCATTTAGGACTCTTTTCCTTTCATTAGCATCGCTCTATATCTACTAATCAACATCATGGAAAGTCTAATCATGCCGAGACCTATAAGAGCTTGTAGGTGAAAATTGTTGCTGGTCAATCTAGCTTGCTTCCATATCTTGATCGAGCATGTATTGTGTTCTCACATTCACATTTCTACGTTGACCTCTACCTATTCTACCAATCGTTGCATTATTACGTCTTACATTATACTCATACACATTAATTCTCCTCCCTTCAAGCATCTAATCAGCAGAATCCTCAAAGGTATATTGGTATTGGTCTCTTAAGTCAACAAAGACATCTCCTCTACTTGAGGTACCTATCTACTTTTGGTCAATTTTGTTGGTTGAAAATTTTGTACACTCGGGGAAATATACAAAATTGTGGTCTCAACCATAGCACACGAGTAAAAACTCTCCTAATTAAGGGAAGGGTCCCCCTATCTAACTACAACTTTGAAAATAAAATAGGATGGGACAGCAATCTTTCTTCTTTTTTAAGAAAGACAATATCCTTTTCTCTTCAAAGAAAAGGATAGCAATCGAATATGAACAGTAGTAACCACTTTCAAGTGAAATGAGAGAAAGGAAATGAAGTTTCTTGAAAGCACAAAGACTTCCGTCACTTCCTTCGGGACGGGATAGCAAATTCAAGCTCAAAGACTTGATTATGTGAAGTCCTATCTACCCTTTGCTATACTAAATTTTACAACGAATAAAAGACAACAACTCAAAGATTGGAATAATCTATTATTTCAACACAAAGACAAGAACTAATGCAAGCTCAAAGACTTGCTGCTATTTCTTTTCAAACAATAATTTTTCCTCAAGAATAGATGCAAGCTCAAAGACTTGCTGCTCCTTCTAGAGATTTTCCTATTTTAATTAATCTTCTCTACTTGCAGCTCAAAGACTTCAAATCAGATTAGACTAAGCTCCTTTAGAAACACTTTGCATGGAAGAAATAAAAAGATTCAAACTCAAACATGTAGCTCAAAGACTCAAAACTTGAGTAATCCTTCTTTATTATTCTTCAAAACTTTCAATTCACATACATAAGCTCAAAGACTTCTTGCTGTAAATTTGGCAGAGTTTTTGCTTGCTTTCCAAAAAGATATATATTACAATAAACCCCTCCAGTATTTATAGAAGAGAAGCCTTGAGAAAAAGGTGGGAGGATCCTAACTAACTTGAGAGATTCTCTCAACCACCAAGACTTATTCAATAACTAACTAAGACTTCATTAACTAACTAAGACTTATTCCAACTATAGTCTTCCAACTATAGTCCTAATCGGACACAACTTGTAGTTGTCTTACATGTAATTACAAAAGTGCAAGTAATGTGTAACTTGCTTTTTACAAAAAATACTTTTACATGTAACTTGTCAAAACAAAATTACAACTAAAGATTACAAAAAGAGGGGAAAATACAACTAAGTGTTGAAAAACACTTAAGTTGCATTTTGTGAAGACACAAATCCTTGAAATTTCTGGATGCTCATTTGTAGTTCCTTGGGATTTGGTTCATTGGTGTTCTTGGCAACAACCATGGTCTTCACAATAGTGTCATGACACCGGAGGATCGCAGAATTGTTTTTATCCAAGATAGACTGGATTTCATGTAGAAAGGCTTGGTGTTTCATCAATGTCTGAGTTGAAGCGGTTGTGAATTGTTCGCTGCTCCATTCATTATGAATCCTCATTTGTAAATCAGCAAGAACTTCTTCTTCTGGAATCATCTCTCCATCCTGACTTACTATGTTGCAAGAGGCCCTTTCACAATGTGAGACAATATCTCAGAGAACTTCGTCCCAGAATCTCTTTGCATCACTGATCTCCTCAATGAGGGATTTAAGAACAAGGGTCTTGTTTTCTAGGAGTTCTTCAAATTCCAAGTACATGATCTTGGAAGAGATGATGGCATGCTCCTGCAAAACACTCAGCTGTTGTTGGGGCATGGTATGCCAGATTGTCAAACTTTCTTCAACACTTTCCAAATTCTTTTTGAAAGTATTAGAAGTATGATCCAGTTTCTCCTCAATGGTCTCTAACTTAGACATCATCTGAAAAATGTTTTTCATTACCTGTGCACATAGATCATGAAGCTGATCAACCCAGGAATCCAGTGCTTGTACCTTCTGAGCAGCCCTTTCCACTCCACGAATTGATTCTTGGGAACCGGAAGAACCTATGGAGTTACTCCCTTCAGCAGCAGGTTTTGTAATTTTATGAATGGCTGCCATAAGTTGTCGATTTTCACCTTCTAGCTTGTCTTTCTTTGCTAGAAGTTCATCACACCTTTGCACCAGCAAAGCAACAGAAAACTGAGCATCATGTTTAATGACCTCATGCGTTTGTTTGTCCAACTCTATCCTTGCAACCTTATAATCAGCAGCTGACATTTCTTCAAGTGGCTTATTTGCAATAGGTTCCACAATTTCAGCTACCTTCATCTTATTGCTGTCAACAGTTACTCTGGAGAGTGTCTTGACCTTCTTAGCAACTTTGGATCTGGACTATTTCAGTTGCTGGTAATCAAAGGCATCAGGTGAGATTTCTTGCTTCTTCCTTTTCGGGGTAAAAGAACTAAGCCATGGAGGCAAAGTCATCAACTCCCCTCCAGTAGCAGCCGTAGGCAAAGGAGAAGCAGTTTCTGTTTGAATCACCGTGGTCATCCTGGGAGGAATATCTATTTGGACAGCGACCATGGTTTGCTCAGTTACCAATGGGCATGAAGATTGCCTCATGAATTCTTCAAAACCAGAAGTGGAAGTATCAATTTCTAATAACTGGATGCAAGTAGGAATATCCTCAGGAACTTCCAACACACTCTCTTGTTGAGGATTAGGAGATGGCTCGTATGCTGAAATGGGAATAGCATTCTGAGGAGACTCATCCACAAGTAAATCAGGAGGAGAAACAGGCATCTCAATGGAAACTGGAGGAATGATCTCATGAGGCGAGTCTGAAACTGGAGACTTGGGAGCATCATCAGATTGCTGCCCTTCTTCTGGATTATCCAGATCAATCACCTGAACATGAAATCGTGATTTTTCCTTCCCACGAACTGTCGTCTCCTCAGGAGGAAGCACTACTGCATTACTGACTCGCAACTTGATCCTTGTGCCTGAAGATGATGCACCCTCCTTGTTGTCAACCTGAATCTTAGACTTACATCCAAGAGGCCCTGTAGAATCATCTTGTTTTCCAACCTTGATTTTTTAAGTCTAACAGCATTACTTTTCAGCCATGCGTTGGTGTTAGCCAAGATAGGCTGAAATCTCTCAAGGATGGATATGCACTCTTTGTGCGACCATTGGATCAAAGAAAGTGGGGCTTCCTCAACCCTCCGAGAAATGTATTCAGGATCAAATATGTGCCCATCATCAATCATCCCTTGTGGGATATCCATCAAGTTCAAATCAACAATTTGCTCAACTGTGAACCTGCAGTAATCCATCTTCAGAACTTCGGCTTCTGTGCGGAGATCTACCCAGATGTCCTCAATACGATGCACATGCACAAAGGATTTCTTGATCTTCTCCTTCATACCCTGTAAACAAAATCAGCTCTAGGTTTAAACCTTTTGAGCTTGATTTCCTGCAATTCAGTCTCCATGGCCTTATCTTTCACAGATGTGACAAGGGAATACCGGCCAATTTTCAGTGGATTAGTGGTAGAGATCCCCATTCCAACCTTGTGCCTAGCAGACTGAAAAGCGTGGACAGCCATGATCTGTCTTCCCAACTCCATAAGAATGATCTTATCAGTTGGGTATCTGGGAAGCATATATGGCTGACCACCATAGCATCCGATCCTCATATAGGTGAAGGTGGGAAACTGCAGAAACAAACATCCATACTCGCACACCCTTGCCCATGCCTCATCTGAAACTCTCTTGTTCCTGAGATTTCTGTCAAACTGACACATGAAATATCTGAAGAATGCATCTTGGACTCTTCTGAAATGCAGTATGTTGGGTCTCAATGGCAACTGGTCATAATACTCCCAAACTGATATAAGTGAGCGATCACCCTTCGTAGAAAGACCTGGAAAATGTCTAAGTGATGATGCCAAATATACCAAATATGAATTCATGAAGAAGGTCATGGTGGTAGGAACTGCTGCAAGTTGTTCGCACAAGGCATCATTGATGACTTCTCCCCATGAAATATGATGAGACTGCCTTATGAACATGATGAACTGATACATCCATGGCTCAAAGACATTGGAATGCTCAAGGCCCATCATCCTGCTGAGAAGAGTTATGGTGTCTCCTATCTCCCATTTGAAATCGCAGTGGTACAACTTCGCCCACCTTGAGAAGGAGGCTCGTGGCTCTTGGATCCACCTATTGATGTGTCGTTTGCAATCTTTTCCCTCTTCACATAATACTCCGCTGCACTTTCTTTGAAGATTTCCATATAAACAGGTGCAGGAGGTGTTCTGAAGACCTTCTCAATCGTATCTCCATCAAGACGGATTATCGCCTCACCATCATCAGTTTTGATGACCCTTGTCTCTTTGTCAAAATGATGGGTGCAGGCGAGAACAAACTTAGGTTCTAGGGCAGCCATCGGGAAAGATGATGCATGGTGGATATGGCTGTCCAACAACCGCTGCAAGTTTTTATCCTGTGGATCTTCTACCCTCTTGACGAATTCTGACATATCAACGTGCCCTATTTCCGTGTCTCTGATGCGATCCAAAGGAGAAGAAACCTGGAAAGGTGCTACCTCATTCTGATATTTGTCATATTTGTATTTCATCTTCTTTGGGGCTGGGGATGCCGGCAAATCTGACATTGATTGTGAACCTGGAATATTGTGATGAAGACTTAAAAGAGTTAAGACAACATCATAGTCAGCTGCAAATATCATTCTTCTTTCTCCAAATGGGAAAAACTTCGATTCTTGAACTTCATGATTTTGTGAGAGGAAGAGGGGAAATATGTGGAAATGGGAAAATCTTGACTTTGACCAATTTCGGATCTTGGGAAAATTTTCGCAAGTATACAAGTTGGAAAGAGCATACATGCAATCGGGGTTTTAAAACCCGAATGCAAGTACACTTGTAAATTTGCAAATGGAGAAATGGATGGAAAATGAGAATTTGACTTGCGGAAAATGATGGAAATGGAAAGTACGGATATGAGAAAAATGAATGGATAGAAATGGGAAAATCCGGGAATGTCATTTTCATGAAAATGGGAAGAACTCTTCAACATGTAATCCGGTTTTTAAAACCCGAATTTGAAAGGGATGGGTATTTCACACTTTTCAACTTGGAATTTTAACCAAAAATGGTTAAATTCCTTAACCGTAGGGGAAGAACAAGAATTTCCAACGAACTTGTAATCAGGATTAAAAATCCCGAATACAAGTAAAGAAGGAATTTTGGGAAGAACAATGCAATTTAAAAATTGCATACCAAGGGGAAGATCTCTCTCACAAAAACCGATTTTTGGGGGAAGAACAACATATTTCCAAAAATGCAACTAAGAAAGAAAACTAAGAAAACAAGAAAATAATAAAATGAACGAAAGAAAGGAAAGAGAACATACCTTTCTTCAAACTGAAAATGCTTCTCCAAAAATGCAACAAACTTGGAATGGAGAAGAATATCCAATAAATAGAGACAAACCGTAAATCCCCAAACCCTTGCCACATTTTTGGAAAAACGTGGTTATAGATGCAAGAAAATAGGGCCAAATCCTTAGGGGAATACCATGTATGAAAATGTCAAAGTTGAACGCCCATGGATGAGGGGAAAACGTGGCATCAAACCCTTCCAATACGCAGCCAAAGGAATCACGTGGAAAATGGTTTGAAGAAGTAAAAACGCAGCAAATAGAGTGTGAACCGTTTACCAAAGCAAAAGCAACGTGTTGAAACTCTCACAAAAAACGCCTTGAAATCATTTCGCCTATTAATTCCTTGAATCTCTCCACAAAATCTTGCTTGAAATTCTCAAAAAAACGTTTCTTTCTTGCAATCGGGTTTTTGGAAGACAAATGCAAGTTCGATTTTGCATAAATATGTGAAAATCAGGTTTTTTGGAAACAAAGACAAGTTTTAATTTCACTTTTTCACTTAGAAAGCCAAAATCGGGTTTTTTTAGCCAAATAGCAAATTTTATTTTTGACTTTTTCACTTACAAAGCAAATTCAGGTTTTTTGGAACAAACTGCAAGTTTAAAATTGTCAAAAATGCACTTTATGTGTAAAATTGGGTTTTTGGGAGAGAGATGCAAGTTTTAATTACTTGTAAAGGGGAAATAAAATCCCTATAACAAGTTAGAATTGCTTGCACACATGTAATGGGGGTTTAAAATCCCCATTACATGTAAAAACCATTAAAGTAAGAGTTTTTTAAGAGAACTACAAGTTTACTTGTAATTTAACCAAAAAATCCCTATTTTAACTAAAAAAGACCAAAAAACAATAAAAATGATAAAAACAATAAAAGGGAAATTTAAAACAAATTACAAGTAACATTTTTTAATAAAAGTGCACATGTAATAAGCTGAAAATTCCCCTACAAAGACCAAAACAATGAACATCATTAAAACTTGCAGTTTGAAAAAAATTCTCCACCTGTAGTCGGGATTTTAAAACCCGAAATTGAAGGAAAGACATAGCAAACGAACCTGGAATTTGACGAAATTCGAAACGTAGTTTGAGGATGGACTAAGGATTAAGTCAATCCAAGGATTAGTCGAAATTCTGCCTTGGGAAGCGTGCCATAAAGTAAAAATTTTCATTTTTTCACAAAAATTTCATGTAGTGGCCCTTCATTTTTGGAAACAAAAATGAGGACAACAAATTTGTCCAAAAGAACCACTTCTATCTTTTTTTTTCCACTTAGTATATTGATTCCTTGTATGAGTTGCATTACCTCCTTGTGCAGACTGAACTGCATGCAATATTCTTCTTACCATGACCGGATTTGATTGATAATAAATTAATAATGAATCAAGGTTAGTCCTGCAAAGTCACCAGAACCTAAAATGGAAAGATAAAAAGTTTCTTAGTAAAATCATACTACTTCAACCAAAACCAACAGCTGCAAACACAAAAGTCCTTACGTTTTTGCAATGATTTTAAACCAGATTGAGGACACAAACCATTCCTGCCCAAAATGGGCACACCAAATTCAAGGACAACTGTTTGAAGTACTATGGGTAGCTAGGAGATCTCCCCAGCATGAATGGTGTATAGATGGGCGAGTAAAAATAGTACCACTGAATTTGCCACCTGCATATCGGCTTCCTTTTATACTAACTGGGCTATGGAAATCGTTTTGATAGTGCCATTATGATTATTAGGTCTATCGCAGGCGTTTCAGCGCTTGGAACGGCGAATTTGAGTTGCAACGATCCTACTGGATTTAGGTTTACACATGACAAGTACTTCTTTCATAATGATTGGATATCTCCGATTTCAATTTTTTGATAAAACTGGTTTGCAGCAGACACCCATTTTTCTCATTGTGATTTGTGTTTCAGCTTTCAACTTTAAATTTAAAATCTGCTTCACCCAAAAGGAATCCCATTCACGACATAATTATTATGTTGCAAATTTCAAGACCTAAGTTTAATATTTTAAAATTTTAATGTGTCGTTCCAAACGATGCTTACCCTTGCACATGGACATCAGCGCCCAGTGCTTACCCGTCACGGAATAAATTTGACAGTTGACCCCGCCGATCAATTAATTTTTTGATTGCGTTCACCTATTCAACATCGCCCTTCAGATGCTAAAATACACATGGTTAGAGACGAAAACGTTAAAAATCGTAATCCTTAACATCTAGAATTCGCCAATCATTTTGATAATCTTTTAAAAAAATGTTTGTATTTTACAGTCACAAAGCTTAAGTACGCTCATGCGAATATCAAATTTCTGACCCCATTACCTAAACACCCATAACCTTTTGTCAAACACTGATAACAAAGTCTTTATTTTACCTCTCCCGCCTAAACAGCCTCTTCTCAAACACCAACAGCATTGTCCAAATAGTCAAACTAGGTAGATTATCATGAAGGAAATTACAGGTAATCACACTGCTTTTAAATTTAAATTTCATCTCCCATTCGTTAGAATATAGGATTTAAATTTTGGAGAAATAAGATTTATGGTTATGTGTTTAACAGCATGAAGTAATTCGAAGCTTCACTAAAAGAAATAAAATTAGGGTGGGAAACTTGCCCGTCTTCAGCAGGACGACTCTCGAGTATTATGAGGCGGCCTTCCCCATCGATGGCAACATCTCCAAAACGTTTACCTGCTTCCGATACAATATCTGCTGTGAGCGGCGACTTCCATGAGCCATATGGTGCAGTTGTCTTCCCCGTTTGCCCCTCAAATCTCTCTGACGTTGAGGACATGTTCGCTCTTGTTTTCTTTGTTTGTTCCTCTTTGCTTCTGCTGTCTTCGAAAGCGTAACGTTCGAGTTCGCCCTGGTGCATGCACTCATCTTAAACCACCTTGGTTCCACCAGAGGGCCCACTCATTTTTACATATAATGTCGAGAAGTCTTTCCTGTCCCGTCGAGATCATGACTACCAATTATAATGCGCGGTTATTTAGGCCGATTCACGTGCTGGAAAATAACTTGAAACTGAGCTAATTTGGAGTTTCAGGATCTCGTAGACTTCATTAAAATAAATTAACTCATTCATTCATTCTGTTACTGTCAGGTTACTGTTTGCACGCACGCCCAGACTGTTCCTTCCTATGCGCGATTTTTAAGATCAATATTGTTATCGTCACAAGAACGTTAGGTGATTTCCAAGAATCTGTTTAAAAAGCACAAATCCTTTTAAAAAATCTGACTGGGATTATCAAGATTAATATTGTCCAGCTTTAGAGACCGTACGTGTGTCAGGAAGCAAAAGCAACGTGTATCTACAAGTCAGATTTTGAATTTAAATTAATTGTATGCAAAAGCAACGTCTATCTACAAGTCGGATTTCGAATTTCAAGTAATCAATATTGTGTTTTAAAAATGGATAGATAGTCTGTCTACTATCATATCTAAGTATAATCTATATAAAATAGTAGATGTTTATCTTATTATATTGTGGGTATTATAGATATTAATTAATATTGCATCATCATTATTATAATATTATTTTATATTATTATCATTATTGTAATGTTATCATATATTTCTTTAAGAAATCTATATAAAAAATGTCTATTTTTTAAAGATATATATAATTGATTAATAAATATTAAAATAAATATGTAGATAGGGCAAAAATCGGACTGCAAAAATATGAAGCGAACGGTTTGGAATCTGAAATGCTCTCAGGTCTAGGATGCCACCCTCTCAGCCTTCTGCGGATATGAGAAATTTTAATTATTAGGATAAAAATCGTCAAAATTGGACTACAAAAAAATATGAAGTGAATAGTTTGGAATCTGACTGCGTGCAAATATAATCCAAGATAAGCGAACGGTTTGAATTTTGACTGTGAATATAAGCGAACGGTTTGGATCTGACTGCGTGCAAATTGGACTGCAAGACTGCAAACACAGATGTGCAGGATTAAACCCTAAGCGAAAGACAGTCAAAAGTAAGAAACCGAACCCCAACATTTCAGTGCACAAAAGCGGAACGAAGGGAATTTCGGACTGCGAATTCTGGAGTGATTTTTTTTTGGAGCATTTGTTGCAGACTACGTGCTCTCCAACATCACCGGCGTTGTCTGACATGGCCAACTCTGGGAGAATGTGGAGGAGTTAATCTCCTCCACGTGGTTTGCATCTTCTCTCCGTGCCCTTATTACTATTTTGCATTTACTTTCTGCTCGGCGCTTAGTGTATTTTTTTTTCTGCATGTTAACCTAACCATTAATCACACCTCTGGTCGCTCGTGTGACTCCTCTGTATTTCCCAATGGAGCCTGAGTTTGATGGCGCTACCATTAATTCTCCTCAACCCACCGAGCAAGCTCATTCAAGCCAAACAAAAACATTTGCCGAGACTGCTAAACCTTCTGAGAAGGCTCACTCAAACCGAAAGAAAACCTTTGTTGAGACCGTTGCTCCGTTTGCCCATGGAGTCCACCCTAATGCGAGATTTTTTAAGACTCCTGGAGGCGAACGACTGGGTGAGGAAGGTAAGAGCCCTACCGTGCCCTCGAATTCTTTCTACATTTCGCCAAATGATGAAATGTTGAAAGAAATTGTTTCCGAAAAAATTAGGTTAAGCAATACTGCAATTTTTTTCGCTTGTGTTAATATTGAGAAATGCCCACCTAGGAAATTCCTAGATGATTGGTTTCATAATCTTTGGAGTTTGAAGTTAGGGCTTAAGATTTCATTCTGTAGGCAAGTCCAGAAAGGTCTATATATTATCTTTGTTAATAATCATGAATCCCAGGTTGAAATTCTTAAAAGACAATACTGGACTGTTGGGAACACCTCCTTTCGTGCCCTAGCCTAGTCTTCAGAGGCCATCAATGAGGAAGTTCTTGCGCTCTCAAGCCCTAGATGGGTCATCCTTAAGGATGTCCCTCCCTTCCTATGGTGTTTTCTTCCCCAGGTATTGAAAACAGTTAGGAGAATAATTCGGGTTGATGAAACAACGCGTTTAGTCCCTAATCTTGATGCAAGAATACTTATATCCATTAAACCTGGGGTCAACATCCCTCCTCTGCTAAACCTTAACATCGGTGATGAAACATTTGTTTGCCCTGTTGAAATACTTGGAGGATTGAACGCCTGTATTTTGTGCAAAAAATAAGGGCATCTTCGGAAGAACTGCCCAATCATCAACCGCAGGAAACAAAAAAATAACACTAACCTAGCAGGAACATCTGAAAACCCTAGCTCCAATAATGAGCCTATCCCTAACCCAAGCAACCTTCATTCAGCTGGAAACAATACCAACCCTAAAGATGATCCCTCCATAAGCTCGGCTCCTAGCCTCATCCCTATTGAATTAAATCCAATGATTGTTGACACCACTATCGAACCCCTCAAACCTGTTTCAGTTCCCTCCAAAATTTTTGAGGATTCGCCTTCTGATTGTTTTCAAACAGTCACATCAAGAAAGCGGAGATGAAAGAATTCCCAACAACTCGCCTTAAATCAAATCCGAGCTGGTGATCAAACTGCTAATCAGTTGACTACCAGTAGCAAATACCCCATCACTATGAATGATGACATACTAAAAGCTTCACAAACTTCGACCACCTCCCTGGTTAAAAATATGGTTAAAAATTTAGAGAAGCCTGATCGCGGTGCTAGTGATGCTAGAATGAGTGATAACCCTGCAAAAATGGTGCTCAGGTCTAGGACCCCCAAACAATCTGAATCCACATTATTTGCAAAGGCTACCCCTGATATTATCACCTCCAACCCCATGACTGCATATCTGCTAAATGAAATAGAGGACAACCATATTATTGAAGTCATTTATGCTAATAAGAGACTAGAGGACATTAAGTCTAGCTCAATGCTCCTTGGCTTTCCAGGCTCCCAAGTACCTGGGTTGAACATTGTAGAAACTACAGATGGTAAAATTGAGCTAACTGAGCTTAGTGAGGAAGAGGATGACCTCATGAAAGGTTCCTCCATGGCTAAAAAGAAAGGTAGGCCTTTCAGCTCCAAAAATAAGAAAAATTATAGAGATCAAAATGGTCTCCCAAACAGTCCCTCTTAATCCCCTTTTCTCATGAAATACATCTCATGGAATATTAGAGGCTTGGAGTTGCTTGATAGAAAGTTTGTTATTAAGAGGTTTCTGAATTGTCATAAACATCTAGATGTCTTGATGCTTCAAGAGCTTAAATCTGTTGAGTTCTCCCTTGACACTGTGCTTGATTTTATTTGGAGAGATGCGATCAAAATATGCACCAACCATCCTAAGGGAAAGGGTGGAGTTGGTCTCCTCATTAACCCTAAGTGGGAAAATCACATTAGGGATATGGGCATCTCCCCTTGTAACAGAGTGGCTTGGGCCTCCTTGGGTATCAGAGGCTCTTGTTTTGGGGTATGTTCTATATATGCACCTAATGATCATAGGGAAAGAGTGTCCCTCTAGAATTGGTTGGCAGCCCTTCCAAGTATCCCCTGGGTCATGGCTGGAGACTTTAACATGATTGAAAACCAATATGATAAGGTCGGGGGTATCCCTTTCGAATGGAAGTGCCAAGAGAAACCTCACTGGGATAGATTTAAACAACACATGCAGCTATTTGACCCCCTTGAGGGCAGCAAATCTGAATCCTCTGCCCTATGGTACACTTGGTGCAACTTTCAGCAAGGCCCCAGCCGAATTTACTCCAGATTAGACAGGTTCTATGTTAATAAAAATTTATTCTCCTTCTCCCCTAACCACTTAGGGAACTCAGTGGTTGTTCTACCAGTAACCTTATCTGACCATTTCCCTATCATTGTTGTCATCAATACTAAGAACTCCATCCCTAATAGCAATCCTCTGAATAAGAAGTTTATTTTTAATACCTCCCTGCTAAATGACAAGGATGCCCTAACTACCATTAAAATGGTTAGACTCTTTAACATGCACTCTCAATGTCCCCAATCCCACACCCTCAGATGGAACAGAAATGTCTCCTCTTGGCAAAAAATATTCCAAACTATAGGCCAGAAGAAAGCCAAGGATCTTAGGCTTGTGGAAAAAACTCTCACTAATCGGCTCCACTCCTTGGAACATGAAATACAGTTACATCCTTCATCCTTTGTCCTGGCAGAATGGGTAGCTCAGGTTAGAGACATTCTTAGGAAACATCAACAGGTCAAAATCAAGGGTGCCCTCATCAGAGCACGTAATCATTGGCTCAAATTTGGAGATAAAGGCTCTAAAGTCTTCTTCAATCTCCTTAAACAAAAGCAAAATAGAGAAAAAATTAACAGAATCATAGTTGAGGATAAGGAACTCCTAAACATCAATGAGATCAAAGATGCTTTTGAAATGTTTTATAAAACCCTCTTTACCTCGGAAGATAGTGAAGCCTCAAAAGAGGCTAGAAATAGGTGCAATAACATTATCCCAAATAGAATCTCTGAGGCTGAAGCTCTTCCTCTCAAGACCAAAATCTCTATGACAAAAATTGCTAATGCCATTAAAGCCCTCAAGGATGATAAGGCCCCAGGCCCCGATGGACTTCCTGCTGAGTTTTACAAAACCAATATTGAGTGGGTCACCAAAGACCTTTATGACATATACACTGAAGCATTTGATAGTGGCACCCTTGGGGAGTCCATCAATAGGGGCATTGTTAAACTTATCCCGAAAGATGGGGACAAAGCCCTCATAAAAAACTGGAGGCCAATTACTCTCCTCAACATTTCTTATAAAATCCTGGCCAAAGCCCTAGCCTCTCGCCTTGAGAAGATCCTTCCCAAGTTCATCTACTCTACCCAAACAAGATTCATTAAAGGAAGGTATATCTTGGAGAACCTTGTCACTAGCTAGGAATCTATGGAATGGGCCAAAATTTCAAATCAAGATACTACCATATTCCTTGTAGACTTTGAGAAGGCCTATGACAGGGTGGAATGGGACTTCATCCTCGTGATGCTCAAAGCCTTTGGTTTCCCTAGCGAGTTCTGTAAATATGTCCAAATTCTCCTCAAAGATGCCTCCGCCCTAGTTGAAGTTAATGGATCACTTTCCCAGTCTATTCCTCTTTCTAGATCCATTAGATAGGGCTGCCCCCTCGCCCCTACTCTGTTTGTCATTGCCTCAGACGCCCTCTTTTACCTCCTAAGAGATGATACCCTATCCCCTAAAGTTCATGGTATTAAGATGCCAAATGACTTTGAATTGCTCAACATACAATTTGCTGATGACACTGCTCTCTTCCTGGAGCTCTCTAGGCATAATATTGACTCCCTCAATCAAAAGCTTGCAACCTTTGGCAGAGCCTCTGGTGCTCGTATCTCCAATTCCAAGTCTATCCTGCTTGGGTGGAATGAGGAACCCCTGGACTAGCTTTAGCAGGTTGGATATTCATGGGGAGGACCCAATAAAATAGTCAGGTACCTCGGTATCCCTTTTTTTGTCTCTCCCTCTCTCAAGGATATGTGGATTTGGGTTAAAGAAAAGATTGACAAAAAACTTAATAAGTGGGACAATAGGATTCTATCCCTGGCTGGTAGGATCCAAGTCTGCCAAAAAATCCTCTCCTCCTATAGTTTGTATTACTCCTCTGTCTGGATGTTCAGTAGCTACCAAGTTTATGAGATCCAAAAATCTATCAGGCGCTTCCTTTGGTCTGATGGTAAGGGTAAAAGAAAGGCCCACGCGATCAAATGGCTCTGGTGCCACATAGATAAGAAATTTGGTGGGCTGGGACTTAAGGATCTCAGAATGCAAGGAGTTTCCCTGGCTGCCAAGTGGATATTTCATGCCCTGGAAGGACAAGAACCTTGGAAGATCCTTGTCAGAAATAACATACAAAATGGCGTCCCCAAGTCTGCCAAATCTTGGAAAGCCCTCCCCTTTAGTGATCTGATAGTAGGCGGATTCTTTGTGTCTATTCAAGGCACTTGGGTGTTTAAATCCATCTGGAAAGCCTGGGAGCATGTGTGTGAACTTATTACCAACTCTAATATTGACTGTAATAATACTCTGCATGGGGAAAGGTCAATATGGTGGAATCTCTACCATAACTCTAAACCCCTCGCTTTAACCCAAGGTTGCTCTGCTAGGAATTGGTATAATAAAGGCATTAAATACCTCATGGACATCTTGGAACATGATAATCTCATCAGCTGGGAGGACCTTAGCAATAAGTTTGGCCTCCCTGCCTCGCATAAGAGAACCTACAATATGATTACAAATGCTTGTTCTTGTCTAGATCTTCCTAGGAACACTGATGTAGATGCTCACAGATACCTCTCGTTCTGATGGAAGGATGGCTCCCTCCTCTCCAAGGTCAAAGCCAAGTCTATCTACAAACTGCTCATTCATGATACCACGATAATCGATCATATTAACTCCCTCTGGTATGTTGACCTTAATACATCTACTTGGCAGAAAACATTTGAGAAACTATGGAAGTCCCCCATCCCCCCTAAAATCAAATGCTTCAGGTGGAAACTAATGTTGGATAGACTACCTATTAGGAATAACATTGGTGCCTTCGACCTATGCTCTATATGTAGGAAGCCTGAGACTATGTGGCACATCTTTTTTGACTGCATTTTTGCCAAAGAGGTCTGGCTGATGTTTGGAATTTCCATTACTAAACATGTTTGTACTATTGATATTATTGCTGGATTCATTCATTGCCTCAAGAAGGATGCTAACCTGTTTTGGCAAATTCTCTCTTCTTTCATACTTTGGTTTATTTGGAAGCTTAGAAATGAGGAAAAATTCCAAGGTATTGATAGGACTCTTACTGGGTTTTTTAAGAAACTCACACGTTATAAAATTGTTGTGCAGGTATGTTTTTTGATGAATGTTGAGAGGGACAAGTTGTTGTGTTTCCTCAGGGATGGTCAGGCAACCATGTTCATATATGAGATGAAGGATGGCTTTGAATGGATTAGAATTGCGGAGAACCATACTGCATTCGATGAGGCTCCAAAGAAACTGATCAAGGAACTCAGGGACAACAGAGGTCCCTACTTTGATAAGCTCAAAATGTTTACCCAAGTCCTGGAGCGGAAGAAGGTGGTGTGGATGGAAGGGCCACAAGGATGGACAACATGGATGGAAAACCAGGATGAGATTTTGCAATAGGTGTCCAGTAGCCTCTAATTGATGTATATGGTTCACTGTATATACTGTCTCTCTCCTAACTCTTTTTTTTTGTAGGAGGTTGTCTTTGTTCAATCGGATAATCCCACTGGTTAATGGCTGAGGCTTTGCCTCCCATCCTTGTTTTTGTATAAACTCTCCTTATTTTGGTCTCTCGATATTTAATAAATAAAAAAAAAAACATAGAGAATAATTTAAAGAGGAAATATATATTCAAGAAAAGAAAATTTTAAAAAATTAATGTCGATATATATCTTATTGTATTCTTATTAATCTATATCTTAAATAATATCACATTATTATTATAGTATATTATCTTATATTATCATTATTATCATTATTGTAATATAATAAGAGCTCCTAATAATCCTCGAAACCTTCAATCTTCAGGGACGGTATGATGGGAGCCGGTCTATTCAAGCTACTTTTGGGCCAAGGTATGTGTGCCCTAACTGTCATGTCTTCTCCTCTTGGATGCTCTTTGTGTGGGGTCCATTTGGCAATTTTTGTCGTTGTGCATGAAGGAAAGGGTCTTCCTTCTTTTTGGCTAGTGTTGTTAAGGGTTTTTACTTGTTGTGTCTAGAGTAGGGCATTGTGTGGGGTCATTGGGTGCTTGGTGTTTGTCGATGGAGTTGATGGTGTTTTTTTCCTTAAGAGTAAGGATTTTGTGAGGAGGTCAATTTTTGAGTAGGGTGGATTTCTTTTCAAAGTTTGTGCACGCGGATTATAGTGTTTTGTTTTTTCCTCAACAGGGCTTGCATGGCCCTTCTTGGAGGTTATTTTCTATAGCAAAGTCTCCCTTTCACAAATGTGGTGATTGAGGGAATTTTCACTCCTACCATGGGATAAATTTTTAGATTGGGGTTGAATAATATTACTATGGGGAAAGTGCTTCTCAACGTAGAGTTTTACACCCTTTGAAGGTGAATGTGTGTCTTGCAAGAAGTGAACATAAGCTTGTGCTTGCAATCCAACTTGATATTGTGGAAGAGGATGTAAAAAATTTGAACAACCATGCTTTAATCTACAAATTCATGGGTATTCAATTTTCTCTACCCTTTTCAAAATCGTGTTAGAATCATGGGCTCACCACACATGGAACCTAGAGGACAAAATGGAGGTGATGTTGGGTGTGACTAACTATTTTCTAGTGGTATTTTTTAGCATTTCAAATAGAAATAAAGCTTTTGAAGGAGGTGATATTTTAATAATCAAGTAGGGTTTTTCATTAAGCCATGGCATGTTAGGTTCAACCCTATAGAGGAGCTACCGTCAAGGGTTCCAGTTTGAGTGTGACTTTCATGGTTTTCATTGAAATTCTAGAGACATGACATTTTTCATTTGGTTGTGATGTTGCTTGGTAAATGTGTGGGCCCATCGCAATAAACTATGTACAAAAAGGTAATCTTTTATGCTCATGTTTACATTGAAATTGTTTTAAGCAATCCTTTACTAGATTCTATATGGAAATTTGACTTAGGTCCACCTCTTGAATCTAGCAGATTGATTATAAAACTCTTACATTTCACTATCAGATATGTCATGCATATGGTCACTTATAGAGGATGTGTCCAAATCTAATCTTCCAAGGCCTTATAGTCATGGGTTGTCTTGTCCATCACCTAAGTTGGACAAAGGGATAGCTCATATGGTTGAAGATAAAGAGAGATTTATCTTGGTTAAGGCTTGAAATAAGGGAAGAAGTCAAAAGAGAATTATACTGGATAGGTAGACTAATGAGGTAACCAACATATTTGATGCTCTAGAAGATTTAGCTCAGTTTGATGAGGCTCTTATCGGGATACCTATAGGTCGGGAATCTATGAGTACGAAACAGATAGTCATTGAGAAGGTTAGTAATCTTCTTGTTGCTCCACAGGTTGGAGGCCTAGATGCACAGATGGACACGAATATTCCCTTGTTGACTTCAGGTGAGTTGGAGACAAGTGGGTGCAAAGAGGTGAAATAATCTTCAAGTTTAGCCAATTCAATGGCTAATCTTGAGAAGGACTCTCGAGATGGTGGTACAAGTAAGAGAACCCCACTTGCATTATGGCTACAAGAAAAACTCTCAAAAAAGGGTGCTCCTGAGAAGCCTCCTAAAGATGATTTGATTGTTTATTGATGATTTGATTTATTTTCATTCTCTGGATATTATTTTCATCTAGGAGACTAAGATGTCTAGGGAAGGTATGTTGATCCCGGTTTCCAGGATTTGGGCTAGAGGCTAATGTTAGTGTATTGGGACTTGAGACAATTTAAGTGATGTGGCTTGTCTCTACAACGAATGTAAGGTTGTTCCTTTGGGATAGATTTTTAGTAGATCTTCAATGTCTATGGATGCTTCACATTTGGAATGAAGAAAATTTAATCTTCTCCCCAATGTGTATGATTTAACTGATTTTTTAGGAAAGTCTCTATTGTGATCCCATATCAGGATGGTAAGGTCCCTTGCCCCATCTCTTCCTTGGATCCTTGTAGGGGATTTTAATGTTGTTGCAAGTATGGATGAAAACATGGGTGGTGATGTCAAGCTTGAGAACATTCTTCTGGGCTCTTGAATGATAATATTTTTCTTTCCAATTTGGTGTCCAATATAAAACTATCCAATGTAGTTGGACCGCCAACTCAAATGTCCTTAATTGGAAAGGCTAAAATCATTGGTCGATCAAACTCTCAATTACCTTCTTTAAAATCTTTAAAAATCCTTGTTTCAAATTTCAATTAATATGGCTTCAATATTCATCTTTACACGAGTTTATATCAAAATGGTAGTCCAAAGGGAAGTTGATGTTTGGGAGAACAATATTTTCTTTTGTCAAGTGGCTTAAATTTGTGAAGTATATGTTGAAGAGATAGAATAGGTAGTGCTTTGGCAACATTTTCAAGGCTAGGGTGGCTATACAATCTTGTCTGGATGATATCACTCGTCAAATTCAGGATCATGGTCTAATTGAGGATTTTTTCCATCTATAATATTAAGTTGTGAAAGATTCAAAGGAATGGGAATTACGTGAAGGAATATTTTGTAAGAATAAGTCTCGTATTGAGTGGTTGCAAGAAGAAGATAGAAACACTATCTTTTTTCACAACTTTGTTAAAGATGGGAAGGCAATAAAATCTCGTTACTTCTCTTGAGTCCTCAAAAGATTATCAACTCTCTTCTTTCAAGATTATTTTGGGAGAGAACACTTACTACTATTTTACTATGTTTACTAAAGATACCCCTTTAGAAAATGAGCAAGAGGTTCTTATTTTATAATGTATACTTTTGTTCGCTTCTAATGAGATGAATGATTCATTAAATAAGATGACCACTTTAGATGAATTAGAGAGTATTGTGTTCCAAATGAAGAAAGGGAAAGCCCCTAGACCTAATGACTTTCTAATTGAGTTTTACCAGGGAACTTCAGGATATTGTCAAGTTAGACATTTTGGAGGTGTTTTTGAAATATCAAACAAATAAACAATTGTTGAGTTCCATGAATACTATGTTCCTTTCTCTTATTCCAAAAAAGAGTAGGAGCCAATGATTTGGTTATCTTTACACCTATAGCCTTACACAATGTAGTCTAAAAAATATTGCTAAGTTGATTGTTGAGAGATAAGTCATGGCTTAGCTATAAATTTTGAAGCCTGGTTCAAGGGGTTTTGTTGCTAACATAATTTTTATTGATGGGTTGTGGTTGAAATGAAGGTTATTTAGTCCATGGCAACCTCCAAAGAGAAAGCTATGTTTATCAAGTTTGTCATGGCCAAAGCTTATGACCATTTCAATTAGAACTTCTGGAATAAGATTTTTGAATCTTTTGGTTTCAACAAAGAATGTATCAAATGGGTCATGAGTTGTGTCACCTTTTCCTCTTTATTGGTTCTTATGAATAGTGACTCATCTAAGTCTTTCTGGAGCTTCTTGAGGTCTTCACCAAGGTAATCTTTTTTCTCCTTATCTATTTATTTTAATGGCTAATGGCTTGGGGAGATTTATAATGTCTTGTGTGAGGCAAGGGTTGATTCAAGGTTAGAATTGGGGTGGCATAGTGCCTCCCCACTCACTTTTATAATTTATGTCATGATACAACCTTGATGGGATTAGCTAGAGTTGTGTTCTTAGATTCCATATTGGTGCTCTCCCCTTTGTGTATCACAGTATCCCCATTTCTAGAGGCCTTTTTATTATAAATTTTTGGGAAAGTGACTCATTGGACCTATAGTTGGCTTTTTTTTGTTGGGATGGTGACTCTTCTAAAGTCTATGATTCAATTTTCCCCCATTTAGAAGTGTTTTGTACAGGTAGATTCGTCTAGCTTGGGCCATTAGTTTAATGCCCTTTCCTATCCATTATTATGGGTCAATAACTTTCTTTCAAAGAAATATAATTTGGTTAAGTGGGATTTCATTTGTATACTGAAACAAGAAGGGGGGCTTGGTCTTTCATAAACAAGTCTTAATGGTCAAGATTTGGCAACTAAAATCTATTGGTGGTAATGTTGTCATAGGGACTAGAATTGTGCTAGGATCCTTACTTTGAAGTATCTGAGTGGAGTGGAGAGTGATGATGTTCCCCGCTGTAACATTGAGGGAAAAGGATCTATGTTTTGGAGTACTCTCAAAAGAGGTACGAGTAAGTGCACCAAGATGGTGAACAAAAAGGGGTGTATAAGTGGCCACTTTTTTTTCTTATGAAAAACAAGTAAACCTGAACTTCAAAGAGATATTTGAAGGTCATGCACTCAAAACTAGGAGTTGAGAAAAGAATAAGAATGCTAGTAATCTGAATCTAGTTTATAAACTACTATTTTTTTAAAATTGGATAAGATTAAGAGGGTCAAACCTTTCACGCACGAAAAATTGTTTCTAATTTTTTCATAAAAACGTAACATAGTTGTTTTCGTGCGCTACACAAAATATATAGTTAGATTTAGTATTTTGAAAAACCCTTTGGTAGGATGATAGGTAAGAGTGAGATCTATAAGTTGAGTATTTTTTTGTAATTTTCTGTTGAGCATTTTTTTTCATGATTTTTTGAAGTGACTGCATCCTGAATATTTGGCACTTGTTTGTGCACTAGGCATAACTTTCATCAAAATAATAAAAAATGCAAACTTTTTCTTAAAGTGTATAGAATATAGTGTAGAACAATAATATGTAATTTATTTTAAATTTGGTCAAGTATATCAAAAGTTATTAAAAAAATGGTAGACATATGTCTGTGAGGACTGTCAATGCACTGGTAAAGAAAATTAAAGTTTACTATGCTAATGTTGTCCAAAAATCAAAAAATTTATATGGTCAGAAAACTGAGAAGATGTGTGAGATTATGGTGGTAAGTTTAGAGATACCCACTTGATCATTTGTAAACTAGATGATGATGAAGTCAAGAAATCATGTTGGACAATGAAAAAACGTGTAAAGGGACAAAAATGGGGGGAAAATGGGTTTGCAAGCCTTAGGGTCATTTTACAACCCTCTTACCAAACCAAAACTCTCACGGGTTTTGAAAAACAAAAAGTACTATTCGCAGTTCTACATAACCTGTACGGGTTATGTAGAACTAAAACCATTTTTTTGTGTTTCACAAAACCCATATGGGTTATGTAGAACTAAAACCATTATTTTGTGTTTCACAAAACTCGTACAGGTTATGAAGACATAATAATGCATTCTTGTAAACTTAGCATTTACTACACATATGTATAGACATACGTATATAATATGTGTTTATGTATTATATATACATATCTATAGTTATATGTACATATATTTATATAGATATATGTATATATGTTTGTATACATGCATGTATCTCTTCTTTTCCTCTCTCTCTCTCTCATCTTCCTTCTCCCATCACCATCTCTGTCTATTCTGAGCCCTAATTATCCTCCTTGAGTTCCATCTCATCTCTCTCCCCCACACTTCTCTCTTTGTTGATTCTCTCACCCTTTTCTCCTTCTCCTTCTCTCTCTACCTCATGTCTCTCACCCTCTCCTCCACCAACTCTCTCTCTCTCTCTCTCTCTCTCTCTCTCTCTCTCTCTCTCTCTCTCTCTCTCTCTCCTTTTCCCAATCTCCTTCCCTCCCCCTCTCCTTATCCTATTATATCTCTCTCTCCCCCCTCCCTCCTATTCTCTCTCTCCCTCTCCCTTTCTTTATCATATTCTCCCCATCTCTGCCCTCCCTCTCCCTCTCTCCCAATCTCCTCTCCTTTTCCCAATCTCCTTCCCTCCCCCTCTCCTTATCCTATTATATCTCTCTCTCCCCCCTCCCTCCTATTCTCTCTCTCCCTCTCCCTTTCTTTATCATATTCTCCCCATCTCTGCCCTCCCTCTCCCTCTCTCCCAATCTCCTATCCCTCTCCCCCTCTATCTCCCTCCCCCTCTCCTTATCCTACTCTCTCTCTCTCTCTCTCTCTCTCTCTCTCTCTCTCTCTCTCTCTCTCTCTCTCTCTCTCTCATTTTTCCAATCTTCCTCTCCCCCTCTCCATTTACCAATCTCCCTCCCCTTCTCTCTCTATCTTTGACTCTCTCTCCATCCCCCTCTCCTTATCCTAATCTATTCCTCTCTCTCTCTCTCTCTCTCTCTCTCTCTCTCTCTCTCTCTCTCTCTCTCTCTCTCTCTCTCTCTCTCTCCCCACTTCCTATTTGGTTCCTAGTTCTACCTAACTCGTACGGGTTATGTAGAACTAAGGCCAAAACTTGTAGTTCTACATAACCCGTACGGGTTATGAGAAATTATGAATGTTCACATTAAAGGTTTCCATAACCCATATGCGTTATGGGAAAATCTTAATATATTTTAGTCCCAATGGCCTAAAAACCAACATTGCAAGTTGTTTGAAGGCCCCACTACTTTTGCACATGATTTTTTGGGACACTAATAATCAGGTTTTTTTTTTTTTTTTATCACTTTTGCTTTCAAATGATTGATTTGTCTAGTATATTGGATTGTTTTTGAAGTTATTTTATCATTGTTACTTTAGATTATAACAAAATGGCGATCATTTGTTGTTGTTTTTTGCTTTGATCATGATTGATTTGTCTTGTATTTTAGTTTTTTTTAAAAGTTATTTTATTATTGTTACTTTAGATTATAACAAAATGATGATCATTTGTTGTTGTTTTTTCTATTTGTTTATGGATTGTCATCATGATGTTATGTGTAGGACAATGGGAAAGAACAAGAGAGGAACGCATGAACAAAGAGAGGCAGCAAAGGAAAGACAAAGGGAGCATATGAGGAGATTACATGAAGGTACATCATCTAATGCACCTAATGAAAGTGATAAACATTCAACAATTGAAATTGATATGATGAATGCACCAAATCAAAATGATAAACATACACAAATTCACATGCATATGATGAATGCAACTACTGAATGCAATGAACATACAACATTTGAAAATGATTCGGTGAATGCACATGTTAATGAAATTGAAGAATATATACCATTTGAATTTGATGTGATCAATGCACATAATGCACCTAATGTAAATGAAGAGCATGCACCAATCTTAACACCTCTTAGAATAATTCATAGAGAACCAAAGTTCCTAATAGATATTGATGAAAATATTGTGAAGCCAATGCATGATAAAATTTCTGAAAGAACTTGTAGAAGAACGGTTAGAAGAATTTGGAATAACTATTTTGAAAACTTAAATCAAAGTGGAAGATGCCAATTAGTTGTTGAAATGATTAAAAATCTTAAATTTAGAGAGACAATGGAAATTTTGGGGTTAAGAAAATCTTAAAATAATAGTGAAATAACCATTGTGAGAAATCTTTTTGATGCATACCAAGCCATTGGTTCGAAATCACGCACTAAAGATGGTTATGTTACTAGTCGTTTCCTCACATCAACCATAAAGGGAAAGGAAATGAAAAAATCTCGTTTAATAAGCCATTGTATTGATTTTGGCATTAACTTATCCTTCTATAAAATGCAGGTACCCTATCAAAAATTCTAATGCTTGGTTGTTTGAGGATTTTGAGACACGTAGACATATTTTGTTAGGGTTCCCACAGATACTGAGAGGGGGGGGGGGTGAATCAGTATCTGACAGGTAATGAAATTTTCTTAAAACTGAATATGCAGAACATAAAGTAACAATATACCGGTATGCAAGAATTAATGCAAATAACAAAATCAAAAACATCCACATGAAAAGAACACCATAACACAAGATGTTTAATGAGGAAACCCGGTGTGGGAAAAACCTCGGTGGGATTTGTGACCCACAATATTCACTTATTGGCCAATAAGAGAATATTACTTACAATAGGGGCCTGCACATGCAGGAAGGCCAACTGCCTAGAGCTCACTGCTCAATAAGAAGTCACACTGACTTACAATGAGGATTATGCAAATCCAATAATCTGTACTACTTTACAATAGCATCTTTAATGCCAGATTCAGTACTGGTTCTTGCTCTGTTCTTTACATATACCCTTGACGTACAATTCGCACATTACGTCTGCTTTACAATTTATTATGCTTCCTATCCATATCCCACAAATGACTACAATGATCTCTTTTATATAAAAGAGTCATTTTACAATTTTCCAAGTCGGCTTACAATAATAAACAAAATATTACATATCAAAAATCCTGTCGGCCTTAGTGCCGGTATATATGTTTCCTTCTGTGTCGGTGCTGGTGTAGATTGATCTTGCTGATGCCGGTGCACTATCTTGTTTGAATAATATTTTGCCGATAGAATGTCTTGCCGGTGCCATAGGATTGCAAGGTTGCCTGAGTAATGCTTTGCCGATGCCATAGGATTGCAAGGTTGCTTGTGTTAATGCTTTGCCAATGCCATAGGATTGCAAGGTTGCCTGTGTTAATGCTTTGCCGGTGCCATAGGATTGTAAGGTTGCCATCAATGACAAAACCTTCAATCACACACAATGTCTCATTGGAGTGTCCATATGCCAACATATTCTTCATTACTCAAACCTTCTTGTTGCAACAACTATTCATTTGATTAAATATCGTGGTAGACCTCTTAACAAGGATTTGTCGAAAGTTTGTGAATTTGACCATGAGGCAATACTTGAGACACTAAGGGTTAGAGATGATCCAAAAGGTTCACTTGATTGATTTTGGGCCATCTAGAAGAATAATTCTACAATATGGTAGAATAAATTTGACAATTTTGTATCTCTTTTGCGAAACGTTGTAACTTCACTTTTTTGGATGTGCTCTACATGCATATGAGTTGTAATGTGCATATGTAGATGCCAAATTTTGTATATAAAAACATCAATGAGTTGTAATGTGAATATCTAGATGCTAAATTTTGAACAAGAAAATACCAATATAAAATTGAATATAAAAAAATAGAGTTTTTTTTGTTTTAACTCCTCCAAGAGTAGAGAACCTACTATTTATTCAAGCTTCAACTTAGTGTAGTACTACTAGTTGTGATCACTAAATCATCCAATGATTCTAGCAAAGAACACAACAAAGTAGTAAATGTATTGACAAGTTCATAGATATGACTTATGACTAATGAATTTAGTTAATTTAACCAAAAGAAAGTTGTTGAATCAAATCCTATCAAGTTGAAAATATAAAGTGGTAGCCTAATTGACGATAATGGTTAAATATTGCAAGGGTACTAAATTGTAATTCCATGGAAGTTACCTTCATTATCTAAATCAGTAGAGTCATGTATTCATTATTTATTCTCTCTCTCTCTCATGATTATTTTTATGATTTTGATGGAACTTATACTAATGCATCTTTGGATGTTAAAAAGTATTGTTTGAGTTGCATGGGCATTATGATGTTTTATTTTGTAGAATATTTCTTATACTTTGATTTAAGTGGATAATATTTCTTAAATGATGCTTATTATTAAAATAGACCCACCTATTAATAACATTATAGATCTATGTGAGTGTCCTTTTTTTATATTTAAGTTGCTAAATTGTATTTAATTATAAGTTTTTTTGGAAGGTGAAATGTAAATTAAATAGTTTGTAATTGTAAATTTTCATGTTTGTATATATATGCAGATTATTTTCACAGAATGGATGAGTTTGAGATAGATGAGCTATTAGGTCTAGCACCACCTCCACCTCCGCCTCCACTCGATCAGTTGAGGTAGACAATTAGGACGAATATTTATTCTTTGATTAGAGATATCCATACTATTAGACGTGAGCCTCATCCACCTCTACAGTAATTACGCCTTGCAGATAGTATGCAAGGGATTGTACAGTCTGTACAGGCTTTAGATAGCAAGCTAGATAGCTATTGTAGTTGATGGGAGGGGTTGTGTGCATTTTACGTTGATGGCCTAACATACAAACAAGTCAATGAATTAAAAATAACAAAAATGGATTTGAAACAATATTTTGTGAACCCTAAGACTAGTGAAGAGATAGATCCGAAGAAGCCACGGATCTCAATTCGATGGTGTAGGCACCCAGGCATCGCTAGACACTTTTGGGAGTGGTGGTCACCACACTCCAATCATGAGGTCCCGATATATTTTTTGAAGAAATTATGGGCTGAATTTGAATTGGGAAAAAATCTCAATTACTTTGATATTAGATCATTTCAAGGGGTCGGGAGAGGCATGCCCCTGGATAGGCTAGGAGAAAAATTGAGCGATAGGGTTAGAAACCGTGTGCACGATGATCCATTGGTTCCTCTTCCATCATTAGTTGTTCTAGCACCTGCCCATCATCGAGCAGTGGATTCTGCTCTAGGTTCATTGAGTGCCCTATCGAGCAATTTGGTACAACAGTTGCACGAGGTGAGGGCTGCCCCCAGCTTAGCCCATGTTTGCACAAGTTGTGGGGATGTATGTACTGGTCCACATAGTGAGGCTACCCCTGGAGGAGATGGTGATTTTGATGGTGCTGATGCTGCCCATAGTGGTTATGATGATGGTGAGGAGGTTGCACATGCTGATGTCATCTCTTCATATGTTGATCTCCTGTGGGTAGACGATGATCAGCCTAGAGGTACAAATTTATTTATATAATTTACAGTGCAATATTAAATTCCTTATATATACACATATGAACCATACGTGAGTCATTTATTTCTGAACAGAGGATGGATCATACCACGTCATTGAGGAACTGACATCATGTTACCTCAATGCCTAGAGATGTTGGTGCCCCATTTACGGTATGCATTTTCATCTAGATACATTTTATTGATATGTACATTTAAAATAAACAATAAAATTTTTAATATAATGATGTGTATGATATGTTTTTTCAATTTTGTAGGGTGCTTCATGTAGCACCGAGGTGGGTAGTTCTTCACGTGACCCGTGGACCGCCGAGGCTCAGCCTCATATACCACTAGTATGTTTTTCATCCATTAATTTGAAGTGTTTATATGCTTACTAATTTATGTACAACTTTGATTCATGTTCATTTTTTTTGCAATTGTGGGCTTTTGGATTGCTTGATGGTGCATCACATGTACACCCTCGCCCATCAGTTACTTTGCCTACATCACATGTATGATTTTTGCGATAATCTTGTAGTCTATATATATACTTTATAATTTATGTATATATACAAGTTTGATTCATGCTTTATATATGTTGTGCAGGTCGATACCACTACCAGTATTGGTATGGCTATGGGATTGAGCCAGATGCAACCATCGACATTGTCATTTGCGGTGATGATTAGAAAAATAATTTCTAATTTGTTTATACTGTGTACCTGGATTTTATAGGGTATCAAAATTGATGTACAATGTTTTTTTTTGCAGGACTTGACTGCAACCACTTTTCTTGTACAGGAGGGTGGAGACACTGATACTGCATAGGAGGGTGGAGTCACTGATACTGCACAGGAGGGTGGAGACACTGATATTGCACACACACAGAGGATGGTGCATCTCAGGACTACATGCAGCAGGATGATTCATCTCAGCCACCTTCACGTGGAGTGAAGAGGACTGCAGATGAGATGCACTCAAGTTCTTAGATTATATATTTTAGATCATGTCATGTTATTGTATTATGGGCTTTTTATGATGACACTTGTTATGTTATCTTGGGACTTGTTATTATGTGATTATATATAGGACTTGTTGTTATGTGATTATATATAGAACTTTTTATTATGTCATTTCATTTCTATTATGATATTAGGTCATGTTATGTGATTTGGCGCACTCTAGTGATTATATATGTGATGTTGTTTTGTTATTATGTTATTTGGACTTGTTTTAATGTCATTTCCTTATTATTTTTTTTTCAAGACTTGTTATTATGTCATCAGGAATTGTTATGTGATTGTATATAGGACTTTTTATTTATGACTTGTTATGTGATCTATTTATGACTTTATGTTTTAACATTGTGATTAATCATCTTATAGTGCAACAATTTATAATTCAATAAAATAATTATCCCAATTTACAATAACATCCTATTCTTAAAATAATAATAAAATCAAGAACTTACAATTAATCTATGAAAAGATTACAATAAAATAAATATATCATAAAAAATTAGAATTCAATTGTAACACAATTACAATGTGCACAAAATAACATTAAGAAGAAGATAACTAATACAATGTTGTTTATGAAACCAAAATTGTATCAAATGTAGACAAATACAATGTTAAAGGGACAAAGAAAAATAATTATCATGATTAAATATAAAAGAGTTCACACAAGTAACACAAACTTACATGCATATAAATTTGATATGAAAATTATAAAAGGATTATTAATTATAAAGTAATCTCATAGAGGAATTGAATAGATTGATGGAACTAAGGCTAACCAAATTATTAGGAGGGTTTGAAGAACATTATTCAATGATTTGCTAAGCTTTGTAAATTTCCTAGCCCTTGATGTTTGAGTGATACAAAATTAGATGTCAGAGACATTTGATTGGAAGTAGACATAGATTCTTTCTTGTCAATTTCTTTTTGATGTGCATAATTCTTTTGACATTTTGAAGGGTTGGAATAAGTAAAGGAAGCCCTACTATATGGAATAATTACATTGAAAGATGGTAGGTGAACATTGTGACCTCCTTTTCCATAATATAACTCATTTATATAGCTATAACAAAGCCATTGGGCAATGAGTGTGTAACAACCTCGAATGCAAAATGTGTAATAGACTAAGAGCTACAAACATAGTATCCACTTTCCTCTTAAGTTGACCACACTACTTTACTAGTGTATTGAAGATTTATAAGTGCGGATAGTAGTGGTATGAAAAGAATGGATAGAATGGAGGGTGGCTAAAGAGAGTGAGAGATAGGGGGCAATAGAATGGTAGTAAAATAAAAAATCACACTATAAATATAGATTTGTCATACAATGATAAATATAGAGTTGTCATATTTTAGACATAATTCTATCTTTGAACTTACAATTAATCTATGAAGAGATTACGATAAAATAAATATATCATAAAAAATTATAATTCAATTGTAACACAATTACAATGTGCACAAAATAACATTAAGAAGAAGATAACTAATACAATGTTGTTTATGAAACCAAAATTGTATCAAATGTAGACAAATACAATGTTAAAGGGACAAAGAAAAACAATTATCATGATTAAATATAAAAGAGTTCACACAAGTAACACAAACTTACATGCATATAAATTTGATTCAACCTAATGTACCATCTGCATAATCTATCTTCTGCGATGCGTCTATGATTGCCTCATGCTCTTCTACTGAAAGTGTCCACAATACCTTATTAGCAAATCTACCTTTGTATCTTTCTAATTTGATGTTTGTTGCCACCACCAAATGAGAATAGTGTATAATCTTCTTTTTTTATTGGTAGTCTTCATAAGCTGGTAAGCCATTCCTTCTTGTTAAGTATTTGCATAGCCATGTGCCAACTACCACAACAGACCCAACTGGATACTGAAAACCATCATCATCTACTTGATCACATATCAACTTTTTCTTAGGTTCTACACATCTAGCTAGCCAATACTCAACCTTCTCATCAAAAACCTTAGGTTCAACAACATCATACACATGTCCTAGAAAACAAATTTAAGTACATGTAGAAATAAAACTTGTTAGACTTTATAATTCAAATATGTAATCATAAATTATGTAATATATAAAAATATATAATTTAAAGTTATAAACAAGAAATTGAATTAAATTACCAGGTTGTATGAGGTTTGAAACATGATCATAATCTTCTAATGCAAATGCATGATCTGGGTCTTCATTTCTTCTAACATCTTCATATTGTGTCTCACTAGGTGTTAAGGATTTGTGTTGCCATTCTTTGACCCATTCCGTATTCTCGCATTCTTCTCATTCACCTGCAACACAAAATTGACAAAAACATGCAAGCTCTCTAGTCCATATAGTCCAAGTGTTAGAATTAGAACTCTTAAATGAATGCCATCTAGCTGACCCATTGATTGTATCACAATCATATCTTGGAAGAATATTCTCCTCTTTAACTAGCTAGAAGAAACGTCTAATTGTAGAGTTCTAACTTGATCCTGTGGATAAATTTGCACTAGACCAATCCACAATTGCACTTGCATTTTAAATTTAGCCTTTTCCTCGAATTTGAGTTGCTCTTTGCAAAGGGCTCTCTTAACACATGCACCAACACCGTCATGTTCTCCTTTCCCATGTCCAGCCTAAAAAAAAACTCCACATGTGCTCGATATTAGTTTTCTTATGAATCCTACTCAACTAATAAAACATTCTAGCATTCTTGAATTGCCCTGTACAATTATCAGACCATATTAGATGTTGTGTCATCTGAATTTCTCTCTCCCTCAAATTCTAAAAAAAGGTTTGAAGCAATACTGGACAAACTCAAATGAGTGTAATTTATTATCATTCATATAGGAATGGTACTCTCTCAAAATTTTGTGATCCTCTTCTGTACTATCTGGTGCATGCCTATAGACAATATGGACAAAAATCGATACTTGCACTAAATTGTAGTATTGTGATTGGACCTCATCTTGTGGTGCAAGTGTGTAGTTCTCTGCAAAGTCAACAACCAAAAGTATACTACCAACATGAAATGTATCCTTACATATTCGAAATTGACCATCGAGCCATCTAGCATTTTGAGTGTGTTTAACATATTTAGGTATGATGTTACTCTTAAATTCATTCATAAATGCATGAACACTAACTTTTTCAGTGATTAGATCGCATCGTTTTCCAACCTTTCCATCCTTCAGTGGAAACTCAACAATTTTAAATCTTTTAACATCAACTAATTATTGTCCAAAATCATTTGAAAGATTTTCATGCAAACATTCATCCAACAATGCAAGATTGCCACATATATCACATACACCGGAAACACACGCATTGAAAAGAAAATTTTGCTCATTTAGTGGGTTGCAAAACAAATTTGATATAAACTCTTTTATAGTTTCAGGTGGTATATTTATACCACATTCTTGGAACATTCCATTACTATGCATGGTAACATGTATATATCGAAATACATCATAATGGTAGCGAAATTGAACATGAGTTTTGCAACAACATGTGAGTCTTTCCTTGTTAATTAGAACATACCAAGGTTTACACTTTTCAAAAGACCTTTGACAAGTGCTAATAGTAAACACATTATCATCCAATTTTTTTTTGTACAATTCAGTTTGAGTCATGTCCAATAGGTGTTTTGGATGTGGATCACGAATTTTTGACCCAACTCTTAATTTAAGAACATCTCTAACATTAGGTGATACTCTCGTATTATTGTGCCACAATTTTTTGATCAAATTTTTGACTTCACCAGTAAGTTTCATATCAGAGCTTGGTAGTCTACCACTAAAAGTCCACAATTTGTTTGCCGGATCACTTTCAAAATAAACTCTTCTTTTTACATCTCTTGACAAAGTTTTGCGATGAATATTAAGATATCCACTTATGTTACTCATCATTCTTTTATTAGAAGTTGTTTGGCTTACTAAAGTTATTGTTTTTGCCCATTGTGCCACATTTTTATCTTTAGAACGACTTTTCTTTCCAATTGTATCAAAGGCGCTAGCAACAGTCGATACAACTTGTTTTAAAGACTCGTCCTTCTTCTTGGGTTTGACATAAAAGCCTAACTTCTTCATCACTTTTTGCATTTTAGTCATTTTAATTAGTTGTACCATTAATTGACATTGAAACCCAAATTTCTTATTATAAAAAAAATGTCTAAACAATCTATTTGCATGTGTCCTAATTTGTCTCCATGAAACCAAGCCAGGAAGGTTGTCTAGTACATCACTTTTAATTTCAAAATTTTCATTCGTTTGATTATCATTCAAACATGTTTCATTTTTAATTGGTGTTTCCATGTCTACATACACATTATTGGTTTTAGTTGGAGGTGGAATTTCAATTTCATTTGGAGTTTCAAATTCGGTTTTAATTTCAGTTTCAAGTTGAGATCTAGTTTCATTTGGGGTTTCAATTTGGATTTCAATTTCAGTTTCAACTTGAGTTCTAATTTCATTTGGGGTTTGATTTTCAATTGGAATTTCATTGAATAAGTAACCTGCTTCTACTAAATCACCAATTTCTTCATGAGAAAAAACATAGGGTTATGAAGACATACATGTATCCAATAATGGATTAGAAGATGCACCTGAATTAAATGGTTCTAATGGTCTCATTGATGTTCTCCTCTTCTGAAACGATTGTGGAACTTGAATATCCTTGTCTCATTCTTGATTTTCTCTCTCGTTGACACATTGCCTCCTTCTCCCTATTTGTTGCAATCTCCTCAGTTGTCAGAACCTTCCTTTGCCTCTTCCTGCATTGATTTGATCCCATGGCTACACCAAATTTTGAATTCGAATCGATCTCCTTACCAAATCGACAATAAGACAAACAAAGAGAATGATTAATCAAAACATTCTCTTTGCAGATCGTACCTATTAGGCAATGATTGAAAAATCATTCAATCATTGGGATTTGTGCTTGTGGGCCAGATTCTGGCTCAATGGATCTTTTCAGAAACGGGCACCCATTATTTAATGAAATGGGTGCCTGTTATATAATCGGGTGCCCGTTTCGCTTTCAACGGTACAAAGTGAAACGGGCGCCCATTTTTTGAATTTAAAAAATGGGTGCTTGTTTGTTAAAATTAGGGGCAGGAAACAACCCTTAGCATTATTTCTTGCTTCAGGATAGGCTTGGTCCCACCAACAAAAATGACTAAGGTAAAATGACATTAGATTTCTACCTTGGCCTAATTTTTTAAGGGCGTTTCTGATTGAATTTTTTGACGAAACAAAAACCCATTAGAGTTTTCAGCGTCTTGATTTTAGAAATGTAAATTTCATAGTGAGAAGATTCTTTTTACTATTTTTGTATTATTTTTTAATCAAAAGTGGAACCTAAACTTAAAATACCAAGGTTCACTAAAACTTTAATAACTTTTTTGTTTTTAGGATTTTAGAAAAATAAATTATATGACATCAATCTATGTACAATTCTTTTGGATATTAAATTTTTTTTTAAAAAATATGAAATTTTCATCAAATTATGGTGGTCGTACACCCGATGTTTTGAAAATATACATTATTGTCAGTTAAAAATGAATAAAAAAAAGTATATTCAATAAAAAAATAAGCAAAAATATTCTCATCAATATTTGGTGTCTTAGGTATCATTTCCCAGAAGGATTTTAAAAAATTGATTTATTTGCATCAAAAAAGGGTGGTCATACACGTGTGGTATGGTCCTGAAACAGGCATTTTGAAAAACTGATTTTTAAACATGTCTACTAAAAAGGGATTTCTAGCATGTGGGTATTAAAATAAATTACATATTTGAAAAGTAGACTCCGAGCACTACATTTTCTATTACTGAAGTTTTTTGAAATTCAATCTCTAAGTGCATCAAATTTTGACATCAATCAACAAAAAATTTGAAAAACAGAGGAAACACTTCCACTTTTTGCCCAAAAGTGGGACTCAACTTCTTGCAACCACCCTAATTAAAACCCCTTTTACATTTAAATAAATCTAAATTTATTTAAAAATCCCCCCACTTGCAAAATTCTACAAATGCAAGTTGCATCCCCTATTTGGATAAAACAAACCTTTATTTACCAAAAAATGTCTATTTTCCCTCACCCACTTGCATTTTCCTACATCTCCCACTTGCCTTTTAAACCCCTTCTAGATTCTTCTAAACTATCTTAATTAACCTTAATCCTCCTAATCATGTCCTTTCCCTAAGTTTGAGGAGGTCACTTCTGAAATTTGGAGAAAAGTCTTCTAAATGCATTTAAGGCTATATGTCTTCAACAAGATAACTTGTTGAGTTCCCCCAAATTTGGAACGACTCTTACAAATTTGTCCCCAAAGTCTTCCAAACCATTAATGGTTAACTCAACCTTCCCACATGGTTAGTGAATTTCTCTCTAAGTTAACTCTCAGCTAACTCAAGGGTCTCATCAAGCACTCATGGCTTTGACCCTAGTTATCCTATTAACCCTTGCACAAGAGTTTATCCCTTGGGTAAAGGCTTTATCCATTGGTTATCCACTAACCTAACCATAACCTTACCTCCTAAGGTAACCTTCATGTCTTTTTAGGCATTTAATGCCTTTTACATCTCCTCTCAAGCCCTCTCAAGGTGACATTTGTCAACTTGGGATTGGATTGAATCCCTCACATGGATTGATAACTTTCAATCCTAGCCCTTGTTGAGATTACTCAATCTCAACCATCCATTTCTCTATTTTCCCTATAAATAGAGCCCATTCCTTCTTCAAAAATATCAAGTCTTTGTGCATCAAACTTATAGTCATTTTTCTCATCCAAATCATCTTCAAGCATTAACATTATAGCATTTAGCATTTGCATTATATTTTAGGACATCATCTAGTTTGAATGCATATCTTTTTATAGCATTTTATCTTCATCTAGCTTAACTATATCATCTTAGCTTTCAATTTGAAGCTCATCTAAATATTAATCATCTAGTTTTGCATTTCATTTTCATCATCTCATCTTATCATTCACTAAGATCTTGGTTGCATTCCATTTAGATCTTAGAATCATTTAAATCTCGTTCCCTAGGTTGTCATCTTAAAGAATCAAGTGCTCTTCCAAGCTGAGAGCCACCTTGAATCTTGAAGATCCTTGGAGATAGAGAAAACATTGAACGTTTTTAAAGAGTTTAGATTCATTTAACTTGCTTTGTTTGGATTTATAACCTCTAATGCAATGTTTCATGTGTGTGTTTGAATTGTTTTCTCCTATTGCAGGTTGATACCATATTTTCGGCATACACTAGTAAAGAAAATAGTAACCCAAGAACAATAGTCCATGTGACACTTTCATTTGGAAAACCCACACAAGGGGGAGGAATATCCTTAGTAAGAATACCAACACCGGTAGTAGGATATTGATCAGGTGATAAATCCACCACTGAAGGCTAGAGCAGAACAAAAGAAATATGCAAAGAAGGGTCCACATGTCTAGATGAGAACACACTAGTATCATGAAGAGAGACACCTACCTGATAGGGTGTCTGAATAGTTTGGTAGGGTACAAGCGCAACAATTGTGATCTACTAAGTTTGAGCACACCAGATGAGAGATACCTTGATGGTGATCATTCTTATCCTATGAGGTAGAAGTTGTAGAATTTTAGGCATTGATACCCATGCCTTTGGATATGAGGCTAGATATTGCAGATGTTGAAAGATGAATCCAAACTATGAGGCTTACTTTGTGACATATCCCTTCCGACAACTTATAGGAGTTGGAGAGCCCATGCACTAGCTAGAGGATGATATTGATAGGGAGAAGCTAGCCAAATGACATAGAATGAGACAACGAGTAAGTGGATTGGAGCCTGAGATGATTAAGGGGAGGGAGGGAGGGGTGGTCAATCACCTAGGCCACTACAAGGGAGAGGAGGACAAGGATGAATTCAAGTACATGTACCATAAGATTAGGTACAAGGATAGGATGTACTAGTATAGGTACAAATTCCTTGGGTATAGGTATAAGATTATCCTCTCCAAGATGAGGGGGAGAGAGCATAGGATGGAATCGCTGGTGGGTGGGGATGAGACTGGCAGGGCTGATTCAAGAAGCTCAAAGGAGGAGATGGGTGGGGTTGGGATGAGCCAGCTGATTTTGGGGCCTTGGGGGCCCATATTAAGATTTGGGAGGGTTAGGTTTAGATACAAGAAAGACATATTGCATCCCTTTGAGAGAAGGTATGGATAATTTGACATCCAAGAGAGATTCAACCATAGAGAGATATGACAGGGTGGAGTTAGCTATTGAGAGCACCAGGGTGACAAGCTAGGGAGATATGGTCTCTAGGATGGATTATATGCTCAAGGATACATAGGAGATGAAATACTGGTAGAACTTATATGAGTCTGTAGTGCCTACTATCTAGAGAGCCAACAATTTTGTGATGATGTTAGAGGCTAGGAGGCAAGGGAAATGATAAATATCTAGTAGTGCAAGGGTCATAGGGCCACCAAGAGCAAGGACCACTAATAGTTCAAGAGGAGCCGGATCTTCAAGATATCAGCAACCACATAGACCATCAAGGTCACAAGGGGAGAGTTCATCATATCTCCTTTCAGGTCCATTTTTGTATCAGTGATAAGTTTTCGTATGATGATGTAGACACCTATGGGTGATTTTTTAGTCATTTTGAGATATTGACATCATTGTATCATGAAAATTATTATCTTTTGATATATATGAGATGAGACCTATTCCTAGTGGCTATATATTTATATTTTTACGCTTATGCTTAATGATTATTATGTTTACTTAGATGATGATTCTATATGTATGTGATGTTTATGATATTCTATCATCATGATGTAATTATTCTATATGATGCTATATGTGATGCAGTTATGTGATTATGCTTACTTATAATGGATACAATATGGTTTATACATATGACACTATATGATGATGCTTATGTAATGCAATGATAAAATACTTATGATGCGCTTATTTATTGTTATATGCCATAATTTCTATATTCCCCAAGATGATTATGATGTATTTCCTATACTATGATGGGCCATGATGCTATTATGTGATGGATGGATGGCATTTATGATGATTATGTATTAATCTAATGGACACATGATCTATGTCCATTATTGTGAGATAATAATGATATGAAAGACTAACTATGTGGTGATGTAGGATGAATATGCATGAGTATTTTATTGGTGTTCTATTATACTTAGTTAGATGATGCATGGTTACTTGGGACAAGGGAAATGAAGAAATCAGGCAATGGAAGGTAGAAGATATGGAGGTGAAGTGAGCTTCTCATGCATTTATCATCATTGAGCTTATTATGGAAAATGTTTGTGACCATCTAGATATAGGTCCGACCTAGATATTCAATGTATCATTTGCATGCAGCTTCGATAGTCACAAACAAGGAATGCCCCTACTCACACTAGACCCATATTATTACTAATAGACAATCCACAAGCAACAAATATGTGATTATGCCCCATCTTGAATATGTTGGATAATTGTTGGCATATGCAGAGATTGTTGGATATGATAGCATTTGATGAACTAATATGTTGATAATGATAATGTATGTTGTCATTGATGTCAATAAGTGTAAGTGAACCGATATGCAGATTGAAGAGATGTAGTGAACCGGTGTCGGGGTTTCACTAAGTGTGACTATCGGTTGATAGTCTCAACTCTATGGTTTTGTGATCCAGCTTGTGTGATGCAACTGATGATACTCTGTGATGAGTTAGCTAAGAGATGTGAATGAGATCGAGGTGCCACGTCAGCCTTGTGCACGTAAAGGATTGAGGTATGAGGAGATAGACCGCATTTGAAGTCTACCTCGGGAATGATAATTCTTCTTAGCGGTACGAGAAGAGAGAGTGATGGGTTACTGATTCCCATTTGCGGTGAAGAATGAATGATGCAGATTGTCTTGTGATCTGTTTGAAATTGTAATACTCTATGCAATGTGTTTGGACGGTCAGGATTGGACAGCTTGTGTTGTAAACCTAAGATGCTTAGGATTTAGGGTTTATGCTACCGACCTATTTGTTGTCTATAAGGTTGATGATGTTGGTTATTGTAAAGTTGTTGGCAAATGTTGTGTGTGTCTATCTAAGGAAAGAAATACTTGATACTTGCCAGACCAGTAAGACGGAAACTACAATGTGTGATTGCAGAGTAGAGGATATGAAAAGGATCTGCCTTGGCATGTAGTGGTGTTATCAGATCAAAAGTTTTACCTGTTGTCTTCTAACCATTTCAACAGTTGGAAAATCCCTTTACTAGGTAGCTTTAATAGGCTTATTGTAAAACTTGTAACTAGGCGACTCAAGATCATTGAGTTCTTCAAATCCTCTAGCGAGGTGACCTTTAACAGGGTTTCAAACTTTAACAGGGTATATAGCCATCCCTTAACCGGGTGATCTCTAATAGGATCAGTTCCTAGCATAACCTTATTGTAAAGTTTTTAACCAGACTAGGCTCCTAACAGGGCGAGCTTCAAAAGAGTTCAAAACAATCTTGTGGGTATTCATTCCCACTGTGGTTTTTCCCATTTGGCTTTCCACGTGAAAAATTTGTGCTATGTGTTATGCATTTTTCATGTGAAGCTTATGAATTATTTGGTTAAGAGATTATGCATGGAGAGTCAATAGGTTATGATATTACTAGTATATCACATGCATATGTTTATGGATGAAGCTGATGTTGAGTATTGATCGTATTTGAAGTGTTCAGACTTATCAGTCTATGGTGTCTGGTGTCTTATTGTGTTTAACCAGTATTGTTGTGGTTAAGTCCAGTAATGGTGATAACCAGTTGATATTGTTTTAACTAGACAAGTTGTTGAGAAATTTTTTATCTGTACTGATTCACCCCCCCTCTCAGTACCGGTTGGGGTATCTATTGTTTATCATTACTCATCAATTGGTATCAGAGCAACTCTAGGTCCTTGGTAATATAATCTTAACCGCTTGAGGTAAAAGATCCTACTTGTAATGATGAAGAGGGAAGGTCCTAAGTTCAACAGAGATAACATTAAGATATGGAAGGACAGAATAAAGATTTACATCAAGAGTATTGGTTCTCAACACTGGAGCTATGTTGAGAATGCCTTTGTGACTCCCAATGGCACTTTGATGAAGATCAAAAGAGATAAATTCAGGAAAATGGGCAAGTCATGGAAGCTCTTACCAACAGCCTGTCAGATATTGAGTTTATTGATGTACAAGACAAGGACACACCTAAGGATGTATGGGATGCACTAGAAAACATCTATGGTGGTGATGAGCATGTAAAGCAAGCTAAGGATGAAAGCCTTAGAGGTAAATTTAAGGATATGAGGATGGTTGAAGGTGAAACCATTCAACAGTATGGTATTAGGATTAAGACTGCGGTTGGAGATATCAAAAGCGCTGGTGGAACTATTGATGATACCATTGTTGTTATTAAAGTCCTTAGATCATTTCTACCAATCTATGCAATCAGAGTTGTTGCTATCCAGGAACTAAGGTCTATTGATAAAACCAAGGTATCCTTAGATTCTATCATTGCAAAGTTAACTGCATATGAGTTGAATAGCTATGATGGTAGTGTTCAAAAGACTAAGTCAACCTTTAAAGAATCTATCGTACCATCCAGAAAAGGAAAAGAAACTAGTACCAGTTATGAGTCTAGACAATGTAGAGATATGGATGATGAAGAGATTCTAATGGAGTTTGAAGCTTTTCTTGCTAAAAGACTTCCAAAGGGAACTGGAAAATATAGAGGTAAACTTCCTTTGAAATGTTTTTCCTGCAATAAGATAGGACATATAGTTGTTAATTGTCCTAATAATGACAATAAGGATAAACCAGAAAAGTTTAGAAAATATAAAGGAGGAAACAAAAGAAATTGTCTAGTTGTCGTGGATGAACGTCTCACTGATGAAGAATCAGAGGATGAAGAAAATGAAGACATAGTGTTTGTAGCAATAAAGGAAGAAGTGTCAGACAAGAAATCTCTTGTCTCCTGCATTGACAACTCCAATGAGTGGATAATTGATAGTGGTTGTTCTCACCACATGACTAGTGATCGGAGAAAGTTTCTATCTCCGGAGGAATATGATGGAGGTGTTCTCAGATTTGACAACGATGTACCATGCTTGGTGAAAGGTAAAGGATCCATCTCACCGGATGGAAAGAGCAGTGCAGATGATGTCTACTGGGTAGAAGGTCTTAAGCATAACCTATTGAGTGTTGCTCAACTGAATGAGGGTGGGTGCAAGAAGTTGGGTCCCAATTCCGTGGAAGTCTGTGAGCAAAAAAGTTTGCCGCTAGAAACAAGTGCCCACTTTTTAAGAAACGGGCACCCGTTTAGCTTCGGAGCCTCGACCCATAAAAATAAAATGGGTGCCCGTTTAGGATCAGACCGTCATAGAGAAATGGGTGCACGATTTTTAGAAACGGGCTCACATTTCTAAAAATGTGTACCTGTTTCTAAAAACGTGTACCCGTTTCTAAAAACGGGCACATGTTTCTTAAAGTACTATAAATTTCAAAACGGGTGCCTGTTTTTTGAATTTTAAATAACGGGCACCTGTTTCATAAAAGATGGAGCGGGAAACACACCTATGCCTCAGTTTTGGCTTCTGTTTAGGCTTGGTGGGACCAAGCCTATGCTTGGACCTCCAAAAAAATGGCTAAGGCACTGGAATACTAGATTTCTGCCTTGCCGTAATTTTTTGAAAGTCTTCCTGATCGTATTTTTTGATGAAACAAAAACCCATTAGAGTTCTCACTGTCCTAATTTCAAAAATGTAAATTTCATAGTGATATGATTAGTTTTACTATTTTGCATTATTTATAAATCAAAAGTGGTACCTAAGTGTAAAATAGCGAGGTTTAGTAAAACTTTAATAACTTTTTTGTTTTTAGGTTTTTTTTATAATAAATCATATGACATCAATCTACATACAATTCTTTTGAAGATTAAATTTTTTTTTTTTTAAAATATGAAATTTTCATCAAATTATGGTGGTCGTACACCAGATGTTTTGAAAATGTACTTTATAGTCAATTAAAAATTAATTAAAAAAATATATTCAATAAAAAAATAAGAAAAAATATTCTCATCAATACTCGGTGTATTAGGTATCTTTTCCCATAAGGATTTGCAAACATTATTTTATTTACATCAAAGTATGGTGGTCATACACATGAGTGGTATGGTCCTGAAACAGGCATTTTGAAAAAGTGGTTTTTAAATATGCCTACTAAAAAGCAATTTCTACCATGTGGGTATTGAAATAAATTACATATTTGAAAATTAGACTTCGAGCACTAAATTTTCTATTACTAAAGTTTTTTCAGATTCAAACTCTAAGTACCTCAAATTTTGACATCAATCGACAAAAAAATTGAAAAATAGGGAAAACACTTCCACTTTTTGCCCAAAAGTGGGACTCAACTTCTTGCACCCACCCATGACAAAGGACCAGTTCTGGAATTCAAAGGTGGAATTCGCAGTATAATTGGGAAAAGTGGTGAAGTTATTGCGACTGATAAGCAAACCAAAGGTAACCTATTTCAGTTGAATGCCAAGATAAGTCGGTGTCTAATGGCTAAGTTTGATGATAGTTGGATATGGCATAGGAGACTCTGTCATATGAAATTTGACAACATTGTTAAAGCTAGAAAGATCAAGGCAGTAAGAGGATTAACTTTGGTGAACAAACCTGAGAATTCTTTGTGCAGAGAATGTCAACTTGGGAAGATGTCTTCCTCAACTTTTAAAGGTAAGTCTTTTTTAGCAGAAAATTTACTTGATCTTGTGCATACTGATTTGTGTGGCCCTATAAAAACTAGAAGTATTCAGGGGGATAGGTATTTTATGATTCTTACTGACGACTGCTCAAGAATGATGTGGGTCACGTTCTTGAAAGACAAGTCTAAAGCATTTGGAAAATTCAAAGCTTTCAGAGCATTAGTAGAGAAAGAAAGTGGTAAAAAGATAAAATGCCTGAGAACTGATCAAGGAGGAGAATTCACTTATGATGAATTCAATAAGTACTGTGAAGATAATGGTATCAAGAGGTAGTTGTCTTCCCCAAGGACACCTCAACATAATGGCATAGCAGAAAGAAATAACAGGACTATAGTTGAAGCAGCTAGAACAATGCTGATCCAAGGAAAGGTTGCTCACACTTTTTGGAGAGAAGTGGTGAGCACTGCAGTCTACACTATGAACCGAGTACTCATCAAGAAAGGTAAAGATAAAACCCCTTATGAGTATTAGATCGGGAAAACTCCCATTGTGAGTTACTTTAAAGTGTTTGGTAGTAAGTGCTATATCAAGAGAGGTGAGCATTTGAGCAAATTTGATGCTAAATGTGATGAAGGAATATTTATGGGATATTCCACTAAGAGCAAAGCTCTCAAGTGCTACAACAATAGAACACAAAAGATTGTTGAAAGTATGAATGTCAGGGTTGATGAATCCCCTGAGGAACCTGAGGAAACATGCAACACAGAAGTGGAAGATGAACCGGGAATAGCCTTCTGGGAACCGGTTAAGAAAGAAAATTGTAAAGATCTCAGTGTTCCTATATCGATAGAAGCTGCAGTGAGAGAAGAAGAAGAAGTTAGTGAAGACGAAGAAGAAAAGCTAGCAAACCAGGCTAGAATCATTCTTAGATAGGTGAAGCTGCATCATGATCCAAATCAAATCATAGGAGATAAAGATATAGGGATACTCACTAGAAGAAAAGTGAAGGAGAACTCTTGCATGATTTCTGAATTTGAACCCAAGACTTCTATAGAATCTCTTACAAATGAAGACTGTATTAAAGCAATGGAAGAAGAGCTAGACCAGATAGAAAAGAATGTGACATGGTCTTTGGTGCCTTGATCGGAACATAAAAATGTCATAGGTACCAAATGGGTCTTCAGGGATAAGTTGAATGAAGAAGGCACAATTGTCAAAAACAAGGCTAGGCTTGTATGTAAGGGATATGCTCAAGCGGAGGGAGAAGACTATGGAGAAACCTGTGCTGGACTGTGGCTAGACTAGAAGGTATTTGAATGCTACTTGCATTTGCAACATTTAAGGGATTTAAGGTTTATCAGATGGATGTGAAGTCTTCTTTTCTGAATGGAATCCTAGAAGAGGAAGTGTATATTGAGCAACCAAAAGGGTTTGCCTTATCAGAAGATAGTGACATGGTGTGTAGATTACACAAAGCCCTATATGGACTGAAACAAGCACCTAGGGCATGGTATGAAAGACTACACTCTCATCTTGTGAAGATTGGATTTCAGAGAACAAGTGAACATAGAAACATCTACTTGAAATTAGAAGGTGATTAGATTCTGATTTGTGAAGTGTTTGTGGACGACATAATCTTTGGAGGAGATGATAAAATGAGTCATGCATTTGTAGATGAAATGAAGAAAGAGTTTGAGATGTCTTTGATAGGAGAAATAAAGTTCTTCATTGGTTTACAGATTCAACAAATGAAAGAGGGTATTTTTATTACCCAGTCAAAGTATGTCAAAGAGGTATTGAAGACTTTTGGCATCGAGGAAAGCAAACCGGTTGGTACACTGATGGTGACTGGCTGTAAATTGACCAAGGAAGATGATTCAGAACTGGTAAATGAAAAGGAGTACTGGTCAATGATCGGTAAGATGCACTATGTGGTGCATAATAGACCTGATATTGCTCATGTAGTGGGCATAGTAGCTCATTTTGAGAAATGTCCAAGAGAATCCCACTTGGTAGCTGTCAAAAGGATTCTTAGATATTTGAAAGGATCATTTGATTATGGATTGTGGTATCCATATAATGGTTACTATAATCTCAAGGTATATACTGATTCCCATTGGGTAGGAAATGTGGATGACCGGAAGAGCACAACCGATGGCGCGTTCTTTCTCAGTGGAAGATTAGTATCATGGACAAGTAAGAAGCAAATCTGTACTTCTCAATCTATAGCTGAAGCAGAATATGTGGCAGCATTTATGAACAACACTCAAGCAATTTGGATGAAGCATGTATTGGAAGGTTTCAAGGTACCTGTATCTGAACCGGTGAACATATTTTGTGATAACACAAGTGCAATAAACATTTTCAAGAATCGGGTATTGCATGCTAGAACTAATCACATTGAGCTTAAATATCATTTCTTGAGAGAGAAAGTTCAGAATAAGGAGGTTGTACTACAACATGTTTCCAGTAAGGAGCAGCTAGCAGATATATTCACTAAGCCCTTATCGAAGTCTACATTTACCTATTTGAGAGGTGAATTAGGGGTTCTGCCCCTTCATGAAGTCAACTAAAAGATGTGTGCTCCGCATCAGTCAAGTACTATAGTGTCAAATCTTTCAGGATTGATGTGTTGAAGGATGCTACTCCTTAGGGGGAGCAACATAGTAGATTTTGGAATCTTATGCCTCCACTTTGGCATTGTTGCCAAAGGGGGAGATGTTTTCAATAAGAAATGCTAACTGAGTATTGTCATCAATGCCAAAGGGGGAGATGTTTTCAATAAGAAATGCTAACTGAGTATTGTCATCAATGCCAAAGGGGGATATTGTTGGATAATTGTTGGCATATGGGGAGATTGTTGGATATGATAGCATTTGATGAATCAGTATGTTGATATGATGATAATGTATGTTGTCATTGATGTCAATAAGTGTAAGTGAACCGGTATGCAGATTGAAGAGATGTAGTGAACCGGTGTCAGGGTTTCACTAAGTGTGACTACCAGTTGATAGTCTCAGCTCTATGGTTTTGCGATCCAGCTTGTGCGATGCAACCGATGATACTCTATGATGAGTTAGCTAAGAGATGTGAATGAGATTGAGGTGCCACGTCAGCCTTGCGCGCGTAAAAGATTGAGGTATGAGGAGATCAACCACGTTTAAAGTCTACCTCAGGAATGATCATTCTTTTTAGCGCTATGAGAAGAGAGCGTGATGGGTTACTGATTCCCATGTGCGGTGAAGAATGAACGATGCATATTGTCTTGTGATTTGTTTGAAATTGTAATACTATACAATGTGTTTGGATGGTCAAGATTGGACTGCCTGTGTTGTAAACCTAAGATGCTTAGGGTTTAGGGTTTATACTACTGACCTATCTATTGTCTATAAGGTCAATGATGTTGGTTATTGTAAAGTTGTTGGAAAATGTTGTGTGTGTGTATCTGAGTAAAGAGATACTTGATACTTGCCTGACCAATAACAGGGAAATTGCAAAGTGTGATTGTAGAGTAGAGGATATGAAAAGGATTTGCCTTGGCATGTAGTGATGTTATTAGATCAGAAGTTTTACTTGTTGTCTTCTACCCATTTCAACAGTTGGAAAGTCCCTTTACCGGGTAGCTTTAACAGGCTTATTGTAAAACCTGTAACCAGGCGACTCAAGATCATTGAGTTCTTCAAATCCTCTAGTGAGGTAACCTTTAACAGGGCATATAGCCATCCCTTAACCAGGTGATCTCTAACAAGATCGGTTCCTAGCAGAACCTTATTGTAAAGTCTTTAACTGGACTAGGCTCCTAACAAGGCGAGCTTCAAAAGAGTTCAAAACAAGCTTGTGGGTATTCATTCCCACTGTGATTTTTCCCATTTGGGTTTCCACATGAAAAATTTGTGTGTTATGTGTTATGCATTTTTCATGTGATGCTTATGAATTATTTGGTTAAGAGATTATGCATGGAGAGTCAATAGGTTATGATATTACTAGTATATCACATGCATATGTTTATGGATGAAGCTAATGTTGAGTATTGATCGTATTTGAAGTGTTTAGACTTATCAGTCTATGGTGTCTAGTGTCTGGTGTCTTATCGTGTTTAACCAATATTGTTGTGGTTAAGTCCAGTAATGCTGATAACCAGTTGATATTGTTTTAACTAGACAAGTTGTTGAGAAAGTTTTTATCTGTACTAATTCACACCCCCCCCCCCTCAGTACCAGTTGGGGTATCTGTTGTTTATCATTACTCATCAAAATACTCTAGTCCATAGACATCATTGAGAGGCATAGGAAACATGACACCACAAAAGATCAAATCAAAAGAAAACTAAAGACTTGACACCAAAAGATACTAAAATCTTCAAGTCACAAATGTTTCTTGCAATATATGTTAACATGTTTGATCTATTCACAAAATTTTTCATTCTGATAAAGGAAAAATAGCACGAAAGAACTTGTTAGAGTCAAAGTCTTCTAAAAAATTGATTTTTTGAAATCCCAATACTTGTTGCGTCTCACTTGAAACTAACTTACTCAATGAAATTCTTTATTATGGAGAAAAGTGAAAACTTTATTGTAGATAGGCGATCCAAGTGATCTTTTATTGCAGATTGTACATAGAAAGAAGGAAGGAATGAAAAGATGATGCTCGTCACAATATGTGATGCTAAGGATCAACTTCCATTACTATGTGTAGGATATGCCCCTAGTTACAGATAGGACCTGATTCATTATGGGTGAAGAAAGAGGTGAAAAGTATTTATTATGAATGGTGAACCAATCCTAGGTGGATAAAAACAAGCCAGGATGATGATGGGAAAGTTTATTATGGAATGATAGGATGTGAGTGCATGCAAAGTGAAAGGGGGAAACTATGTCCTATAGGAGTGAGGAGCAAGAAGTCTCTGCACATGGCATTGGTAACATGGTTTTCACCATGTGGTACTTTCCTAGGGCACCATCAAAATGGTTGTCACCATTGGATGAATTTATTTCTCTTTACTTTTTCAGTTTTTCAAATTTTTTTGTGTCACAAGGTGTGTGTTTGCTAGATTTTCACCAAAGTGACAATTTTTTATTTTTTATGATTTTTGTTTGTATTTTTATTATTTTTCAATTAGTTTATATTTATAATTATTTTCTATTGAAAAGTTATCTGTAGAACTTGTGAGGGTGCATTTTTTTGATAGGATCATCCAATGGTTCTTCTTCAAGTGTGGATAATCGATATGCACCTAAGTCATAAGTTGTTGTGATTATGTAAGGTCTAAGACAATGTGGTTCAAACTTGCCCTTTTGATCTCTATCTTGTTGAGTCTTGGGGTTTTCTCTAAGGACCAAGTCACCTACCTCAAATATTCTTGAGGTTTCATTTTTTGATTATAAGTACGACTCATGCATTGTTGATGTGCTTTCATGTGATTGAATACATTATGTCGATAGTCATCTAGTAATTAAGCTCATATCCTACCAAATTACAATAGATGTAGTAAATGGCTCATTCTTTTCCTTCATGGTCATATCTCCCCCAATATATTAGTGTTAGTAAGCATTTTCTACACCTTTGGTTCCTTTCAGTTGGTATTTGAGCCTATCAAGTTTTGGTTCCATTGTTGGGTAACATAATTTTTATATACATCTCAATTTGAGTGGGAATTTTACAAAGTATTTCAAAAATATTGTTGGAGGAAGAAGATGAAAATCACATCTATAAATTTAATCAAGATGGAAGAGTTTAACGACATTAATTTCAAGTTGTGGAAGTTAAAAATGAATGATATGCTCATAGGTTGAGATCTATGGGTTGCAATATCTAAAACAAAACTAGTCACCATCACCCATGATGTTTGGGATGTAACTGATAAAAAAGATAAGAACCTCATAAGGCTCAATTGGGTTGACTTTGTTTTATTAAATGTTCATGAAGAGAAGAGTGCAAAAGATCATTGGAAGAAGCTTGCAAATGTTTATCATGCTAAATACCTGGTATAAAAGTGTTTCTTGAGAAGGATTGTATTCTTTGAAGATGGAAGATGGAGGATTCGTTGTCAATTATCTTAAAAAATTTAACATTATACTTGCTCTATTGGGTTATGTTAGTAACAAGATAGATGAGGGTTGTTGTATGCTTATGTTCTATTCTTTTCTAGACTCATAGGATCACCTTATTATGGCTATCGGGTATACCAACACCTAGTTCAAGATGGGTGAGGTGGTTACATCGTAACATAGAGAGATGCAAAGAAAAAAATTGAGTTAGCTAACTTGAGGCTCTTGTGGTTTATGGAAGATTAAAAGAGAAAGTCAAGAAGAAGGAGAAGAAAGATGAAAGTGGTAGATCCAAATCCTATGGGAGCTCTAAGTCTCTTGGAAAGTCAAAGGAAAAGTTTTTGAACTATGACAAAATCGTTCACTTCTAAAAAAGATTACACGAGGAGAAAAATAAGAAGAAAACAAACCCCTTTAATTCAGACAAATAAAAATCCTCTTAGGATGGCAATGAAGCCTTTTTCACAACCTTGACAATGCATGCATTAAAAGAGGTGTGCTTGATAGATTCCAGTGGATCATTCACATGACCTCACAACAAGCTTGGCTCACAAAGTATGATGAATATGATGGTGAGAAGGTATATCTCAGTGGTGATTCTCATTTAAATATTGTTGGCCATGGAAGAGTCAAGATTAGATTCCCTAATGGTAGAGTGAAGGGGATTGATGGTGTTTTGCATATTGTGGGTTTGACATGAAACCTACTTTCTATAAGTAAATTGAGTGATGTGTGTGTGCATGTTTTTTATCAGAAGCTAGATGCAAGATGACTAAACATGAGCTATGGTGCTTATTAAGGGTGTTTAGATTGGCACCTTGCATAAGCTTGATGAATAGTTTAATTAATTAAGTTAAAGAAAAATTGATTAATTAAATAAATTAAAGATGAACTTTTACAAGACAACTTATTTTAAAGATTTTTTGATTAAAAAATTTAAAAAAAAATACAAAAAAAAAAACCATTATTAAAAACTTAATTTAATTTTTTAAAACATAATATTTTTAATTTTTTTTAATAAAATAAAAAAGGGGTCAGTGGTTCTGACCTTGTCACGATGGAAAACTGTGGCATATGGTGAGTACCACTTTCCACCTTGTGTACATAGGCCCGACAGAGGTACTTGCATACCATAGGAAATACATTTTTATTTTTTATTTTAATTAAAACATAAATTGCTACTTAAAAAAAAATTGATTTATTTATTTTTTTAATTTTTCTTTTAAAAATTATAAATAATTTTTTATTTAAGAAAAAAATTAATTCAACTTAATTTTTTTCCCTGACCGTAATGACTTTACGACAATGCCAATATTGTAGGCAACTGTACCACCTGCGCCAATGACTATACCATTGACTAGCAAGGGGGGCAAAAAATTTCCTCAGCTTTGGGTGACAGTGTTCGATTTCGACAAATGAATAGGCAATTTTGGGATTCTCGAGCCTTTTAAGCTAGATGATAGGGTTAATTTTGATCCAAAGTTCTCTAAAATTGCAGGGTTCTCTTGGATCTGGTAACAACCTTCAACCTTCAAACCATTGTATATTTGGCCTCTAATGTCAGATTTGGATGAAACAAAAGATGATTCTAACTTTCTTGAACGTCCCGAACCCAACGGTGACCTTAGATTTGACCCAACAAGATTTGATTTTTACCTACAATAGAAAGTCATAAAATAGATTACTCCAAATTGCACCAAAATTCTCTCAAAATGGTAAACTAATGTCTCCCTAATGACTCTAATGCCATGTAAGAATTGGATATGACTGTAGCCACCCAAGATCTAGAGGGCTAATGAACAACAAAAAAAACAAGAGAGATAAAATATGACAAGAGCAAATTTTATTCTCATCAATGATGCAAAGAACTAGACAAATGTTCATAGAAGACAACTTGGTTATATAGCTAAGGTGAATACAAAGGAGTGAATGAGATAATGAAAAGTGTCATTAGCTCATGGCACGACCTGTATGAAAATCTACTAGCCTACCTAAAGTGAAAAAGTGCAACCACAAGATGTGGATATGATAATGTGATAAAGGCACTAAAGGTGGAAAGATCACATAAAAAAGAGGAAATGATAACATGATAAGTCTATCTAAAGTGGAAATTCTCCAACAACTCCTATGTACTTCCCTAACTAAGCTTCAATGACGTGTAATTAGGACCTACGTGAGAAATAACCAAGGTAAAATACCTTAGTTACACCAACAAATACCAAAAATTGTGAAGATCAATGTCTATCCCATTAACGAATCAAAGGATGAGGTACATGCTTCAACAACCACAACATGTAAATCTAAAACTTATATGCTAATCTAAAATTTAAGTTGCTTTGATGTGGAAAACCGTGCTTTGAATTTAGGATTCATGAGATAGGTCACTTGGTTTCAGAGTGCTCCAAGTAAAAGAAAAAGGAGAGATGAATTCAAAAAAGATTAGGATTATTTTAAAATGTTTCTTCAATCCCTTCGTAAAATAGGTCAAAAAAATCCTCAAACTTTATTAGATAGTAACTATATAAAATCTCCCTTTTAGATCCTTAAAAGATAAATACTTGTACTTCTATTCATGGGTCTAATGCATGATAAATTCTATGTTCATATCTTGAGACAGTCTTGTCCATATCTTGGGACCGGTCTATGAGATCGCATCTCTTTGAAAAATGTTATCAAATAATTCACGTACTTTGTATATTCTTCCATATTTTGAATACATTTCTAAAAGCAATTTATGACAACGAGATGAGAAAACAATTATTTGTACTGTAATTATATACAATACATAAATATATATCTATTGACTATAATCAATTTTTTAAATTGATTCTTTCTTTATATTGTAAAAAACCAAATACATGTTATAAAATAACTTTGTCTATCCACCACCCATATTGTTGCATTGACTGTGTTTAATAATTAATTAATAATTAAAATACAACAAGTGCTTATTTTTTAATTAATTATTAAACATGGTCAACGCAACAATATGGTTATTGGATAGACATTACCTTATAAAATACATGTTCTATTGTCAAATTTATAAAACATTTTCTATAAATTATAAATTATAAGTGATGCACCTCGTAGCGATGCAAGTGCTAATATCATCCCTTCTTGTACGATTTCAATGTTTTACCTTCAAACCAATCAACCCCTTTTCTAGTCGACTCAATTAATTATTACCAACAAGAATATTGTGCGCAGATTGATCTCCACAAAGACCATAATCATGTGCTCGCCATATTAAATAGCTCGATAGTATGGTTATGGTTAATCATAATGATTATCATTATCAATAAATTGTAAGGAGAAATGATAGATTGACGTAACTTTAAAATTGAGGAGCATTACATGAAGGAGCAACAACAAGGCAAGAATGGGATGACTTCTGAAAATGATGGTGGGAATGAATCTACATTGCAAATGCCAAGCAAAAAGTAAAAGGTGAAAAACATAAATTTCAATTGATGCTAACACAGTTATTCATGTGTCCACTATCAAACCCAAATGCTGGACAAACAAATATAATACCCTCCTAATTTAATAATGTTATATATTATGTGAGAGGTCCCACAGGTTTTACAAGCTTTAATTAGGGGTTTTTAAAGCTAGTAATAGGATATTTTTCTTTTATTTTTTTGTTGTTCAAGTGAATGGGAAATTTGGAGATAAGAAATAAGTTTCTTATGATATTTTGTCATGACCATTTTTTGATCCTTGTGCAGGGACTCAAAGTGTGCAAAGTTAGCTATAATGACTACTCATCCTCTTCTCCTTTATTTAACAAACACTCTATTCCAATATATTTATTTTTGGCTTCTAGATTTGTCATTGCATATAAGAAATAATAATTATATTTGACAACAATTTTTAACAATAATAATAAAGACCCCAAGAATATCAACATTATTGACCCACTCTACTATCTATATTTTCATAGAATTAAATTACTATTTTTTAATTTTTAATTTATATTTGTAATACTAATTCTAAGAACAAGTTAAATTATAGTTATATATATATACTTCAATAAAAAATTTTAAAAAATAGAATACCATAAATATAAGTTAAATAACAAAACTATTTTTTCAAGAATAAATATTTTAGTAGCTTTGGCCACTTTCATTGAAGAAAAATACTATTATTCAAGATAGTTAAAAATATATATTTAATATATTGTGAAATTATAAGAAACAAATAGTAAGTAATATTCAATATTCAATACTATACTTTAAAATTGTAGAAATAGAGATTAACAAAATTATATTTTCATAAAGTTGATAGAGTTAACTTTTAAGAAAAGTCTACATTTTCACTATAGTATTTAAATCATATTATAATTATTAATTTTATTATATTGCATATCTATTAAAAAATCTACTTAATTGCAAATAAAGATTAAATTTATAACTATAATTATAATTAATTTATCTCATTGTAAATTTGTCATTACATGAAACTTGTTTTTATATTATTTTTACATCAATCTACACCCAAAAAGCTCTTAGCCATGTAAATATTTTAGTGTGAAATATTTTGATAATTAAGATGCTCCTCCAAACTCATCGATATGAATATATCGTATAGATGTTTAGGGACCGTATTAGTGCCAGTACACAAATAATTTCTTAGATTTTAAATAAAAGTTCATTAAATTATTTGAATATAAATTGTAAAATAGTGTTAGTTTTTTAAAAATCAAACATATCTTTTTATTTTTGACCAAACCTATGGTTTTGACAAAATATATGTAATTGTTTGGGAAGCCATAAAGCCTATTTTAAATCATAAATCACAAATTTGTTTCAAAATCTAAAACCTTTTCTTTTTTCCATTATCAAATTTATATATATTTGTAATTAAAATGTATTATAATTAACTCTTATTGTAAAATCAATTTCAATATTAAATTTTTATAATTTTTTAATAAATTTTCTATCTTTATTTTCAATCAATTTGAAATCATTTACAATGAATTCTTTTTTTCCCTAGAAACCTAAATTGATACTATTTAAAATGTAAGTTGATGCTATTTATACCATAATTGATGAGTTGGCATAGATTATACATAAGAGAAGGATGACAAAGTGCTACTCTTTACTTAACCAAGGAAATTTTTATAATTTTGATTGCAACAATAGTTTTTCCTTGCACAAATGAGGAAGGTAAAATGAATTATGAGTGTGTATACACATGATACTATATGTAACATTAAAAGTAGATAGGGATAATAATTGAATAGAATTTGAAGAAGTTGAGAGCTTGAAATATTCACTTTGCATTTAGAATGCTTCTAGATAATAGAAGGGTTATGTATCTCTCTTCCTTCCTTTTATTCAGCCCCTTGAATTATCTTCTTGAACATAGAAGGTAATGATGTCTCTATATATTGAATTTTGGAGAGTACTTTCTTCTTGGAAGAAGAGTATCTCTTTAGTTGAAGTTCATGGAATTGCACTTGTATAATTAGATGGAGTAGAAACCTTGTATAGTTTAAACTTGCTTCATTATCATAGCAATTTTTCAAGCATTTTACCACTAAAATGTGATCTTCTAAATAGAGGAGAGCATTACAAGTGATGTGTAATTTGATTGTAGGTCTACTAGTGTACTTATATTCTAAAAAAATATACGTAAAATAATATCGAGAGATATCACATAATTTTCTTGCATGTTTATTAGGTGTCAAGAAGGACAAGGAGATGAATAATGCTACACTCTTTCACCTTCATTAAAGATCTAACAATTTCATATACTTAGAGACAAGTGGCAATGATTCTATTTTATTTAGAGTAATAAAATAATACTTATAGAGAAACATGCATGCATTTACCTATCATCTACACGTCAAATTTATTCAAAATAATTATTTAATTTATGGATATTTGTATGTCATTGTAGATGCCTCTCAGCATAACAAGATGCCTTGAACAGTTTTTTTTTATGGAAATGATTGAGTAAAAATATAAGATGAAGGCATCATGAGCCATATATATACTTCTTTTTTGGAACTATTGCTGCATATCTGAGTGTCAAAATGGAGCTGGATGTGAGTTAAATATTATGGCATAAGCTAAGGTGCAACATATCAAGGGTTTGTGGGGGGATGACCACAAAATGCAATGGTTTTTGCAAGCCATATCTCAAGGAAGGTTATGGCTTTGAATCTCAACATGATTTGTTATTTCGAACCCTATTTGGCTTAGTCTCTGCTCACATGATGGATGCAGGTGAGATAACTACGATTGATGCCATGATAGGTGAGGCAGATTAGAGTGAAGGAGAGGCAACATGAGGAATGATGGAGGAGGAAGAGAAATCCTCCCACATGCCATGGTGGATGACTACCAAGATTTGTAGCTGCCTCGACTGTCTATGTCTCTATCTATTTTGTGCGCGTGGAGAAGCGACAACTACAAAGCCTGCAACTCCATTACCCATTGAGCCTATGTGAGTAGAGATGCTAGGTGCTTGACAGTAATAAGGTGAGGTTGCCATTGGAGAGATAAGGAGTCAAGTGGATGATAAACTTAGATGACACAAGGAGATATAAAGGTGTAATTGCCAATCATAACTAAGGATGAGGCCCCTCAAAAATATGGTTTCTGGTATGCTTCAGTCAAAAGAAACTATACCACTTCGGCTATGGATTAACAAAAAACAACATATTAGGGGTTTGTGTTGTCATCAAAATAAGATGAAGACAAGCTAGACAATCACAAAAGATTCTACATTGACGAAGGAAAGTTAAAATTAAGTAAATTGAGATACATTAGAATTACTCATATTATTTATATGACATAGAAATAATAACCTTAAATTGTATTTTATGATGATTGAAGTTAAATGACATTGTTTATGTTTTAAAAAGTGGTTTTAGTATGTAATTAAAGTTGCTAAATACTTTCTCAATTTCCTACCCAAATATGTGTATCTGCCAGATAGGAATACAACATTCTTAAATAGATGATGAATAACATATGAATAACATATTTAAATGTATCTGTATACAAGCCCATGCTTGGGTCATATTTAATATATAGGATACAGTACTACACCATCCGGTGTCATATCTAGTTTATGGTTGTAATAGAACATTAAAAGATTGCAAAAGAGAGAAATCACAACTCGCCCAAGCTATAAAGCATAATCAAATCTGAACCAATAGAACCATGCATAGATTGCAGAAGCCAAGCATATTACTGTGAATTTGTCATGTCCCCTCCTTGATCGTTATTTATAATCTAAATGAAACAATTATTATTATAAACTAATATAATCAACAAATGATTATTTGAAATTATTAATATTTAATTATTAAATATTATTATTAATATTTATTAATATTTAATTATTAAATATTATTATTATTATTCACAAATTAATATTGAAAATTATTATACACAAATTATTTAGTAATATGTGAATCACATTTTATTATTAATAGAATTATTCAGAATTTATTAATGTGTGCATTACTTATATCAAAATTTGTTTATTCGGAAAGCACCGATCAAATTACCAATGCATTAGGCTGTGTTTAAGAATAACAAATTTTAATCAGAAAAGGTGCAACTCAATGGGGAGTCATATTCTTTAGGAAAGGTCATAGCCAGTCAAAGAAATTAAATACCTTCGACCACCTTCCTCTAAAGAGGACACACACGGAAGAATAAGAAAAGGAAGAGAATACGGGAAAGACCAAAAAAGTCATCAGCAGTCTTGGAAACATTACGAGTATGACTATGATGATTGTTAACAATATCATATGGTGCTAATACAATACAATGAATACTATTAATAGAATTTAATATTGTTAATACAATTAATATTACTAATGCAATTTAATATTGATACTATTAATATAATTTAATACTGTTAATACAACTTATACTGTTAATATGATATAGGAGGCATGTATTAACATAAAAACACTGTTAATCTAGTATAACTTAAAGGTGCCAAAATAACATAATGATGTTAATGTAACCTGAAGCTAATACAGTTAATAAAATCTGATATAATATTGTCAGTGTGGTATGATACTGCCAATGTAATATAGTACTGATAATGTAATGTAATAAAATGTAGGTAACATAATATAATGCTGTTAATGTAACATAATATAATGATATAAATAACGCTGTTAATACCAACTTGATAAATAGGTTCAGCAATAACCAATTATTCTCATAATACGTACAGTGATTCTTTTTCACTTATACCATATAATAAATATATATGTAATGGCCCCACTTTGAAATAAATTTTAATAATAAATGATAATAATAAAATTAAAATATTTTAAATTAAATCAAAATATAAAATAATATAATTAAATATGATTAATTAAAAATTAATTAAGTTAATGAAAAGTCAAAAGACATGAAAGGAAAAGTTGTGACTCCCTCAACAATGAGATATAAAAGGGAGAAGAGAACCTCATTTGAGGGGGGGAATAATTTGGAAATGAGAAGTGCAGATCTGATTTAAATAATAAGTGCAGATCTGATTATGAGAGGTTTTGTCTTTTCAAAGGGCATAAATAATGAAGAGTTGCACTCTTTCAAAGGGTGCTAATGGTGAAAGGGTGTATCTCTTGCCAAAGGGTATACATGATGAAGAGGTGTGACCTCTCCCTCACATTGAGAGATATAAAGGAAAGGAATCAAAAGCATCTAGTAAGATCACCATTGATCAGATTAGATCAGAATTGTTATCAAGTTACAGGCAGTAACATTTGTGTTCTTGGTGGTATGCATGGGGATGTGCTTAATAAGTATGCTTAATATATGAAGCCCAATATTGTTCTTATGCAGAATTAATGGTAATACTAATATGGACTGCAATATGTACGACAGTCATACTTAATTTCATATATATATTCATAATACATAAGAAATATATATACTTATAGTCTAAATCATGTTATTACTTTCCGTATTTAAGAAGATGGGATTGAGATGTTTCAAAGAGGGGCAGTCTAAATCCAAGCAATATGTTAAGTCCCAAGATAGGGTGGGGATCAGCGACCCATAAGCCTTGAGGGTATAGACCCAAGATAGGTAAGGGCTTGGATCTGTAAACTTTGAGGGAACCTATTGTAGTTGGTCTCTAAGCACTTTGGTAACATATGTAAACCCTTCTCCCTTAAACTGAAGTAGTAGCAGGGTTTGATATCTATATTAAGAACTATGAATAATGAAATTAATCAGCTAATGAGAAAAATAGACAAGCACTGTTAATAACTTATTGAAGAAAATCTATCAATTTTAGTATATTTAAATAGATCAGGCAGGGGACATTACAAAATTATATGGTTATAGTGCTGAAATAATCATTTATGGATCATTTTGTAACTAATACAAATATAGTTTTGATAATTCTAGGCATTTTTTTCTTTTTTGATTAGACTAAATTTGGCTATTATGTTTTAAATTTCACATGTAATTTATCAAAACAACTTTCTTACTACTACATCTATATAAAAAATTAATTAAAAGATATAATTGATGAAAACTTAGAAATGTTTTCTTATAATTTACCCATCTAATAAAATAACCTTGAAATTAGATGAGACACCACACCATCCATTTCTGAGTATTACCAGCTAATTGCAAGCTCTCAATAAGAAAAACTCCATGTTTGCTACTTTTATCTTGAATGTTTTTTATTTTTCTCAGAGCATGATTTGATTACAACCTAAATTGTTGTAAAGGATTTCATTATGAAATTTTAATTAAATGAAAGTGTGAAATGAAAGAGAATGAGAAAGCATGAAGGAGTGGATACTATGAGTATATATTTCTATTTAAGGGTTTTGGTTGCAATAGAGACGCAAATCTTCTAGGTATATGGATTTTATTAGCTTTTTATTTTATAGACTATTAATAGATCTCACTCTTCTTTTATGTTTTCGTATGCATTACCTTGTCCATATGCTAGTAGAACATTATTAATCTACCCGTGGAACAAAAAAATTCACAAAAAATATTTTGTATTCTGTGTTCTGAATTCAAGCTTGAGTTAGGTAACTCTTCTTGTAAACTTATTTAAACATCGATTTTTCTAATTCAAATAACAAGAATCTATGTTTATTTCATGTACAAATTATGAATGACAAAATGTATTTAGGAAAGCTTATTATGTATGTTACTTTTTAATTAGTAAAACCCTAAACCTATAGATTAGATCAAACATAAAAATTTTCATATACATATCATTTTATTTAGGTAAACTAGGAATAGATCTATTACATTAAAAAGATCTTATAAAATTAGACGTAAACAAGCATCAATCTTACCTAAAAAATGATAATTGCTAGATGAAAACTTGGAAATGTTAAAACCAATAGTTAATCATGTAGAAAACTCTATATAATTCCAACATCTTATGTATTGCTATAGACACCTAAAAACGTTCTAGCCTAATTAAATATATATTTGTATTTATTGAATTATCCTTCTTCTATTAATTAAATGAATCTTTATTTATATATTTAATTCACTTATCCACTTCTAAACCCCTTTTTATCATAATTTAAATAAATGTTTTTATTTATTTAAATTCTTCTTTTCTTAAATTAAATAAACAATTATTTATTTAATTTATCTGGCCCCACCCTTCTTTTAATAAAATAAATATTTATTTATCTTTTTCCTTCCATGACAAGTAGCATTCATCTCTTAATCCACTTCTAGGTACCTTCCCAATATTTTATTATTTTCTATACCTACTCTCTAATCCTAGACAACCATTTATCCTTTCATCTCTTAATCTTAGCCCTCCACTTGACAAAATAGTTGTTTGACAAAATGCCTCAAAAAGATGTGTCCTCGTGGAATTCAATGGTTTCAGGATATGCACAAAATAGATTTGGTAAGTTTGTGCCTCACTCTTGTTTTGTGATTTAGGGTTTTAGTATCTCGTTTATGTCCAGATACATTATAGATGGTGAATCCAAAATTTCATCCATTAGTACATGATGAGCTCACTAGTGTAGTTTTGGAGCTCGTATGGTGGGCTAGAACTTGCAATCAATGAAAAAAAGGTGTCCATGAAGGTAGTGACAATGGTGTTAGTTTCTTATTGTTTACATTGAATGATTATTTGTTGTTCTCCCTCTTATTACCTTTTGCGAGTATTGAGTGAGTTTAGAATTCTATAGAAAAGAAGACATTGTACTAGAGAACTTTAGAGTTTATAGTTATGGTGATTGATACAAATCCTACTGACATTCTTGATCCTTTGATCTCATTGGCCAAAGATAAGGTATTGAGTTTTTCTCACCTTGTACCATTTTGAATTTGGACATTATTGTAACTTTTTAAGATATCAGTTTGGCTTTGCAACTTTTTAGGTTTAACTCCATGTAGCATGAAATTCCTAAAAAATTCCTTAAAATTATGAGAATATTTCCTTCTTTTGTCTCTCATATATTTCAATAGGTTATTGACAATCTTTACATCATGAAGATGTTGTATAACTTAAATCATGGGTATAAGATTGAATAAAATGAACAAGGGTTGAACTGTTCACTTGACAGTTATATTATAGGGCACTAATAACACGGGTGAAATGGTGGGATTGAAACTAATCAAGTAGTTTTTGACATACTACAAAATTCTTTTAACTCTACATTTTTCCCACGATCAAATATCACCTGTCTTGCTACCCCATTTTCTAATTTTGATGAATTGTAAGAAATAAAGCTTCATAGCTTGCATCGAAGCATTAAATTTTTGGACTCATACAGACGATAGTTTTGAACCATTTGGTGATACTTCTATGTATTTGTTCAAGTAGTAGTTTCCTTGAAATTTTAATGCATGCTTAAAGTTTTGTTATTATTCATTTAGTTTGAAATTGCCATTGCAGAAAATACCTTATGTGTTTGTGCCTTCAAAAGTTCAATTGGCTAGTGCTTATAAACTTAATGTTGCTATTTTAGCATATTCTATCTTAAACTATGAGAAGAGTTACATTGAGAGAGATGTACTACCAATTAGGTTTTGTATCAAGCAATATACTTATTTATATGTTGTTCCTTCAAGGATGTGTTCTGAAACATTTTTTTTGGTTTTTCTTACACATTTTGAGGAGGCCATACAAAATATGTCGAATTGAGGTTATGGGAGTATGCACATTTTTCTTTTGAAGACATATGCCATTTTTTAGTTTAGGGTAACTTATGAATCTTGAAATTGTACATACGGTCTTCAAGGTCTCACTATTGCGGAGTGATTTTAATTCTTGAAAGAAAGAATTAATAAATTTTGTACTTTATGATGATTGAATGTCGCATTCAATGGATGACTGAATCATTTTTTCCAAGGTGAACTACGTTTCTTTCATAAAAAAATTTAACAGTTACATTCTTGCAATGAAATATTAACATGTAGGCTCCATGTTGATATTTATTGGTATAAATAGAATGAATGCATGATGAAAATGTGGAGTCCATAGTTATAAATAGATATGTAGGGGTGTGATGTAAATTTTTTTATGATAGGACATGTGTAGGGTTGATATTAGTTATCATGTATGTTGGTGATCTACATTTTCTTTTTTCCTTTTACCTCAATGTACGCGAAATTGAAGTTTTGAACAAGTATGATGCATGTGACAAGTTTTGGCTTTTTGAAAGGCATAGAGTACACTTATAATTTGTTATGATTTTTTTTTGTATCTTTCTACAATCGAAAGTTAAAAGCATGAATGTTTAGACAATGTATAATATGTTTGCCTAAGTTAGAGGGGAGCCTATTTCAATGTTTTCCCAAAATTTTGATGTAGGCCTTTCGAGAGCCACCTATGAAACTTGACCAATGTGAAAATGCATTTAGTTAATAATTGGATTTGACCAATGTGAGGATGTGTTAGTTGTTAATTGGATTATCAATGTATCCATTTCTCATAATTATGTTAGTATTGTCCAAAATTATTCTTTGGCATGCATGTAATGTTTTGGTTAGCTTAATTATTCTAGTACATGGGTTGATCATATCTTCTTGGCACTATGTTTGAGGTACATAGTGGATGTTACTGAATCAATATACTTGGGCTTGAGCTCCAATCTCATCACATTTTGTTGAATTCAAAGTATTGATTATTTGTGAGTATGAAGCATTTCTAAAACAAAAACCTTTGATTGCAAACCAATAACATGACAAGGTTGCCTCACTAGTACATTCGGGTCAAAATTTTGACGGCAAATCGTTGAAATTCCGACACAATTTCATCGCACTACCGACAAAAAATCCATCAAAAACTTTGTGTCAGAAGTTCTGACTATCCTTGTGGTCGTCACAATTCTGACATCACCTCCAACCTTTCCGACGGCTGCCATGGATGCTCATACCCTGAAAGAATACCGTCGCGATCTCGGCCTATCATCGGAATTCCGACTCCAAAGGATAAAATTTCGACAGAGGAGTGTCGTGCATCCGATGACACTCTAGGAGAGTTCCGACGAGGATGTTGTGCATCCGACGACACTCTTCTATCCGAATTTTATCCTTTGGAGTTGGAATTCCGACGATAGGCCGATTTTTTGAATTTTTTTTTTTTTATAGAAAAAGATTGACATTGGTATCTCTATTCTATCTCTCTTCTCTATCCCTCTCTACTATCTCTCTTCTCTCTCCCCTCTCTATGTCTCTTTCTCCATCCCTCTCTTCTTCTCTCCCTCTCTACTTCTCTTTCTCTACCCTCTCCAGGTCATTATCTCTTCCTCTCACCCTCTCTCTCTCTCTCTCTCTCTTTCTCACCTTTATAGGTCTCACCTTCCATTCCTCCATCATTACCCATGTTGTCAAGTTGCAAGATATTTCCCAAAGTACTTGGTTGCTAGGGTTGATTTTCTTAAGTGTTGGAGTTGGAGTTAGATGAGACCTACATGATTAAGCTGTATTAAGTGATCAAGTCACCAAGATCTCAATTGTAAACATGACTAGGTTCTAGGGTTTTAGGGTATAGCATAGGTCAAGATTGAGGTATGGTGGTCAAGAATTACCTTCCAATGACAAAAGACATCCAAATGATGAAGAATGAAGGCGATGAACTCATAGAAGTTTGGAGGAGATAATTTGACTAAGTTAAAATTTTGTTTAAGTCATGGTCATGATACTAGCTTGCTCATCAAGAGCAATTTGTGCGAATGAACCCTAGAAATGTGTCCATGCTAGAGAAGCAAGAATTCCAATAAAACCTAAGGCAATGCTAGTAAGGGGTCAAAATTAAAGAATTAGGGTACAAAAAACAAAATTTGGCTAAGTCGAGATGTTGCTCAAGGATGACCTAAATCATGGAGTGTAAATCAATCATGAAACATGAGAATGGATAGGTCTTGACCCAAGCAACGTAAGTCCCCCTTGTGATTCCAATAGATATCACATCACAATCATCGAGTCTATCAGTAATATAAAGTCAAGACCTGACTATTGGAATCTTGGAGTCATCCCATTTGATCACGTAGTTTAGCACTTGGGAGGATTTTGTTCAAGAGAGGATAGAATACTTAGTATTTTATTTTGTGTTGCATAGTGCATAAAAAACACATCAACATAAACCATTGAAAGGTTTGGTTAAAGCCTTCGAATCACAATCTCTACGAGAAGCTATCAAGAGTGACTAGAATTTGGAAACTTTAGTATCCAAGAACATAATTCATAAGGCACCACTTTTAGAGCAACCAAAGAAGCCTATCAATGTAATATTTTATTTACCTTGGATATGTTTTATCCTAAGTGTGATATTCCACTATTAAAAAGCTTAATTAGGTAATATTTTTACTTAGATAGAATAAGATAATGAGTTGCACATTCTCCTTCTTTGATTGAGATTCTACTTTTTCCTTGTCACAAATTTGGAAACTTGGATAAGCAATTTGTTTTTTTGGTTTTCTACCTCTTCATGAACCTCATGGATTTGGAATCTTGGAAGCTATATATTGTAGGTTTTTCCTCGATTAACATATCAAATGAAACTATTGTGAGCTTTCATATCTTAATATACCAAGGGCTTAAGTTTGGGGACGACAGGGGGATGATGAAGGGGGCAGGGTGGGATGCAAATATATATACAACTTAAAAAATTAATTATAAAAGGATGTGTATAGAATAAGTATAACAACTATAAATAAAACTTTGCCACACTATGTAAATTTTACAATAAAAATTAAAAATATGTCAATGATTGCATTGAAATTTGAACATTAACAATGGTGGTAGAGTTTTGGAACTTTGGGAACAAACTAAGAATAAGTATAAGAATTGCAGATGAAACCTTGGCATACTAAGTGTTTAAACTAGTCAACATAAAAAAAAAGGAAACGATTGCATTAACAATAAGAATGGTGGGTAGAGGTTTGGGGTCAATGGGTAGTGCCCCTTGTGGGGGGTTTGGGGTAGAGCCCCCATCAAGGTTAGGGGGCATTGCCAAACCTTTAATACGGATGACATTTTCACAATAATTTCACCATTTTTGTTTAGAATTGGAGTTTCTAATTGGGGGCCATGGGAGACTCATAGGAATCCTCAAGATGGTCAAGAGACTCCTTGGAGTCCCTAGGACGTCCCTAAGTGGTGCGGCAAGGGGATGTTTCCCCTAAGTATTGCATCTTGAAAAAATAGGGATTCTGGAGGGGGGGAAGGGGTCCCCATGTTTCAATGGTTTCAAAAGATTCTATTTTTTTTTTTTGATCTTGCCATAACAAAATATACTCCTCTTGCATCCTTGGATGATTTGAAAATTGAAAACAATTTGACAAGAAAAAACTAACTTCTAAAGTTTAGACTTAGTTTTCTTTTTTTATCCAAGTCACTACAACATTTCAATGATCAAAGTAGCTTTTTTTTGGTGGTTTCGAAGCATCCAAAAGGCTTGAGAAATTCAGTATTATCTTTCATTCCACCAAAATTGGAGATCAAGAAGCATGCTCACAAACAAGGATTTGTTTGTAACTTAAGGCAATCGACTAGTTTTTGAGGCATTTTCAGGTCTAAAGAACCTACCATTGTGTCAAAAAGGCCCATAAGACCCCATTTTCATCTAAAACTTGTCTCTTTTGGTCGTAGAAGCATTAAAGGAAAAAAAAAATCACACAACCAATGATATGCCTATACCATACATATTTGAGTTAAAATAAAAAAAAATTTGACAAGGTTTGGAGACCATTGAACAATTTGGGAGATTGCTAATACATACACTCAATTTATAAAGTATCAATTTGATGTACTTAATCTTTGAGAGGCCTATACAAAAGCATTTTGTAATTGTGAACTAAGATAAATTTCCATTTTTGGCAATTTTCATCATGGATTATGGTATTAAATTCCGACATTCTATTGTCAAGATAAATTCAAAGAACCATTTGTACTCGAAATAAGGGATAGTGAAAAATTACATTATGTAGGATCTCCTACCCTATCTCATTGAATTCATTCCTACACCAAGTGACTATGAACAAAAGCGTAGGTGTTTAATAACAATGACATGGTCCATGGAATAGTGATCCTCCTCTTGATACTCCATCTACAAATGAGAACATCTCTTATACACGTTGCTACTTCAGAATTAAAAGTTGCTTCTTCTAGAACTTTCCATGATTCTTTGCAATAGGATTATATGTCTTCTAGATTCACCCCACTAGGACACATTCCTATCAAGCATCTTTACTTTTTTGAAAAGTAGACCACATTTCGGATATAGATGACACCACAATGACTTTGATTTCCTCTTGCAAGATATTCCTCCATCATGTATTGCTTCATCGAAGTTCAAATTTTCTTCTTCAAGGGCTCTCAATGATTCTCTGTATAGGATTCTTCATGTCTATGAGACCCACTTCATTGGGAGGCCTACTTAAACATTTCACATCTGTTTGTGGACTCTCACCTTTCAAATACTGATGAAACAATTGAGAATATTTGTCTTCTCATTGATGACAATGCTCATCGAGTTACATCATCTCCCATTGTAAATTCACTTGTTCTATCCCCACCATATCATGCAACATGACACATTCTATTTCACATTAATTAAGGTCTCACACTTCAATGATTGTAGTCCCTGAATCTTCTATGGAACAATCACAGCTTAACATCAACATCAAGACACATGAGTCGCTTCAAAAACCATACATCTGAATTCCTTTCTACATTCCACTTGAATGGGAATTCAACAATTTGACAACTCAAGATTTCCATATTGTGAAAGGAAGGTGCATCATTTGTTGCAAATGAACCTACCACAACATTCACCATTCAACATTTTGCATTGCTTTTCTCTCTTCTTTGTGGAGGCACCAACTTTAGGGGATGGGGTGGGTCTATATTATCCTTCACATATGTCACTTGGGATGGAGTTTTGTCCTATGGATTTTCTAGTCTCTACTTTGAGAGGGTACACTCTCTTTATAATTTGGGGTTATTTCATATTTTACATGGATACCTAACCTTGTGACCCATTTCTTCTTACCTCAATTGCACTTAAGGGGGTGTGCCAATGTACCATTTTATTCACCAAGTGGATATGTTTTATCGTAAGTATGATATTGCATTTGTTTGTTTAGTTTACTTAAGTAATTTCTTTTAACTTGAGATAATGACTTTCACATTCTCCTTCTTTCATAGGATTATGCTTTTTTCCTTATCCTCAAAAATTTGGAAACTTAGATAAACAATTCCTTGTTTTTTGGTTTGTTATCTCATCCTCATCTTCATCCTCATGGATTAAAAATCTTGGATAACGAGTGAAGATATTGTGAACTTTTTCATTTTCTCTCTTATGAAATCAACTATGTTATGCTATTTTGATTTTATTATCATTTATATTTAACAATTTTAAAAATGTTATCACTTACATTAATTTCTAGGTTAATATTTATTTTGTAGATTCTAATAGAATTGAATACCATACCCAAACAATATCTAGTATGAACTAGTTAGTTACAGGCTAGGTTCCAAGCGTACTTGGTAACACAATTTTTGAGCTTGTGTTTGTTTATGATTTAACGATTGATGCATCTAGCTTTGCTACACATCTACTTTGAATACAATGAGAGGGTGATTTTGTCTAAGCCAAGAGACCCTACTATCTAATATCACCCAAGAAAGATACTGATAATTTACCTTGGAAATATAAGCCTTTTGTAAGTATAATTCAATGAATTGTGATAATAACTTAAAATGAAGTGAATTAAAATTTGATTGAGTTCCCCATTGTATTTTAACAAATCACCTAGGAAGATGTTCGTTCCTAACAATTTCCAATTCTCTTTCCAAAAGGATGAAAAAGAAGAGAAAGGAACTAATTAATGTTGGGACAGAATTTAGAAGACCTATGTTTTGTGTCTGAAAGCTACTAGCCTAGAGAGCATGGAAACAATCTGAAGTCATGGGAGAGAGTTTTAGTTCTATCTCTAGAAATTATCTCCAGTACTCTTGTATTGAATTTTTAAATCCTTCTAAGTTTAAATGTTCAAGAGGAAACTCTAAAATTTTAATAAAATACATAAATGAAAACCAATTTTGTTCTCGTCAGAATACTTTTGAAAATCACATCACCTCAGTAATTGAATTGTAACAATAAGATTGCATACAAAGTGCAGGTTTGCTATGAAACATGTTAAAAGGGTTAAACTATTTCAATTAATACAAACACTGGAACTATTAAACAACAATAGCTTGTTGGTAATCAAGATTTTGGACTATACCCACATTTTACACCTTTTCATACAGTTACAAAGAACATAGAAAACATGTACGTGGAACTATAGATTCCAACATATGTAAAAATACAACAATCTAAATAAGAATGGGAAGCATGTGGAGAATGGTTAAGACATGCATAAATAAAAGGAAAACAAAAATCTCTCAATGTGTATCACAAACAAATCAAGGAAAAAAGCTTTTAGGCAGGGGACCGATATGATCATAAAAATTTCAAAACTTCCAAAGTATAGAGCATTTGAGATTTTACAGAGAATGCGCTTATTCAGCTTTATTCATGATGAGGCATATTCACAAATTTTGCAATCGCACCATGGTGTTGTTCGTGTTGGCTCTATTGGACCCTGCAATTAAGATTCAATATACGCACATTATTCAATAAGATTAACTGTGCAACATAATGAAATATTGAAAAGTGTGTTATCTTATTGAGCTTCGCTTTGTTTCGAGAATAGTTTAATATTCTCTACTTAACAGGGCCAACCACGTGAAGGTGGAAGCTCATTTGGCCCCTCCCCCCCCCCTAACATCACTCTAAATTCCCTGTTAACATCTAACATTCATTCATTCTTTCATCCATTATTAAAATATAACATTCATTCATTATCACATAACGTTCATTAACACATAAAATTCATTAACTTTCATTAACACACAACATTCATCAATAATCATCAACACATATCATTCATGAACATTCATTAGCACATAATTACATTCATTAACACATAAAAATCAGTCATTATCAAATAAGGTAGATTACAATCATTTCTTTTTTTTTTTTTTTTTTTGAAGCTATGTAAAGTCTAAGTGGAGCATTGTCTTCTTCATCATTTCCCCCATCTTCGGATGTTCTGCCCTCTTCTCACGCTCTTGATGTATACCTAGTCCTATACAAAGGACGAGGATGCTGAACCAAAGGGGGTTCCTCTGCAATAACAAAGAATTGGGTTAAATTCAAAACATTTTTTTATTATTGTTACAAGTATTTCATTAATTTAAAGAACACAACCGTTACACTCTTTACCTAATGGGGCCACATCATCTTCCACATCATTTTGTCTAACCTCAACCTCAACATGCTGAACACCCTCTAGATCCTCTAGAGTTGAAATACGAAACGCTACATTAATCAATACACCAATTGCAATTAAATTTGTTTAAAGGAATAACAGTGGTCCTCTTTACCTGATTGGGGAACATCACATTCCTAATGTTGTCTACCTGGATCATGCTCCACTTGGTCACCATCGACTACATGCTCTAAAATATTAACAATAAAGGTTACATTAATTACTACACTAATTTTCAATTTAAGATGTTTAATTGTATTAATAATTACATAAAAAAATTTGAATAGAAAATGAATACCTCCACTACTAGGATGCACATCTGGACCTTCATGTACAGGTTCTGTTCCACGATTATCATGCTACATTCTAATGTCATGCGCAGTGTTATCATTGCTTGCTTATTTAAAAAAAATATAGTCACTTTATGTTGAAACATAACATCAAATAGATTATTGGTTAAGTATTCAATTTGAAATAATTTTCATTTAGCTTATTTACCATTGTGACAGATGCATCAGAATCTCGTGTTTGCCCACTCAATTCTCATAGCCGTTTAGCCACGACTATATAGCCTTGCTGGTAGCCAATTCTCTTGTCATCTTCTGTGGGCGCTCTATTGAATTCAGAGCCCTGCATTTTTGCTTAGTATTGTGAATTTTGCTTGTATTGTTTGATAAAAAAATAATTGTTTACAATTTATAAATATTTTGATGTGATACTTAATTTACTGATTCTTACAATTCGTGCGGCAAGTTTCATATAACCACCAGAGCCAAGTTTGTGTTGCCCATGCTTTTCTTGTCTTTCCTTGGTTGCCTTTGATGTGTCACTCAATCTAAGAAAAGTTTGAAATATGTTAGATTATATAAATATAATGAATAATTAGTACATATTCACATTCTTAATAGTATCACATACCTTCTTCTGGCGTCTGGTGGTGTATTTCCTTTTTTCCTTTCAATTCTCTCCTTTGCATCCAAAATCAGGTCCTTCCACTCCCTCTCTAGAATCATGGGGGGACACTCATACTTTACGTTCTTCTCTAAATGTGTCATGTATTGGTCCCTCACATACTTTAGATATGTGGCAGCTTTTTCCAGGAGCTTAGTCTTGTCGAATGTGTCATTTCCAAACAACCCTACCATACGGTTTGTGAGTTCATCTTTTAACTTTTTTTCTTGGTCATTCCACCTTTACAGCAAAAACAAACCTCTTAGATTTAGAAAGAAACTGAAGCTACCTCTGATATAAGTTCAAGAAATGGATAAAAGGAAAACTATTCTAGCAATGATATGAAATCAAAATAGTGGATAAGGGTTAGTTCACATATGATTTTCCACCTTTTACGTACGGTGGGCCCAAATATCTGCAATTTAATGTCATTAAGATTTTTATAAAAAATATCATTTCTTGCATAAAAAACATGGGATCATTAGTCCAAAATGAGTGATCAGTAAGTAAATTACAATTAGACTATATATAATAATAATTTTAAAGTACCTGGAACCTTCTGTATCTTTAAGGGAATCAATTCTTCGTCGCTCACCACCAATGTGCCCTGCAACATTCCCATACTAGCAATACGGGAAGATCCAGGAAATGATGGTATGTTATCACCAGTAGTCGCCTCTGGCGCATCCTCATGTGCATCTCCTGCCATAGTAAATGAATCCACTATGAAATGCCTCCAAGAAAGAACACTTCAAGGGTAATAAACACATAACGAAAGAGAGAGAAAAAGAGGGATCTACCCCCAGTGGGCGGGTCAACATGAGCCGGTGCAACAGATGATGTCTGCATGCTATGTGTTGTTGACATTGTAGTCGGCAATATAGCTGGGGTTGACCTTGGACCCATGTCAACACCTGAAGAGTAATACATTAAATATATAAAACATTAAAAAAGCAAGTTCACACGTCCAAAGGAGTGGTTTTAATATATAGAACATGGTCATCACCTAAACTACCCGCAATACCCTGATCATCACCACTGGGATGATGAGGCCTTATAAATTTCTGTAAAAACAACACATACATATTTTAGTTAACGACATAAAATAGAAAAAAATATAAACCATTATTGAACTTTTGTTATGATTAAAGCTTTCATTACTGCTTACTTGCAAGTTTTCCACTATCCGTAACAATAGTTGCACCCTCTCTATTATCTTATCAGTCTAAGGGCTTATGGTTGCCAAATCAACAATCTCTTGGCTAATTTTTCTAATATTCTTTTGTACCAATTGTATAGGGTTTGCGCTAAGTGCGATGTCATCAGCGCATAACACTGTCGAGCACCCCACATCCCTATGGAGGTGCTGAGGTACTGCAGGTTCCTTTCCCTTATCCCGAACATCCGTCTGTGACAAGAATATAATTAACACTATCAAAATTACTTCAAAACACTCAAGAAATGATCATAATGTAACAGTTTGCTTCTATCTAATTTGTACAATTACAATGAGGTTTACCTGCTCTGTAGAAGTGTTGGGACCTACACCCCTATCTATGCTATGTGGTGGATCCATGTGGCCCTGTGACAAAGAAAAAATATAAAAACGTTAGTGAAATGAAACCAATAGACTTAGCAAAAAAACTTAATATTACAATGGTTTATTGGATTCATTAATTGAAAGTTGGCTTAACTGGTATATATATAGTACGTACCACCCCCATGATAGTAACATTGTTTGTATCTATACGATTCAAATTCTAATCGATTAGCAGCTCTTCCCCTGTACTTATTGATTTTATTGCACATACAAACACACAATTTCCCTCACGTGCCTCAAATATGCAATTGGGTTGCTTATTAGTTGACCCAGGTCGTGTACTATTTATAAAACCTGCAATATTCCTTGTTGCTTTTGGCCTTCCATCAATGTATACAACCACTCATTTACTTTGATCATTATCTTTTTGTTGTATATAATTGGCTGATAATGCATACCTATGCATACTTTTTTTATATCGAACAATCTGCATCCAATCATTATAATTGTAACAAGGTCCAACAAACTCCATCAATTTAGCAACTTTGTTGTAATAGACCTTTATGTTGTCCATGGAAAATAGGCCCAAACCATGTAATGACGAAGGTGCTATGCGATATATCCTCTCATTAACACAAAAATCAGTGTTTATTGGAGGAAGTTCCTTGGGTATACATTGTTTCAGTAGATGTTTGTACCTCAAGGGCACCTCAATGTCGCCTTTGGTCTCATCATCATAAGAACATGACCCCCCTTGAGCAAGAAAAAATTCCATGCATTTATTGAATTTTCTTCTAATCTTTTGACCTCTAGTTGATCTCCCTATTTGAGATCTACTACATGTCTCACTTTCCTCTTCTATTCCTGCATTTCCCTCACTCGAGGAAGACACATCTGACAAATACCTATTTGGTGATACCTGTGCACCATCAAATGAGAGAGTTAGTTGGTAATGGGAGAGATATTTTGCAAATGAGGGTAATATTGATGAAGAAGTCGGCCATAAAGTTGATGTTGAGATTAAAATCTGAGTAAGTCCAACTGGGGCCTCAAGTGTTGATAACTGTATTAGATTTGCTGCTAATGTTGAGGTTTGAAAAACTGAGGAAGTTTTGTTTTTCTTGTAATTTTAAAAAAATATAAATTATTTCTATAAGGTGTATTGACTTATACCTGTCGATCCATGAGACTGTGCAGGATCCTTGTCAAAGGGGTTCAGGTTTGTGCACCAACAATTGAGCATCATAAGCATTACATTTGTAATTTGATAAACAATAAATACTGCAGTATCATAAGCATCATAAGCATCACATATGTATCATCATATATGTAATTGAGCATCATAAGAATCACATATGTATCATCATAAACATGTAATCCATCACATATGTATCATAAATCACCATCCATCACATAGCTAATAAGTAGTCCACATTCCATAAATAAACACAAAGTTCAAAAAATGTCACATGTATCATCATAAGCATGTAATCCATCACATATGTATTTTAAATCACCATCTATCACATAGGTAGAGGTGCATCATGAATTAATTAAGTAATGGCATTAGAATTCAAAACATATGAATTATTTATGTAACCATATAAGTCAAATCAATTTCTATCAAGATATCACTATTAAATAGATAATATAATAATCGCATCTCATACATTTCATTCATGTCATTGATCTTCTTCTTCATCCAACTCATCATCATGACCATCATGATCATGATCATGATCATCGTTGTCGTCGTCATCATGTTCATCATCGTCATCACCATCACCATCACCATCACCATCACCATCACCATCACCATCACCATCACCATCACCATCACCATCACCATCACCATCACCATCACCATCACCATCACCATCACCATCATCATCATTAGCAACATCATCATCATCAGCTTCTTCTTCGTGTACATTTCCGTCAGGAACATCATCGACTAACTGTCGATTGTGATCATCATCTATATCATCTTCTACTTCTTTGGTATCTTCTTCTTCCATCACATTATACATTATCAGCCTTCCTCTTGGATCATGTCTAACAACAAATGACCAACCCGATTTATGTGGAACCTCCGAGTAAAATACCTACTCACATTGACTTGGAAGAACATAGGGCTCATCCCCAACTCGTTCAAATGACCTTGTATTAACCATTGTAAATCCATTATCATGTTCGATAACAGTTCTATCAGGATCATTTTTATTCAGTCATAGCCTATACCATTTGACAACGAACAAAACTAATTTGAAGGAATTAAAGTCACACTCAAGTATATCATCCAAAATGCCATAGTATCGATTTTGAGACTCTTGAGGATGTATGTCATTTCTAGATGAAATATTGGTCACCTCAAATACTACAGTTATCCTAGAATCAAAAGTTTTCTTCTTGTCATCCAACTGTTTGATGCAAAATTTATGACCATTGCAGCACACAGCCTTGTGGTGTTTGACCTGCAATATGTTTAACATATTAAAATTATTGCATCATGAGTTGATAAACATACGGGTGATTAATAAAATTATTGCATCATGAGTTGATAAACATACAGGTGATTAATAAAATTATACGTACCTGTTGATCTCTTAAACCATATGCTAAATCAATTTCCCTTTGTGTAACATTGGAATCTCCATTACGATGAGCTTCTTTAACCAATGAAGCGACACCATCCCATGTTAATGTGCGACCAGAATGTTGACATCGTTCAATCCACACCATCATCCAATCAAGATTGTTTGCAATATACAAATGTAGCGCATCCCACTCCCGACCAACTGTACAAATAATTAATAGACCACTTACAACTGATTTATTTAGAAGATGAAAAATTAATTTACTACAATAACATCTTATAATTACCTCTCACTTTCTTCAATCTACCTTTCCCCATCAAGTGCTCCCCTTCGAATTTATTAATGGGGTTGGGATCCCAAATGCGATCTACGTGGATTTTTGGTGCAAACTTAGGAAGATATTCAGTAATGTACACCATAGTTTGGTATACCATATATCGCTCCACCATAGAACCCTCAAGATGTGCTCTTTGTCGAACCAAAGCCTTCAAAAATTTCAAGTGCCTCTCAACCATCCACATTGACCTAGTGTGTACAGGTCCACACAATTCAATCTCCTCAACTTGTTGTATGAGGTAGTGTTCTTATGCATTGAAAAAAGTTGAAGGTAGACACTTTTGCATTTCACACATTAGATGAGGGATTTTTCTCTTCCAATATTTTATATCTTCCTTGTGGATTTCTTTAGATGACAACCACCTAAAAGAGATTGAAGATGCAAAAATATATAAACGAGACTTTACAAAATAATATACAATATATTGCATAACAAGTAAAACAAATGGCAAATATAATATCTATACAACAAATTGAACAAACATCACTACTTACCTCCTGTATTTTCCAAGATCATATATGACTTGCTTGATATTATTGTCGAAGTGGTATGGGAGAGATAGAGGTAGAACGTATTGCAACAATTATAAAATGATATTTTCATTGTTTTCTAACATAATACAATGAAAAGTACATACGCAGTATACAAATATATAGTAAATACACAAGAACGCAAATTACCTTGATGAAGGTATGCCAATCATGCATTTTCATCCCTGGCCCAAATTCACTCTTCTTTGATATGAGATTATTTATGTTTGCAGCAAATCCTATGGGAAATTGAATTTTTCGTATGACTTCTTTTATAGAATTGCTTTGCTGCTCCATTAATAACCAAGGAAGGGCACTTATATTAATTTGATCTCCATTTCTATTTGATTGAATGACATTTTTCATTGCATGATTGGATTCCACAATGTCACTACAAATTTTGACAATTTTTTCTTTGTCATGCCTTCCATCCAATATTTTCCATAATGTCTCTATTATATTCTTTCCAATATGCGTTGTATCAAACAAATGCACAATTTGTAGCTGCTCATAGTAAGGCAACCTACTGAATTGTCTGGGATAACTTTTTAGTCCCTTTGGAAGGTGGTCATCCATGCTTTGACGACCTTCAGTATCATCAATTACATCATCAGTAAACAAAACACGATAGAAAAATTCAAATTCCAAACATAAACCATTAGATGGAATGACATTACCTTGACGATTAATTCTATTATATTCCAACTTCCATAAGTGAGGAGTCATTCTTCGTGGCTTTGATGTAGTCTCTTCTTTCCCATTGAAAAGATGTTTTTCAGTATTCCGGTACTTATGATTTTTGTGAAGGAAGTGCCTATACTCATCAAACACTTGCTTTCCTAAACTTTTTGAATGACAGGATTTCATCTTTGGACCACAAACTGGACATGCACATTTTCCCTTTGTTTGAAGACCTACAAGATAATGTATAATTCTATTAAATCTGTTAATTTTTATAATTATAATTATCATGCACAACTTGAACACTATAATGTACCACAAAAATGTGTTAGCCCTGGGGCATCATGTATTGTCCATACAAGCATTGCATGGAATTGAAATTGTCTTTGTCCTATTGGTCTAGAGATGTCATACATGGTCACACCATTCCATAACTCCAACAACTCGTCGATAAGAGGCTCAATATATACATTCATATCTTTAACTTGGTACTTGCCTAGTGGAATGAACAAAAACATTACATAATTATTATGACCATTTTACTGCAATATTTATAATTAAATGTAGATGACTATTAAATGATAAAATACCTGGAACAATCATTACCAACAATATGTGCTCCCTCTTTATTGACATCCATGGAGGAATATTATTGTTGATAACAAAAATAGGCCACACTGAGTAAACAAATCTCAACTCTCCAAATGGATTAACACCGTCCGCTGCCAATGAAAGCCTGAGATTACGAGGTTCTTCTTTAAAGTGTGGCCACTTTTCCTCTATGTCCATAAATGCTAAACCATCCCCAGGCATTCGAATAATGTCATCTCGACTTCTATTGCATGCATGGTAATCCATAAATTGTGCCAAGCTAGTGCAGCTGAATAATCGTTGCATACGTGGAATAATGGGAATATAACGAAGAACCTTGCGAGGCACCTTTTTTGTTATTTGATATGTTTGATATCTACTGATATGACATTCAGGGCATTCTGTTCCAAATTCATGTTGTTTATGATATATAATATGATCATTGGGACAAGCATCTATTGTTTGATACTCCATTCCAATATCTTTCATAATGGCAGATAATTCTCGGTGTGAGCGAGGTAGAATATTTGCTGGTGGTAAGAAAAACTCACCTATCAATCTACAACAAAAAAAAGAAGTTTGAGGTGTTAATATAAAGAATATTAATGGTACATGATTCACCATTTATTAACTATAATGACATGTATGACACACCTTAACATACGTGAGATTGTTATGTTGGATAAACCATTCATAACCTTCAAGTTCACCAACAACAATACAACAGAGAGACGAGTTGTTTGGAAGCCTTTGTAAAGGGGCTCATATGCCTTCTCAAGAAGAGGTAAATCATGAACATCAAGGTCATCCTGATCATCATGATCAGCTGTGCCAGTACTAAATGTGTCATGGATCAATGTATTTGTACCATCATCTTCAATTGTGTTTTCTGGTGCATGATCGTCATCTTCCATGGGATCATTATCTTCAGCTTCGATATTCACACCTCCATGTTCCTCCACTTCGAAAACCATATTCTTCGGGTTGTGTTGGTCCATATCATGTGCCCTGGGGTGCTCGACCTATATAAAAATGATCAACATAAATAAACCATGATCATGATCTCATTATCAAGTGATTTCTTATGTATATAAACTGTTAAAACGATATAATGAACAACTTACCAGTGGATGATAATCATGTCCCCCTTCAATGTGACCATGCTGCCTACAATGTTTCTTAGTTGTTTTGATTAGAAGTCTTCTAGTCTTTAAGCCCTTACAAATTTTATAGGGACAATAACATTTCCCATCACCTTTTCTTTTCAAGTTAGACCATAATCTAGCAATTGTCTCCTTATTTTGTTCTTCATTGATATTATCTGACATGGTCTTTCTTCACAGGCAAAAAAATCAGGCTATGGAAACTTCAGTGCAAAAGCTTCACAAAAATTGCAAATCAAACCAAAACCATTTAGCTCTTCTTTTTCATCTTAAAACATTGAACTTAATAGAGAACGTATTTAATGTAGCTGATTGTGTGAATTTCTGAGCATTGTGTCTACAAATTCTTACTAAAAGTTTGCCTATTGTAGACTTTCTAAGAGACATTTTTGAGTATTCTAAGCCTTGGTTCTTGTATTTTCACTGGTGATAAGTTGGAAACTTTATGGCAGACCTGTAGCCAATCGATCTAATTTTGACAAGTTATACACCAAGCAAACAGGCATCTAGAACTAGCATTGTTTGCAGGTCACCCCTACCCTATGCCATGGGTATATGACTACCCAGAGCTCCAATTTAAGCATCAATCCTGGAAATGATCGGTATATGACTACCCAGAACTCCAGTTTAAGCATTAAGTTACATCATTATTGACCTTACTTTGGGATGCTATGTATGAGATTGGAACCTTTTGTAAGGTGTGATCAATGTGCTATCATAAATGCAAAGCCAAAACCATTTTTATGAGATCATGATCCCACTAATACTATTTTGCCTTGTTAATTGTGCACCACAAAAATGATAGAACCAGATATAATATGCCATCAATGCCCATATACCGACAATGCTCAAGATGAGCCACTTAGAGGTAGAGTTTAACCACTTTCCATATAGGTAGATTATCTCTAACCTCATTTTCCCTATAGGTAACTGATTAGGTTCATTTTAGAGTCTTATTTCCAAATATGTACCTCTATGTTAGCTTTTTGCTTTATTATTTGCCTGTTTATGCTTAATCTTGTCAATTTTGTATAATTTTACTTAGTTCTTGCATCTTCAATGAAATTATATCTAATCATATCCAATCACATCAAAATGGAACAATTAATCATATTACTGGTCTCTCCTAGAGGAATTAAATTGAACCAAATTGACTATTCCCCAATAAAATGTTTTGAAATGGTGAATGTATAAGTTTGTTGTTTACTTTCCTAGACTAGGACCCCATTTCGTCAACATTTCACTATGAAAGAATAAATATTTTTTCTTGAAGAGAACATCTTACAGATTATGCTTCAATGTATAATACATTTTCATAATCAATCATTCGACTTCACATGGATAAAAGAATTCACATATTCTAAATCATGATCTGATGATGTGAACAACTCATATGCAGCTATATGGCATGCAAAGCATTTATTTTAACATACACTTATTCATCCACATTGTAGGGATAACAATACAAGGCTCACATATTGGTCTAAGAGGATGCCATGGTCTCACAAAGTAACCAAGAACCATATGAAATGATGGTCTTGAATCCACACACAACTAGGGAGGATCCATACGATTACGTATGACTTTCCCCTTGTTTGTTTAATGGGATTAGCCTCCAAGATATAGCCGTCAATAATCACTAAGAATGTACAAGTGGATTGTAGCTACCCATACAACAAACACTTACCCCTATCCTCAAATTTTCCCAATGTTTGATTCCTTATATGCACTCATCCAAGGTTATCTACGTCGATCTTGGTGAGGAATCACATCACAACAAAGAAGGCAACATTTAAAAATAGCAAGAGTTTCACTAAACTACCAAAGATCATAAATATTGAAAGAAAGAAAAAATAGTACCAATAATAAGTCAAATAAATGTGTTCAATTCCAATAGCAAATCAAACATAGCCACAATAACTACACAATAGAGGAAACTCACAATAGTGATTAAACTAATTCAAACAAGATAAAATAAAATTGTTGGCCCATGCAACAAAGATGAGAGATCATCAATAATTGAAGGAAACTTCACAATCCTTAAAAGTGCACATTACATAACTATACGACTAGAAATTGTGGCTAAATAGAGTGAAGATTCATCATGACTCCAATAATAGTCCCTCATGTGTGCATTTGTGGCATGAACACAAAAACTCCCACATGGCATGACCATGTACCTAATGGAGAAGACATGCCTAGGCTACATGCCCAAAAAACATGACTATAATAATAGTCCCTCATGCATGCATTTGTGGCCTGCACACTACAAATCCTAACATATCATGGCAATACACCTCATAGAGAAGACACACCTAGGGCCACATTGCACATAGAAATGTGCCTCAAAAAGAAGACATGCATAGGGCACATGCCACATAGCAATGTGTCTTATGGAAAAATGTGCATGCATGTCACACACCAAAGCTATATGTATACATCATGAGGCACATTCATATGTTATCAAACACAACCTATTGTATCTAACATGAGTTCCTCTCTACATGTGTGCAAATCTTCCAACACTAATCACCACTAAGAAGGAATAATATAAAATGCATCTTCAAATATTTGTGTGTGTGTGTGGAATTGTGTCTTTGAACCCAAATCGCTACCATCAACAACATGTAACCATCACCTACACTATATCAAAACATAAGTATGGTGTGACATCATATCTATTTGCATAATGTCAAAACACATGCAAACATGAAAATCATCATAGCATGACAAAAATCAATCTCCACATGTTGGAACAAAGATATAAATAAGATAATAGGGTAAGAGGAAACCCATACCAAGAACTACATACCAACTATCGGCAATACCATCAAGATAAATGTAGGATAGGATACCACTATGAGCCATCCAATGGTCCATTCTATGAGGAGAACTAGGGGATACTATCTTTGAAAGGTGTGGTTAATAGAGATAATCCCTACTAATGCCACAATATGTCACCATAGCTTCCTGAGTTTTCCATTCTTCTACTTAACACCACATTTATTGAGTTCCTCAATAGTGAGGTTGGTTCTCAATAGGATGCACAAACATGTAAACACACAAGCATGGTTTCATCATACTTGTACAACAATACAAATTCATTTTTCTAGTTAATTACTTAGTGTAAAAATAACTCCATTACATAACATAGGGCAATAATCACCATAAGTTTTCAAATAAACTGCCCAAACATCAATTGGAGTTACCCTTTCTAAGGTACAAACATAATTTATTTATAACTTCAAAATTAAAATAATCACAATACATCAAAATAAGTTCAATAGTGCATGGAAATAGACAACATGATCCATAATTAAACCCATAAATTACCCTAATTGGATATGCTAATAAAATGGTGTCTCAAATAATAGAGATTATGTTGGACCTATAATAGAGATTTGGACTTTGTTTCATCATACACAAGCATGGTTTCATCATACTTGTATCCAAATACACCATCCATAGATAGGTACTCAGTACCACAATCTCATGGGTACCCTTTTAGCTGAATTTACCCTATATTTAGGTGAATCTACCCTTGTATCATTCCTTGATCTAGTACGTCATTCCACCAATAAATAATTTTTCCATATTCTTGGGAGAATACACTATGATCCCTTAGGTGAATATGCCATATCCTTAAATGAATCCTCCTTGTCATCATCCTAAGTCCTCTTTTTGTTAAGTCTTATCCCTTCATCTTTAGGAAAATCCACCTATCCTTATGTGAATCTACTTTCTCTTAGGTGAATCTATTTCACATAAATCATTTATCTTATCCATCTTTCTTACACAAATGGTGAATTTTTCCTATCCTTAGATTACTACACTCCCATTTAGGTGAATCTATCTAGTTTTAGTCTCCTTCCATTATTCTGTCCAAATTTGTATCCTCTAGTTTACATGAATCTACTTGTTCTTAGGAAAATCAACCCTATCATTCTAAGGAAAATTCACCTTGTCATCATCCTTAATCATCTACCTTTCAAGTGTATAGTCCATCCATCCTTGGGAGAATCTAACATATTATTAAGTTCAAATCCTCATGAAATACAATCATGTTTATCTCAATGATGGCTCCAAGTGAATCTACTTATTGCTTGATCTTCATTGTGATGGGATTCACTTTCATGAATATGATGGGGTGTTCAGCAGAACAACATGTGGTGGGGGACGACAGAGGATGGGATCCTGCCTCATATTTCAAAGGATGGGCCTCCCGCAAGATCTTCCATGTTGGAGATAATCTCTGTAATATTGCCCTTCCCTTGTTATAAATTTGTTCAGAAATTTTAGTAAGCCCTTTGATTAGGGTTTATAGGTTATATATGTATGGATTCTATTGGTTCTTTCATATCTATTTAAATCCCATATATAAATATTAGATTGGATCTTTCACCATGCCCTACACCATGGTGAGTGCCTGCTTTTAGATCTTGTCAATCTCTTTTGAGTAGCTCTTTTAATCGACTTATGGCAGTCAAAATTGGGTTTGTGGAGAACTTAAAGAATAGATCTTTCTTCTAATGAAAATTTTAGGTTAGATAAAGTTTGGCCTTTGTGCCCAGAAAAATGATGGCAAACAACTACATTTTGACATTTGACAGGGTTTGCTTATGCTTCCTCTCAACAAAGCGTATTGGAGCTAAAGAGCTGAGAAGAGTTTGAGAATTGTGATGTGAGCAATCCAATCAAGCTATATGATGGAGGGCTTGATGCAGTCCCACTCATTGAAATGGGTGACAGATATTTTACCAATGGAAATGCAGAAGACTATCAACATGGAATGAAAGTGCATATTAATGTTTTATCTGATGGACTCGACAATGGCCAATCTGACAATTTCGATGTAGTTTTAGATGGGCTTGACAATGTGGCCAAAGATTTGGGTTTAGATTTATTATCAGATGGAATGGAGCATTATATTGCTGCTTCTGTTGGTAATGATTCGATGGAGGAGGGGGCAATAAAGGAGGTAATTGCTGAAGGGCCCACATCATCATGAAGGCAATTATCTGATTGCCCTCCATCAATTATCATAAACCTCACACTCTCCATTTGTGGCACTGTTATCACCATGCTTATCTACGCCATGCTTTAGCTTATCAACTCTTTGTTTAATTAAGAACATATATATATATGTATCTTGTACAACGTTTGCCAACATCCTCCCTGCGTGTGCCAAAATAGGAGCTTTGGAACAAGGTATGGACATCCATCAAAGCATAATTGAAGGGGTTTTTTTTGTTAGAAATTAGTTGCAAATGCTCCAATAACAAAATCGCAAAATGGGGTAGCATACACATGGCATGTGAACTGTATGACGGAATACCTCAAAGAGATGTCATTTCATGGAATTTTAAGATCGCAGGATATGCACAAAATGGATTAATTCGCAAAAAAAAACTAGTTGCCCTTGATTGTGAAAAAAAATTAGTTGCCCTTCATTGAAAAACAAAGAGTTCCTTTGATTGCCAAAAAAACCTTACCTTGCTTGTGCAGAGGTCGGTCTAGTGGGGGGGGGGCAGGGAGGCAAGACGGTCGCCGCTTGCTTTGGCCGGTTTGCTTTCAAAATGAAAATGCGTTGTGTTTTGTTTTTTAATAAAATGCCCGCGGTCGTTGGAATTCTGACGAACACGGGCATTTAAAAAAAAAAAAATCAATTTTTCAGACAATGCTCCTTGTTCGTCAGAAACCTCCGTTGGAATTTGACCCCAAATGTATTAGTGCCTGCATAAATGAACAGATTATAGTCTTGTTTTTTACATACCTTTATTATGTAAATTCTCTCCTAATGTGTTGTAATCAATTCCTCATTCCTTCATATTGTTGTTATAGTTAAATGTTTACATTATTTCATTCCACCAAATGATTCCAAGCTATATCCAGTTCTATGAAGAATGCTGTATGAAAATAATAGCCATTGTGTAGGGTGATTAGGCATTAGTATTCACTTAAATGTCCTCATGTAGATTCTGTCAGGTTGTAATACTTGGTTTTATGTATAGAGAAATTATTTAGTCAATTATAGCTTTCTTAGTTGAGTATGTGCAAGAGAAGCATAAAGAGTAAGTGTCATAGAGGTCCTTAGAAACCTATAGGCCTCTCTCAAAAAATTAAGATGGATGTAAGATTTATACTTTCTGCTGTGAATGATGCTGTCAAAAAATTAAGATGGATGTAAGATTTCTACTTTTTGTTGTGAATGATGTTGTACTTAATTCTATTCTAGCTTGTAAATGGAGAGGTGGTTAGGTGGATTTATGAAAATATGAAATGCTAGTCATATGGTTTCAAGGAACGTCTTCTCTTGTCTGTGCATAATGTCTTCTTGTGGACCAATGCCTTTGATGGTTTATTTTTATTTTTATCTTCCCAAATTTTTTTAATAGCTTGTACAATGCTTATTGCTAGATTAATCTTTTAAAGTGTTTTTGTTTCCCTCAAGACCTGTTGATTTATTGAATTTATTTGGTCAATATATTGTTAAATTAATTTCACAATGAATAAATTTTGGCTATAAACTTTTTGTAATAAAAAATAGCAAAGAAGTGTCTATCATATTTGTTTGTCACACTTTAGAAATTATTGCAAAACTAGAAATTCTTTGAAGACATTAATTCATTGAGAGAATTACCCATCTAAAAGTGTAACCTTGAGGTACAAGTTCTTAAGTAAAGGCATTGACAGGGCACAAGAACTCTTTGACAAAATGCCTCAAAAAGATGTGTCCTTGTGGATTGCAACAATTTCAAGATATGCACAAAATAGATTTGTTGAGAATTCTTCAAAAACTTCCAACAAATGTAATTAGTAGGTATCAAGCCAAATTCCACCGCCCTTTCTACAATCTTCCATGCATGTGCGAAAAGTGGGAGCTTTGGAACAGGGCATGGACATCTATCAAAGCATAAAGGATACATAATTTTTTTAGATGTGTTTACAATTTCCCTAGTAGATGTGTATTTCAAATGTGAGAGTATAGACAATGCACATGAATTGTTTGACTCAATTCCTCAAAGAGATGTAGTCTCATAGACTATAATGATTACCAGATAAACATATAAAGCATTTGTTGAAAGGTTTTTAGAAACTTTCAAAAGAATGTAATTAGCGGGTGTAAGCCAGACTCAACAATATTTGTGAGCTTCAACCATTACTGTTGCAAATGGGGAGGTTTAGAAAAGACCTATGGGCATCCAATTATATATACTTGAGTGATCCCTTCCTCTTTGGTTTCTTTGAACAGTTAAATCCTCAACATTGAATTTAGGATTTAGAACATGGTTTAGAAGGTAGAACAAGGTATTAAACTAATTTTAGTTTGATCTCATCTAGATCCCGTTGACATGTCTTTTGGGTGAGTAAAATGATACATGAATGGTATATTCGTGTGTTAAAAATCCATCAGTTTTGAAATTTGTTTCCCATTTTAGGTTATTTTATATTTTCATACGTTGATGTTATGTCCAAGATTGATCAAGTTAATTCATATGCTTTGATATTATAATAATATGGGATATTGAATATTCTTATCCAAATCCAAAGAAGCCATAGTATCCATGCTTGCATCAATAGCAATTTAGGTCAGACCTTGATTACTATATCTAGATCATTGGAATGATTTGTTCTTACTATCATCCTATTTTAGATTCTATCACGTTGTAATACTTGCCATTATGTAGGGTGATTAGGTGTTGTTATTCACTTAAATATCCTCATGTAGATTCTGCCAGGTTTTAATACTTGGTTTTATGTATAGAGAAATTATTTAGTCAATTATAGCTCTCTTAGTTGAGTATGTCCAAGAGAAGCATAAAGAGTAAGTGTCATAGGGGTCCTTAGAAACACATAGGCCTCTCTCAAAAAATTAAGATGGATGTAAGATTTCTACTTTCTACTATGAATAATGCTGTACTTAATTCTATTCTAGCTTGTAAATGGAGAGGTGGCTAGGTGGATTTATGTAAATATGAAATGCTAATCATATGGTTTCAAGGTTTCTTCCCTTGTTTGTTTATAATGTCTTCTTGTGGACCAATGCCTTTGATGGTTTATTTTTATTTATTTTTTCCCAAATTTTTTTAATAGCTTGTACAATGCTTATTGTTAGTTTAAGATTTTAAAGTGTTTTTCTTTCCCTTAAGGCCTTTTGATTTATTGATTTTATTTGGTCAATATATTACTAGATTAATTTCATAATGAACAAATTTTGGTTGTAAACTTTTTGCAATAAAAAATAGTAAAGCAATGTCTATCATATTTGTTTGTCACACTTTAGAAATTATTGCAAAACTAGAAATTATTTGAAGATATTAATTAATTGAGAGAATTACCTATCTAAAAGTGTAACCTTGAGGTACATGTTCTTAAGTAAAGGCATTGACAGGGGAAATGAACTCTTTGACAAAATGCCTAAAAATGATGCATCCTTGTGGATTGCAATGATTTCAAGATATGCACAAAATGGATTTGTTGAGAATGCTTCAAAAACTTCAAACAAATGTAATTAGCAGGTATCAATCCAAATTCCACTACCTTTGCCATAATCTTCCATGCATGTGCAAAAAATGGGAGCTTTGGAACAGGGTATGGACATCCATCAAAGCATAAAAGATACATAATTTTTTCAGATATTTTTATAATTGCCCTAGTAGATGTGTATTTCAAATTTGAAAGCATAGACAATGCACATGAATTGTTTGACACAATTCCTCAAAGAGATGTAGTCTCATAGAATACAATGATTACAGGAGAAACATATAAATCATTTGTTGAAAAGTTTTTAGAAACTTTCAAAAGAATGTAATTGGCAGGTGTAAGCTAGAATCAACAATATTTGTAAGCTTCAACCATTACTGATGCAAATGGGGAGGTTTAGAATAGACCTATGGACATCCAATTCTCTATACTTGAGTGATCCCTTCCTCTTTGGTTGCTTTGAACAGTTAAATCCTCAACATTGAATTTAGGATTTATGTCATGGTTTAGAAGGTAAAACAAGGTACTAAACTAATTTTAGTTTGATCTCATCTAGATTCCCTTGACATTTCTTTTGGGTGAGTAAAATGATACATGAATGGTGTATTTGTGTGTGAAAAAACCATCAGTTTTGAAATTTGTTTACCATTTTAGGTTATTGTATATTTTCATACGTTGATCTTATTGGCAATATTGCTCAGGTTAATCCACATGCTTATACATTATAATAATATGGGATATTAAATATTCCGATCCAAATCCAAAGAAGCCATAGTATCCACGCTTCCATTAATAGCAATTTAGGTCAGACCTCGATTACTATATCTAGATCTTTGGAATGATTTGTTCTTACTATCATCCTATTTTAGATTCTGTCAGGTTGTAATACTTGCCATTGTGTAGGGTGATTAGGAATTGTTATTCATTTAAATATCCTCATGTAGATTCTATCAGGTTGTAATACTTGGTTTTATGTATAGAGAAATTATTTAGTCAATTATAGCTCTCTTAGTTGATTATGTCCAAGAGAAGCATACAGAGTAAGTGTCATAAAGGTCCTTAGAAACCCATAAACCTCTCTCAAAAAATTAAGATGGATGTAAGATTCCTACTTTCTGCTATGAATGATCCTCTACTTAATTCTATTCTAGCTTGTAAATGGAGAGGTGGTTAGGTGGACTTATGAAAAATATGAAATGGTAGTCATATGGTTTCAAGGTTTCTTCCCTTGTATGTGTATAATGTCTTCTTGTGGACCAATGCCTTTGATGGTTTATTTTTATTTATTTTTTCCCAAATTTTTTAAATAACTTGTACAATGCTTATTGTTAGGTTAAGCTTTTAAAGTGTTTTTATTTCCCTTAAGACCTATTGATTTATTGAATTTATTTGGTTAATATATTGCTATATTAATTTCACAATGAACAAATTTTGGTTGTAAACTTTTTGCAATAAAAAATAGCAAAGAAGTGTCTATCATATTTGTTTGTCACACTTTAGAAATTATCGCAAAACTAGAAATTCTTTGAAGACATTAATTAATCGAGAGAATTACCTATCTTAAAGTGTAACCTTGAGGTACAAGTTCTTAAGTAAAGGCATTGACAGGGTACATGAACTCTTCGACAAAATGCCTAAAAAGGATGTGTCCTTGTGGATTGCAATGATTTCAAGATATGCACAAAATGGATTTTTTGAGAATGTTTCAAAAACTTCCAACAAATTCAATTGGTAGGTATCAAGCCAAATTCCACTGCCTTTGACACAATCTTCCATGCATGTGCAAAAAATGGGAGCTTTTGGAACAGGGTATGGACATCCATCAAAGCATAAAAGATACATAATTTTTTAAGATGTGTTTACAATCGCCCTACTAGATGTGTATTTCAAATTTGAAAGCATAGACAATGCACATGAATTGTTTGACACAATGCCTCAAAGAGATACATAGTCTCATAGACTACAATGATTACCAGATAAACATATAAAGCATTTGTTGAAAGGTTTTTAGAAACATTCAAAAGAATTTAATTAACGGGTGTAAGCTAGACTCAAAAATATTTGTCAGCTTCAACTATTATTGATGCAAATGGGGAGGTTTAGAATAGACCTATGGACATCCAATTCTCTATACTTGAGTGATCCCTTCCTCTTTGGTTGCTTTTAACAGTTAAATCCTCAACATTGAATTTAGGATTTAGATCATGGTTTAGAAGGTAGAACAAGGTATTAAACTAATTTTAGTTTGATCTCATCTAGATTCCCTTGACATTTCTTTTGGGCGAGTAAAATGATACATGAATGGTATATTTGTCTGTGAAAAAACCATTAGTTTTGAAATTTGTTTACCATTTTAGGTTATTGTATATTTTCATACGTTGATCTTATTGGCAAGATTGCTCAGGTTAATTCATATGCTTTGACATTACAATAATACGAGATATTAAATATTCTGATCCAAATCCAAAGAAGCCATAATATCCATGCTTGCACTAATAGCAATTTAGGTCAGACCTCGATTGCTATATCTAGATCATTGGAATGATTTGTTCTTACTATCATCCTATAGTAAGCTCATATGTTGGGAAAACTCACTTCATTTTTTACATCCTTGCATTGTTGTACCCCAAACATATCAAATGCATCTTTCTTTTCATATAAAAGCTTCCTTATATTATCACATTTCCATTGTAGAATTAAGATTTGTTTTGTTCCTTATATTAATAAGAAATTTTATCTTGCATTTATATAAAAATGGGTGAATGGAAGTAAAGATAAGACCGATCATCAAAGAAAGTTTTGTGACAACTTGTTTGGTGGTTAGCAGTCCGGCTGCCCCATTTTTTAATTCTATATCTTTTATAGGCAAGCAAAAAACAAAGTGTCTTATTGTTATAGTCACTTTCTATCTTATGTAGCTTATGTCTTTTCTACAGGTTGGATATTTGTGGTATGAACATGTATATAAATTGGACAAGGCCACATACATAAGATATCATCCCACAAACATCATGGATTGGTTCTTTTATTTTCTATATTTAGTTAATATCATTATTTTGGATTCTTGCACAACACTTATTGTATTGATTCTTCTAATGTAAATTGGGAATTTTGGTTTAGAGGCTTAAGAAGATGTCTATATTTGTTGTATTCAACTTATAAACTTCCTATACATTTGTCTTTATATTTTTGCAATAACATTGATGTAAATTTGAAACTTTTTTGCTATTTTTTTGTGTAAACTTTTTCTTTTAGAATCTTGCATTGTTTGCATTGTTTCATGGTATTGATATTGATGCACATTTGAAGTTGGTTTGGGTCCTTATCATTGAATTTCTTTATACTTTATAATTGGTTATGGCTGTGCGTTTTCCTTCACACACTTGTTGTAATGTATCATGTAGTTTCCATTGATTTAAATTTGAGCCTGATTAAAGTTCTTACTATTATGTCTATACTTGTTGTATGAATTATTTATTGATTTAACTATATATCATATACAATAATTATATAATGTTTATTATTTATCACTTGTATTAAGCAATGAAATTGAATATTTCAATCTAAGTATCAAAATATATCTATAAGATTAATTTATAACATCTTTTGCACTGCATCAATGGGATCTCTAAATACACAGTAAATTTTAAATCTTTCTATTGATAAATTTGTCTAGGGAGATTTAAATACTTGCCAGTAGACATTTGTGTTATTGGTGAAGTTGAATGGTTCTAAATGAACCAACAAAGGATTAAGTTTTGCTAAATGCCTTGAACAAATTTGATGTAATGGTCTTCAATCATATATTATAATATAAGCACATTTTAATTTGTCTACAATATCTTTAATTTTTAGACTTTTATTTATATATTGATAGATATTAATGACTACAATAGTATTTCTTAAGTTTCTGCTTATTTCTAAATTTTGATTATTATTTCTAAATTAAACAGAAATAAAAAAACATAAAATTTCTTTCTTCCCGTTAATCTATTGTCTTTAAAAAAAACAAAAAAAAAAACGTTTTCCTCTAATCTAAAAATATATAAAAATAAATAAAACTTCCTCTACCATAACCCACTTTCACTTAAGCTTCATTTTTGCTTCTCCTCTCACAAAGATAAAAACAAACACCCACCAGGGAAAACCGTGCAGCTGCTAGTTAAGTAATAATGAATAATTATAACAAAATATTTTATAAATAATAAATTACAATTAATAGGTAATCAATTTATTGGGTCCTTTGAACATTTAAGACTTCCAGCGAAGACGTCATTTTCATGTAAGCCGACAATGGCTCCGAAACAACGCTGTTGTAATCGCGTTCCATGAATGTTTGACTTAAATTAGAGTAGGAATCCTGTCGGAAACTGTATCGTAGGGTGTCCTTGTTTGATTGATGTCCACGCATTGATAGAATGAAGCATCGGTGAAATTGTTCTTTCCTAGACCCAATTTGTCTTGAATACTTGAAGGGACTTGGAATATTTCGTCTTCTTTTGACTTTCTAATTCAGACCTGCAAATTTTCGGCATAGATAGCAGAGAGAGATATAGTTTAGTTGTGTACTTCAAAGATGGTGGTACCAGATGCCGTGTTGTATTATTTTGGGGGCCGCATTGCATTGACGGTCAAAATGTCTGCACTGTGATTCAAATTATCTATATCGGAAGTTGGGTATTGATGTGCCTTCCAATTCTAATTGTTGGAGCAGATGTATGGAGCGCATTCAGAGAAAAAGAAAACATTGGATTCCAGCAGACTCTCTGGTTCTGGGTGCTCTTGCTCTTCAACTTATCGCGCTCCTTAACAAATCTTTCCTCCTTTCTGACAAATCAGAAGAGGTGTGTTACGAGAGAAACTTTTTTACAACATTGGATCCCAGTTTTGAGTGGGAGAGTGAGCATTTGTGTGTTGATGGGATGTTTGTTACCAGGAGTTTCCGTTCCTAATTCCACCACTTTCTTGTCTGACATGGCCGCGCTCATAATAGTCTCTTCTATATCCCTATTCCACGTTTTCTACGACGCAGAAATAGTTGCTTCTTTTCAATCCAAAAAGGTATTGGTTATTATGATCCTAATATGCCCCACTTTTATTTGATGCAATTGGCAAATGCCTTTAAAATAGTGTCAATTATGTTTCTGGTTCTAATTTTGGGTTCTGATGCTCTGGGTTCTCTCACTATTCCTCAAATTGTATCTCCTAAAATAACCACCATTTTTCCTCCTCCAAATTTCCGTACACAATGTGGATGGGAAATGATGGAAGAACAAGTAACCAAATCATGGATTGTGGTTCGCACTTCCGATCCTCAATATATAATCACTAGATCAAGTCTCAGTTCATCTGTAGCGCTAATCGTTAGCACTTGCAATGGAGTTTTGGTCTGTCAAATATTGGTCATTGGAAAACGTTTAGATAGTTGTTTTTATTATGTTGACGACGACCTCATTGGTCATTGTGTTGGGTTCCATTGTCATTTACTGGAGATGCATCACGCAATTGGTTTACTACCCAAAAAGTTTTTTTTGGTTATTCTAGGTTCTCACAATTCTTTCAAATAGAGGATTTTTGGAAAAGTCATTCGTGGGGTTGATGCATAGCTCCAACGGCCATTGACAACTTGGTAGAAGTTGCCTACTAAAAATAATCTTAAAGTTGTGCAGGCATGAGATTGTGTAAGTTATTATTAGTTCCTGTTCCGCATGGAACTGTTGGGGAGGGTCAGAATTAAACAGTTATTATTCATATGTTTCAATGGCATATCATTGTATAAATTTTGCATTGTCAAAGCTTAATACAATGTTTGCTACTGAAATGTAATCAGAATTTAACTGTTTGCTGTAAAGTAGGAGTCTTGGTAGGCTATTGTTGGTGCATTCCAGAGTACGATGCAAGATAAGGCATATATTCGAAGTCCTGTCTGCAGATTTGCAGAACTTGGCATTAGTAAAATTTTATTTAATAATCAACATCTATAGACGCATACATGTGGCTCATTGAATGCGGGAAATTTAAGATAGCACATTGAATGCGGGAAATTCAAAGTAGCATTCTGTAAAATGGGCTCTGATTTCAAGGCTCTACGTTATCGTCTGATCAACATTTACTAAGCTATCAAATCAAACTTACCCTCAACGTACTTGTCACACACTGAGAGACATAATTGGTAAAAAGATCAGCTCCAAAGGCATAATACTCAATTAAAATAATATAATAATCTTATTATTACTTCAAAGGTAGCAGCTAAGGAAGTCTATTACCCTAAAGTTAGTCTATGACTTTTATTTTTACTTCACAGATAGTCTAGAGAATTGAAAAAAAATACTCAAATGACTAAAATGTATTGTTAAATGTAACATCATGTTATTATATTATATAGTCTTATTTTTTTTTAATAATTGATTTTTTTAACAGTTTCTATAATTTTAAAAAAATAAAAATTTAATCAGCATATATTTGCTTATTATTATTTTTATTCTAAAACTAGTCATTCTTATTTTTAAAGTTTAAAAAAATTAAATTTTTTTTATGACATCTAATTTTCCTTAGCAACTCTTATATGAAAATTATAGTTAGCCCTCTCTACACAACAACTTTTATTGGCTTATGCCTCTTAAAGATATCTTGTTGATATCTTAGTTTGTTTTTTCAATTAGATACAATTTGAATCTAATGTATTGTTTTCCTTTTGTATTAATAATTAGACGTAGGTTTAGTCTCAAGCAAGCTAACCACTTTGTAATAAATCAAGATAATGTCATTATATGTATATGAGATGCATTAGATGCTTGTCTCTAATATTTAGTGATCCTTAGGAGTTTTATAGTATAACCTCCTAGTTCTTTTAGGGCACACCATATCTCTATTATGCTCTTTTCAGTTTGGGTATACAGTGCTTAGTAATAGTAGAAATGTTTTCTATTTACTACACTAGTTTCTTAAAGTTATACTCTGCAGTGTAAGCCTTTCTAATTTGTGAGCACTCTATGGATAAAGAATAATAACCTCAAAACATTTAGCTGATCATTTTTTCATCTCATTATGTTGTGTATGTTGATCTTGAATTACAAAAATAATTTATATGGAATAGGTATTTTTGTCATGGATCTTATGTATGGAATGATAGAAGCACTCAATAACTGAAGAATACTCTTGAGATGATTTTAGAATCAATGAAGCTCTTAATGAGCTAGGTCTTTGCTACACTTTTCAATAGATTTTTTTTTTAATATTTCACTACCTTATTTTCCCGTGTGCTAATTTTAGTATTTACCCTATTGTTAAAAATATAAAAGGTTTTGGAATATGTTTATGGATTTACTATTAACTTCTCTTTTCTAGTTCAATCTTGCTAAGACCGCATCTTGCTTTGGATTTAATTGAATTTTCTATCTTTTCTGCCCTTATTCAGTTGACAAAAATAAATTATTTTTGTAATGGAGTGCAGTAAGATACTTTGGCTCATAGTCGATGTTAAAAACAAAGTAAAAGTCAACAAATAAATATACCATCCAACGTGCTAGTATTGCATGTCATCCATTATACTATTGTTGCTTTGATGATAAGGGTGACTAGAAGTTTTGAGGTACTCAAGTTGTTTTGCCTAATTTTGTGGAAAATTTTCAAGGTATCATCTTTTTTTTTCTTTTGTCACCGTCCCTCTCCACAGTATTTCTGTCTCTAAGGCCTGACAATACTACTGCTTAGGCCAGTCTAGTCTATTGTCTCATCTTATTATTGTGTCTTCTCTTTTGTGACATAATGTCTGCTTAATCTCCGTTTTTTTAAATGCACACTTCTTTTTTTCCATCCATCACACCTATCCCTACCTCCTATCAAAATTTACATTGGTTTTACCATTCTACGATTGTGAAATAGTGATTGCTACCACTTAACACACTATAGAACTATTCATAATTGTGTACACCAAATTCTCAGGAATTGGCTCATATTTTTGTTTCAGACAATTGTATGCATGAACAAACCTTGAAGACTATGATTCTTAACACAAAACAACTACACAACCACATTTGCAATATTGGGCAGGAATTACACTGCCTTGCAACCCTTGTTTTATGTGCTTTTCTGGCTTTAGATGTTTTTCGTTTTGTTTATCAAATTATGTTGTTTACTATTATAGTAGCTGGTCTCCAACAAATATTTTGGCAAAGTTATTATGGGTTCAGTCTATCAAGAATTTTGTACTTAATATAGATCAGAAAGTCAATTAGGGGAATCTTTTGACTAAGGGAATTGAAGAAAATAAATGAATAGACACAAATTGCTCAATAGAAATAAACAAACAAAAATTGTTGCTCAACAGCTAATAAAACTTTATATCCATTCAATGAATTACAAACGTCTTGATTGCGAGATTAAGGATCAACTGATAGAGATTAGAGACAAAAAAGATTACAATTCTACCTCAATAAAAAGAGGTCTTTGGCACATTGTATGCCAGCTACAAATAGAAAAAAAAATATGCATATTCATGCACAGCTACAATTAGATTTTTTATGCAAATTATATTTTTAGAAAAGCACATCCTTAACTACCATTCGTCCCATGCAAGTGTTGATGCGAAGTGTTAAAATTAATATACAAACAATCTCCCCCTTAATTTCAACCACTAATTGATTCAACACAAAAGAAAATTTGTATCTTCATCTAATTTCAATAGGATTAATTCCTACTACCATGTATCATGTGATGATCTCCTTTTTGTATTGGAAACATCTGGCTTTTAACTCCTTCATGCCTTTTTGAGACTTGGATGTGACTTTCTCACACAATTGCATATTAATGACTTAGAATAATCTCTGCAACTTTTATAAAACTAGTGATATTCTCTTCTCCTATAGTGATCCAAGATGTACGTTATAAAACTGAGTTCTTCCCATACTGTGTTGGTTAAGTGGTGACGATTTAAGCTAATCCAAAAGTTTGCAATTTATTTTGTAGCTTCATCAAAAAATATACTTCTCTATAAGCACTAATACATTTGGCCTAAAATTCCGATGAAGGTTTTTGACGGAGAAGGTATATTGTGAATAAATTTGATTTTTTTTTGAAAAATTGCTCGCATTCGTTGGAATTCCGATGATAATTAAATATATGTTTTCGACAGAGAAGGAATTGGCTATGACATTTGTGTTTTTTTTTACAAAAAGTGTCTGCGTTCGTTGAAATTTCGACGACGGCGGGCCTTACTTTTTTTAAAAAAAGACCAAGACATTTCAAATCATTTTCACGGCCTCTTCCCATTCTCACGTTGCCGCCCCAACAACGTACTCCCACCCATAGTACTAAGCATGAACCGTGATCTAGATTGGCTCTTTGTAGTTCCACCACTATCAAACCCCAGCAATAAAGGAGAGGTTATGCCTGCATAATGCCATGACCGACTAATTTTTTCTGGGTCATCCGGGCCTCAAAGCGGACCCGCAAGGGAGAGAGGGACGAGGACAAAGGCACGAGACAGGTAGAGGCGGGTTGAAGCAGATCCAATTAGCAGATTTTAGTCATAAGCGAAGGCGGTTCGCTACCCAACTATAGCAATCCGATCAACTGTTTGGATGTTGATGGTTCTACTAGGTGGATAAATGGATCAACAACATTTTAATATCCAACTCGATCCACTTCTGGCAGATCCGCTTGCCCCTTCGCCATTGGATATTGATACACTTGATCTGCATCTGGGGGATATGAAACTAACTCTGTATCCGTATCTACAACTGGAGAATCTACTGAATAGAGATCATATCTATTCGAAATCAACGCTAGAGTCCTCCTAGAAATGAATGGTGATCCTGAGTGAAGCAAATCTCTTCTTCCCCCTCCCAATAACTGGATATGGATTTTTCCGTAGATTGAAGGCTCGATGAAAAAGGGATAACATGCGAAAATATATCGTATGAATCGACATCCTTTTTGGGAATGTTTTTTTTGTCAAAAAATAGTTCATATGTTTTGTTTTATGCTCCCACATTTTGCAGACATGTCTATTAGGGGAATTCACAACTACAACATTTGAAAATCTCCCTTAATGTTGAGATAGTGATGTTTCTGATTCTCTATTGGTGTGGACGCAGGTGTAAAGCTCTGTCAACATCCCCTAGCCTGTGCGAAAATGGGAGCTTTGAAATGGCATGCCGACTGTTTAATAGATCGCCTCACAAAAATTGGAAGGTTTTGAACAAGGTATGAACATCTATCATAGGATAAATAATAGAGCAATTTTGTTACTCATCCAAAATAAAGCCATGTTAGAGTTATGATCTTCAATACTTTCTCTTAGACAAGAGATAAAATTAAAAAACAACATGATTACTACAATAAATTTATTTTCTTATTAAAAATATAAATAATTACATTAGATATATATTCCACATAAAGAAAATAAATGATGAAAATCATTTGTCTTAAATAATGGGATCAACAACTAAAAATGGGAAAATAATATCCTAATTACGACTCCCTAATTAGTATAAGATACTATTTCCAATATTATACTAAGGATAAATATTCAAAAAGTTTAATAATTACAATAATACATATATCACTCTCATGCCTTCCTTAATTTGATATAAGGTCCCTCTATCCAAATATGAAGTCTCAAGGGAGTTGTATGTGTCAATTATTCAAGATTCTTCTAAATCTATTCTAACCTCTTCTTCCAACACATGTCTTGATGATGGTTTAGGATCTTTAAACTTTGAAAATATGAAATTAAATACCACATTTAATTATATACATGGATGCAATGGACATGATTTAGGATGTGTGCAATGAAGTGTGGAGGTTCATGAGAAATATACATTACATTTTTTTAAAGAAGATTTAGGTTTCTATCCTCCTCCTTTGTTGACATCCCCTCCCCCATTGTCTAATATATCTATGAATTTTCCAACAACTTTTAATCACAACAAGAGATAATTTTGTATGAGTTTCTTAAAACCAACTTTATTACTCTCCACTTGAAAAATTGAAGAAAAAACCATAAACAAAATTAGGACAATCCTTTTTTAAAACATCATCAACTATTCCACTAATGAATGTCATGATTTGGAGATTAAAATTGAACAAATTATTGTAGTTCTAGTAACATTTAAATAATAGGTGAAAATGAGTTATACACTCATTATATCCTTTCTAAATGACATTTATAACCTATTATGTTTTTATCTTGCTATATGACATTGGTAGCTTAATTACCTATTATGGGCTCATTGTCATTCATGGTACTATGATTTCATGTGCAATCATACTTGGGAGGCAATGTAATAGCCTAGTTCTTCTTGTCTCTACATTGTGGAGCAAGAATAATAGTTGTCAATTGTTCCTCTTTTTTAAGGATCCACTTTACCTTTGTTGATTTTTATCTTTTATAACTTGATATCCTTTCTTGCATAGAATTGTCCTAAATCCAAATTCTCTCCTTGCTTGGACGTGTGCGTTCCTTGATTAGGACCTCTTTCATTATTTTGTAGGAAAATAAACAAAGACATCGACCTCTCCTCTCTACTTATACACAGAATGGCTAATTGAAACCACTTCATATACACAAAATGTCTCCTTGCACTGATCAAGCCTAAAAAATGTGACACCCTTGTTCAACAAGGGTTGATACTCTACAACACGATGCCTATCATTCATGAGCCCAAGGTGGTTGCTTTCATGCTCAATAAAAATATGATCAAAACTTTTTGTAGTTTCACCACCATCATAATATCATTTTGCTATTGTTAACATCATACATCCTCATGCTACGCTAGAAATTCATCGAGCTCTTCAATTTATTCACTCTTTATATGTTAGTGACTACCTTTAACTTATGAACCTTGAAATAAATCATCATAATGACCCCTTCACTATCTTGTGTTGAATGAAAATCCTTCAACTGGACTGCATTGTATAATAATTTGGTGTGGATCTTTCATTCTTTCCTTGATTTGCCATTTTTTATTGTTCCACCCTACAATTTTGTATTTGAGGTATGTAAAATAATTTCTCTATAGAGTTTTTTATCTCTCTATATTCTTTAGGTTGCCTTAATTTAAATTATGTTTAATATTTCCATAATATCTCTTTTACAACTATCTCTTCCTTTCTTATAGCAATGAGGCATGTATAAGGATCTTTCTTCCTATCTTGGAATGCATGTATGTTTATTAAGGGTATCTTCTTGGTGTTGAAGGTTCTTAGCGGCCTTTATTGCTATCTACCTTAAGATATCAACCTAGAGGTATGTTGACATCTTAAGGGGAGACATATGAGCTCTCCTTTTTTCTTGTGTTAATTCATTTATGTTATATCCTCAAACTAGAGGTATTGTGGTACATAGCACCCCCTAGGGAATGGTTATTATTTTTTTGAGATTCGTTACTTGGAATAGCATGGATTAATGCTAGTGTGACCATTGTTGTTGTTTACACCTTTGTAAGTGTTGTGTCACTACAACAAACATTTTGTAGTAGAGTTTTTGGATTGCCTTGCAAACAAATGGTTTTGTTTGTTAATCTTCTCTATCATGAATCACCTAGCATAACACAACTTGCTAGCCAATGAAATCCATGATGTAACATGATTCACCCAACATTACACAACTTGTTAGCTAGTAGTATTCACGTTTCTTCTCTTTTCTCTTATCATATGACTAATATTAAGCATCTCCTTAGTAGACCTAGAATTCATATATCTTCTCCCGTGACAGAGTGTTCAAGTAGAATTGTTGGGACTAGGAGGTGCGGATCGACTAGATCCTCCACCTGTCAGATGTAGAAAAAATGAATGCTTTTTGGATTAGGATGGTACAAAGAATCTACTATCAAAAGGTTGTCAAAAATTCTTGGGACTAGGAGGTGTGAAATGGCCTACTCTTATGCTTTTCATGCCATCAAAATTTGAGTTTGATTGTCATCATTTACTTTGCCAAATTCTTCACATGTAACTCCTGAATCAATTTCCTACCCACAAAATGACGAAAAATAGGTTTGTTGATTAGGGTTTTCCTAGGTCAAACCTCGGGTTGTGAATTAACCTTGAAGTATAATGTTTTACTTTTGAGGGAAAGGATAGATCTAATATAAAAATGCTTAAAATTGAACATAATACCTTGATGAATCTTTCTTGAATCCTCACACAAGGTTTTAGGATGTCATGCAGAATGGTGTGCTTTAACATGAATTCTCCTTCAATACTTGATGAATTCTTGATTGCTTGTTCACTTGGAATTGAATTGATTTTATAATTAAGAGATCACTTGAATTGTAGGTAGACCCCTTCAAATGATAGGGTAGGCTTCCTTTTATACCTAATATATGTCTTGAAAGAATTTTATCCTGATGGCATTAAATTAAAGTACTTTCTCTTCTATCTGGTATTGGTGGAGCAGAGGTCGCATTGCATCGACCTAGGATACATATTTCCGCAGATACAACATAATTTAAATGTATCCTCGGTCGATGCAAAGCAACCTCTGCTCCAGAGATCACTAGAAAATAGAGAAAGAACTTAAAATGGTATGCAACTATATCTATTTGGAATGCATTACCCAAACAACGCAATCGATTAGTCGCCTTTGAAAAGAAAGTGGTATGATGAAATCTTTGGGCATAAAATAGATGAAATGCACTCCATACTATTGCTACACAATATTTTGGTCAATGATATTTTTAAAATAGTAAAGGAAGGTGTATAGAATTGGCCTACTCTTCTACTTTTCATGCCATCAAAATTTGAGTTTGATTGTCATCATTTATTTTGCCAAATTATTCACACGTAACTCTTGAATCAATTTCCTACACATAAAATGACGAAAATAGGTTTGTTGATGGGGGCTTTCCTACGTCAAATAGGTTTTAATATACCTTGAAGTGTGCAATATGGAAGATTTGTATTCTTAATCTCTTTCCCATTTCTTAATTTAAAAGATGATATCTTTATTAAATATCTCCTCTATTTTTGGAGGTAGACATCTTTAGGAAAAGATCTCTTCCCCCCTCTCTAAAATGATCCCTTTAGATCTAATCTAAAAAATGCTTAAAATTGAACATGATACCTTGATTAATCTTTCTTGAATCCTCACACAAGGTTTTAGGATGTCATGCAGACCGTTGATCATGAATGTTGTGCTTTAACTTTAATTCTCCTTCAATGCTTGATGAATGCTTGATTGCTTGTTCACTTGGAATTGAATTGATTTTATAATTAAGAGATCACTTGAATTGTAGGTAGACCCCTTCAAATGACAGGGTAGGCTTCCTTTTATACTTAATCATACATAAAGTGTTTGAATTTTTTCTCACACATGAGGCAAGAAATGAGGGGTCATATTTTGGGTTCCAATCATGAGTACCAGGTAACCTAAGGCGTCCTAGTATTATCAATTTAGGATGTGACATGCTAAAGTGGGCATCAATGTCTCACGATCAAATGGATCTTAAGTGATTGTCTCCCTTGCATATGATTTGTTTGGGTGATAAACTTCACCATTCTACTCACAAGAATTTAATTAAGTCTCAAATATAGGGATCATAACTTATTAATGATGCAGTGAAAGTCCTTCATGATGCAAGTAAATTTCATAAAAGAAAGCAAGTAGGCATTATCTTGAATGACATGGAAACAAGCTCATCGACTGCCTAGAAGAGAGCAATTTGAGAAAAGAAGAGTAAAGTGTTAAAGGGTGATAAATACATAGAGAGTATGCAATACAAACAAACAATGTATGGAGTGTGTGATGTGACTTCTCTAATTTATGTCCAGAGGGACTAATTGGTTTTGGAATTCCTGGGAAACCTATTGGGCCACGCTTGGAGGAAATCAATGTGTTCATGCAAGGACCACCTTTTTCTTTATTGTGAGAATGATTCTTTTGCATCGAAGGATATTTGGAAGGCAATATCCAAAAAATTCTATAGTGTGGAACCAGAGTTGGTGGACTCGAAGTACTTTTTGGCTTCTAGAAGACCAAGAGGTTATGTACACAATCTCCCAATAGAAGGGAGATTTCAAGCATTACCTCTCCCCCCCATGACTATTCAGGAAGAACTTCCTCAGACAAAGAACTATTGGCCTCCATGGGATCAAAGAAAAAAAATGAATTGCTAGACTGTAGACAATGTCGTGGTGTCCTTTGTGAAGAACTCTACACTATAATTGAAAATTCACGAGGGAAACTGGAAGATAGTGAATAGAAATACATTCTTGAAAAGTGGGAAGAATGGATCTTGGTTTGGGTGGGGCCAGGTCAGGTGGCCCCTCTAGAGGTTGACGAGATAGAAATCATATTAGGATTTGAAAAAGATCACACTCGTGGAACTTCGTGTGCGAATGATCGATTGCGCTGTTTGGGTAATGCATTACAAATAGATACTCATGCATCATGAGTATCTATTTGTAATGCATTACCCAAACAGCGCAATCGATCATTCGCACACGAAGTTCCACGAGTGTGATCTTTTTCAAATCCTAATATGATTTCTATCTCGTCAACCTCTAGAGGAGCCACCTGACCTGGCCCCACCCAAACCAAGATCCATTCTTCCCACTTTTCAAGAATGTATTTCTATTCACTATCTTGCAATTTCCCTTGTGAATTTTCAATTATAGTGCAGAGTTCTTCATGAAGGACACCACCACATCGTCTAGAGTCTATGCTTCAGTTTTTTTCTTTGATCCCATGGAGGCCAATAGTCCTTTGTCTGAGGAAGTGATGCCTGAATAGTCATGGGGGGGAGAAGTAATGCTTGAAATTGCCCTTCTATTGGGAGATTGTGTACATAAGCTCTTGGTCTTCTGGAAGCTGAAAAGTACTTCGAGTCTGCCAACTCTGGTTCCACACTATAGAAATTTTTGGATATTGCCTTCCAAATATCCTTCAGTGCAAAAACATCATTCTCATAATAGAAAAAATGTGGTCCTTGCATGAACACATTGATTTCCTCCAAGCATGGCCCAATAGGTTTCCTAGGAACTCCAAAACTAGTTAGTCCCTCCAGACATAAATTAGAGATGTCACATCACACACTCCAAACATTGTTTGTTTGTATTGCATACTCTCTATGTATTTATCACCCTTTATCACTTTCCTTTGCTTTTATCCAATTGCTCTCTTCTAGGCAGTTGATGAGCTTGTTTCCATGTCATTCTAGATAATGCTTGGTTGCTTTCTTTTAGGAAATTTACTTGCGCACGAGTCTTCAGCTTGTATCTTCTACTTCCACACAAATATAAATTATAATTCACACTCAGATGATAATTAAATAAAATAAGCATTTGTAAAGAAAAGATTTAGTCATTGGATGTTACATATTATCTGACAGAAAGATCCTAGACAATTCTTGGAGAAAGGAAACATCATTGATAATATTTTTTGCAAATGACATTGAATCAAATAAATAAAAAATGTTTATGCAATTTTTAAAAGTAGAACTCATTCAATGCTTTCATGCATCAACGACAAATCTATCTGACCCACAACATCTGATACTGTCAAAATTCTGACAACAACTAAAGAAACATTCGACAAGAATGTTGTATATCCGACATCACTTCCTTGTCGGACAGTCGTCGAGGAGAAAACACAGTATCCGTTGGAATTCTAATGGTAATTTGTGTAAATTTTTGGCTGAGGGAGCAAATATAGCCGCTGTTGGATGAGTTCATAACGTTGTCGAAATTTTGACGCCAATGGCATCGTTGAAAAGATTGACAATGATTTTTCAACTATTTAATTTGTCGGAAGTCTGACGTGGTGTCGTCGGACTACCGACAATTGTCTATCAAAAATTAGGCCCAAATGTACTAGTGAAGTATATGAAAAACTCTAGACATACATAGGCATGAGACTCTCAAATGTAAATCAATAAGCATCATTGAGATCACTCATAATGTAATTTGATAACTAGATATGAAACTATCAGGCACTTATTTTCAAAAAACAAAGAGAGAGAGAAAGATATGCATTTAGCAATCAATCATTACTACTTTAAATAATTTAATATGATAAATCTCATAATTTCACGCACTTCTCAAGTTGACAATTTAAGTTTATCCAAAATGTGCAAATTATTTTGTAACTTCATCAACAAACAAACTTCTCTACAAGAATATGAACACCTCTGCATACACAGGCCCAAGAATCTCCAATGTAAATTAATAAGCATCATTGAGATCACTCATAATGTATTCCAACAACTTGACATGAAACTATTAATGTCTGTCCAAATCTATGGATTTGATTCAATAATTGTAAATCTAAGTAATAAGCTTACTGCTCGAATTTAAATTTAACTTCAACTACAAAATTTATAAACAAATGAAACAACTATAATTTGAATGTTAGATTGATCTAGTTACCCATAACAAAGATACCATTTCATCTACTTCACAATCTCTTATGATGTGTAGAACCTCAAACTAGAATGTGAAGAAGAAAATAAGAAGATGGCATCCTTTGTAGCCAAGTTTCCACATCCAATATCTAATATGATTTAAAACATAATATTTTTAAACATTTTTTTTTTTTTTACAATAGAACAAATTGAACTATATGCCAATTAGAATTAGATTTCGACCATTACTATTATATTTTTGATATAAAAAATAAAATAAGAAGTAATTTTGTATATTAATGAGAGATAGCAAATAAAACAAAAATAATTAATTAATTGATTAATAATGAATAATACTTTATCAAATATTTAAACAATTATAACAACATATTTTATTAATAATAAATTACAATTAATAGGTAATCATTTCTTGGGTTCTTTGAACATTTAAGACTTCTATCGAACTCCATTTTCATGTAAGCCAACAATGGCTCAGAAACAACACTGTTTTCATCGCGTTTTGTGAATGTTTGATTTAAGTCAAGAAGGAATCATGTCAGAAACTGTATCATAGCGTGTCTCATTGTTTGATTGGTGTCCTGACATTGAAAGAATGGGGTGTAGTGCATTGACGGTAAACATGTATGCACTGTGATTCACATTATCTATATCGAAAGTTGGGTATTGATGTGCCTTTCGACTATAATCATTGGAGTAGATGTATGGAGTGCATTTAGGAAAAGGAAACATTGGATTCCAGCAAAGTCTCTAGTTCTGGGTGCTCTTGTTCTTCAACTTCTCGTGCTCCTTAACAATTCTTTCCTCCTTTCAGGCAGATCAGAAGAGGTTTGTTATGATTTAGAAACTTTTTTACATCATTGAATCCCAGTTTTGAGTGGGAGAGTGAGCGTTTGTGAGTTGATGGGGTGTTTGTTACCAGGAATTTCCGGCCCTATTTCCACAACTTTGTTGTTTGACATGGCTGCGCTCATAATAAGCTCTTCCATCTCCCCGTTCCATGTTTTCTATGACACAAAAATAGTTGCTTCTTTTCAATCCAAAAAGAGTATTGGTTACTGTGATTATGATATGCCCCAATTTTATTTGATGCAATTGGCAAATGCCAGAAAAATAGTGTCAATTATATTTCTGGTTCTTATTTTGGGTTCTGTGGCTCTAGCTTCTCTCACTATTCCTCAAATTGTATCTCTTAAAATACCCACCATTTTTCCTCATCCAGATTTCTGTACACACTTCGGATGGGAAAAGGTGGAAGAACAAGTAACCAAACCATGGATTGTGGTTCGCACTTCCGATCCTCAGTATATATTCACAAGATCAAGTCCCAGTTCATCCGTAGCGCTAATCATTAGCGCTTGCAATGGAGTTTTGATCTGTCAAATATTGGTCATTGGAAAATGTTTAGATAGTATTTTTTAGCATGTTGACGACGGCCTACGTTGGATGGTTATTATGTTGGGTTCCATTGTCATATAGAGGAGATGCATCACGCAATTGGTATACTATCGAAAAACTTTCCATGGTTATTCTAGTTTCTCACAATACTTTCAAATTGAGGATTTTTGGAAAAAGTCATTCGCTGGGTTTGATGCATAGCTCCAAAGGCCATGGACAACTTGGCAGAAGTTGCCTACTAAAAATAATCTTAAAGTTGCACAGTCATGAGATTGCGTAAGTTATTTTATGTGCTTTTTTGGTTTCAGATGTTTTCCGTTCTGTTTAGCAAATTATGTTGCTCACTATTACAATAGCTTGTCTCCAACAAATATTTTGGCAAAGTTCTCATGAGTTCAATATATCAAGAATATTCCACTTAATATAGATCAGAAAGCCGATTAGGGGAATATTTTGGCTATGGGAGACATTGAAGAAAATAAATAGCTCCAATATCAATTGAACAAAATAAATTAATAGAACAAATTGTTAAATAACAATAAATATACAAAAATTACTATTTAACAGCTAATAAATCTTAATATTCATTCAATGAATTACAAACTTCATAATTGTGAGATCAAGGATTAGCTTGTTGAACATTCTGAATACTGAGAGGGGAGGGGTGAATCAATATTCCCTAGAATATTAAAAAAATAAATCAACTGGATCTACATAACATAACTTAATTACATAATTGAAATAAACAATAAGCAAAAATACAGTATACCACATAACACCAAAATTTATACGTGGTTCAAAACCAAGACGGAAAAAACCATGGAGAGGATCATCTCTCAATATTATGTAACCGGTTACAAAATACAAGGGTGGCTCACCGCCAGAGGGCTTACTACCCAAAATATAGTGACTCATTGCTAGAGGATGTCTTATAGCTAGTATTACAAATTTGAACTGTTAAGATTGCATCTATCATATGCATGAGATATATAGTTCCATCGAGGTGCATATTCACTTTCATATTCACTATACATAATTACTTTCACATTCACTATTGTTCGCATACAACTATGATAAACAAACTGTTCATGCCTATCCTTTGCTATGCAACTGTATATATACCAAACCGAGTCTACTTCAAGTCAACTTAACCATATGAAGGGTTAGCCCAAAAACCTTTACACACTAATGCTCACTTGTTCTTACCATACTAGAGAAGTTGGCCAAAATAGAATGTAACTTTTCCATGCTCTAAGGAATAGTTGGAATCACCGAAACCAACATACTGTCATTATTTTCAAAGAAGACCAAACCAAAACCTTCACACTATACTATGCTAGTAAATAGGGTATACTATTATTGGACGCATAACTATGCCACAACAACATGTTATCCTCTAAAATATCGAATATAGACATTAAACCAAAATCAAAATATGCTTTAAAAACTTACAAGGTTATTTGGTAAAGAAGATCAATATAGACCAAAAAGGGTATATATTGGACCCAAATTCATACCAAAGCTTGTTGGGCTTATACCAGAGTATACAAGACTCATGTTGTTGGATCACAAAATCATCAATGACATCAATGACAACATTCTAGCCATCCCCCCCTTTGTCATTGACTACAACATGGCAACTAACCTCATAGCATATACATATTTGTCCATATAAAAAAAATAGTATATACATATTTGTCTACTCATATACATACTCATATACATAGCTACTCACTCCCCCTTTGACATAAATGGTAAAGGGCACAGACAAAAATTCTATGCACTAACTCCGCCCAAGAAAAACCTTTTACTAATTAGAGGACTGATTGATCTTCTAAATATGCATACTCCTGCTACCTTTATTATTTTCCCGATACTAAATGGCATCCATCAAAAGCTCTGTCTGCACTTGGAGGGATACAAGTATATTCTATGCTTCTTCTACATAGCTCGATTTTGAGAAAGTAAACTGTTGTGCCTTAGATAGGGCATGGTTCATCAATGAAATATTGTCACTACACATATCTCTTAACAATCCTAAAGGAAGGATAATATTATCCCTCTGCTATTGAAGCTCAAAATACTATTTGTATAGTTCCTCAACTATCGATCTTCTAGTGCTAGTGAGATCCTGAGAGAGTTAAAAAAATGTGATAAGCCTGCTTGATTTTTGACTTAATGGTGTCAATTTCATCCCTGGTACTCTTGGTGACCTCTGGTCATTGCAGGCTATATAGATATAATGCATTACCGCAAGTAAGACAAGATTTTCCTCAAGATACAAGTTGAGAGAGATGTTTGTGTGCATTTGCACAGTTTCCTTTCAAGTCTTGTAGGAGCTTTTCTTTCTCTACTTCCTTGTCTTTTGCAATTTTTTCTTCCAAACAAGTTGAATAATTCTTCAATGAGTTTTATTAAATCTTTACATTTTTCCAAGATGGAGGTAGATGGATCAATTGAGCTATCTAGAATGGTACTCTATAGTGCTTCTATTGCCTCTTCGATTAGCTTATTCTTTTCCTATATATCCTCTAAGAGATCTTTCTTTGCTGAAGCCTAAATGGCTTCTCCAATCTAAAACATGAATTGGATCAACTTTGGCAAAATAAACAATCAATCAAGAGGAAATAATTGGCTAGAAACTTAGAGGGGCAATAAGTAAACTCTTCAATGAATCGTCAAGGGTACTAGAGGTAGTACTTGCATCTTCTTTTTCCTTAGTATCATCTGCTATGACACATTTCTTAGATGATAACTTCTCCCATTCTTTCTTTTCTTCCCTTTTATCCTACTCTTCTTTAGAGTTATTTGAATGAACATCAACAACTTTAGGTGCATCGACTAGAGGACCTTCATCCATAACAACATTATCTATAGAAACATTGTGTGTGACGACTTTTGTTGAAACAATCTTAGGTTTATTTGTAAATATATCAGTATCATCATTTGATAACATTCCAAGTTTACTTGCCATGGTACTGAGCATATCTATAGTTTCTATTTTAAATTTTTCTATAGCTTCTTGCTTATCTTGCATAAGGATATCCAATCTTTTCTTAGTCTAGAGTTCAGTTTTACAAATCTATTCAAGGGAGACTTTCTTTGCCTCAGAAAGTGTACTACCAATAGTTTACAAAGCATATCTCTTAATTTCTTGATCTTCTCTTATGGTATATTTCCTAAGCTCATCCAATGCTATCCAAAGATCTTGTGAAATATCATTTTAAAATTTTTCTAAACCTGCATATAATCTAGTTAACACAATATTATATAAAGACTTATTATAGTCTCCTTGTCTTCATCATTAGCATTAACATACAAGTTACCTACCTCTTTTAAATTGCCTTCTTGTGCCATGGAATTGAATAGTGTGTCCACATCTAGAGGTTCTTTGATCGCTTTCTTGCCTCTACTATTTCTGACATGAATTCTATACTTTTCTTCTTTTAATTCCTCTAAGTCTTCCTCTTCCTCTGATTCTACACCAATAATCTTCCTCTTGACATCTCTTGGTTTTCCCCTTTTTGATGGTGTACATGAGGGAATTTCCTTCTTCCCTTTTGTCAGTTTCTCCTTTATTTCTTCTAGAGATGCATTCTCTTTGATAGGTGTTCTAGATGAAGCAGGGATCCTACTGGATCTCTTAAGCTTCTCAACATCTTCAGCTAAAATACCAACCTCCTTAAAAGATTCATTAATAACCTTTTGTACCTTCTTCTTTCTTTCTTTCTTTCTTGGTTAGTTCTAGGTGTACCTCCATGGACTTCTCTTGTGCAATCCCAAACTCATTCTAAGTTTCATCAACAAGACTTTCTAACAGAATTTTTTCTAGGCCATTCAAAATATCCTTAGAAACTTCATAACCTAAGGTGATAATCCATTTGGTTCTTGGTACAACAACCTCCATGATACACTTATCTTTAGTGATCATAAATGTGATGTCATTTTTTTATTTTTTCACAATTGATTTAGGGATCCTTTCCCTATTATGCATCTAATATTGAAGAACAAAGAAAAAGGAGGTAAACACAATATCCTATGCGGTATTATTGAAAAATCTCCTTAACTGTTTTGGAATCTGATGTGCAACTGATTTGTCAAGTGCCCAAAATGCCTTGCCTCATCTGAAAATCTCTTGCATAAAGTAGAACAAAATACACAATGCTACATTTTCATATTTAAACGCATGCTTATTTTCTTACACTGACTCATATTCTCAAGGAATCACAATCTCATCAATTCACACTGATTGTAGTCAACAAATGTTCTTCTCCACCATCTCATTGGCCATGTTAATTGTTGTGGCTGAAATTGAGTTTTCCAAGTTGGTAAAATAAATATTGTTATCGATTATCAGTGATGCATATTTCATGACAGAGTTTTCAACCATACTAACAGACAAAGAACACTTGTCTAAGTTTGTCTTGGTCAAATTTTCAACATCTTTGTTCTTTGAAGACTTAGGTGTCAGAAGTGCCTTAGAGTGATTCAATCTAGTAATGACCTTAATTACATTTTTGGTGATTTGGTATCACTGTTCAAGCCATACAAACTCGTCATGAAACTTGGTCATTGCCATTCTGACTCATTTGTTATCAAAACAAAAATTGGGGAAATTATTCCACACATTCAACTTCTTTTCAACTAGGGCTCGAAGTTCTAGCTTTACCTTGAAATCATCTCCACTTAGACTATACATCCTTAAACTTAGTAGCTTACCATGGTCATATTATTTCAGCTTTACATGTATGTAAGCCATGATATCTTTAGTTGGTAGAACTCTAAAGGGATGCTAGAGAGAGAACCCATTGGATCATTCTCAACTGATTTATTTGGATATCTTTTAAAATTTGATTGGGATTGAGTACTGATGTTAACAATAGTAGGAGTGGCCATTGAAACGGATGCAAAAATAACAAATTCACAAGAAAAAGTATATTTCGTGTAGCTCACCGAGAAACCCTAACCCTTGAATCTTTTTTTGCTCCTTTAGATCTCTTTCATTTCGAGTGAGAAAATGACAACAAATTCCTCTTTTAACCTTTTCTAGCCCACTTATTTGTAATAAATATAGAAAGAAAAAATAATACTTTTATACTATCTACATGCCCCGTCTGTGTCCACAATGATCTTCTGCACCTATGAATTTTACCATAGTTCAACGTTTTCCATTGGAATCTTCACCATTACACATGTATCAACATTAAAGCTAGTAGATTTCCATAGTCCATGAAATTGATTTATGTGCTACTTCTGGAGTTGATTGTGTGAGTATTTTTTTCATCAATGTTTCAGATCACACTCTATGATCCATCATCAGGATGAGATAGAGATCATAAGGAGTAAAAATGGTTCATACAATCAAATCCAGAAGCAGCACATAAATCATGTATCAACATGTTGTAACCACAACCTCATGCTCTTTGGTAGATGAAAGATATTTATTGATTTCCTCCCTCTGGGCCAAAGCCTCTTGATCTTAATTATTAGAACAAGTGTCTTCAACAAAGCCAGGTGTAACCTCTTCTTCTTTCTTTCTCCAAAACTTCTTCATCTCGGCCTTCACATCTTCCTTATTGATTCTCTTTACCAGTTCACTTGTCTTAGATTCTCCTCTTTTGTAATATATTGCAATGTGTCCAGGCTTGATTGTAGAATCTATCATTTCATTGACCTTTCCTTGACCTGCACTAGTTAACCTTATGTCCAAACATTTTGCATGTATAACAACGGCCTTCAAAATAATTATTTATATTTCGATCTATTATAGCCTAATTAATTTTACATTGACTAGCTTTATGACCATAACTATTACAAGTATAACATCTACCAGAGAAATATTTATCATTTTTATTCATTCTATTTCTACATTCAAATTCTTTGTGACTTACTTTATTATAATTAAAACAATAGCTATTGAAAGAAGTGTTTTTTTTACTTACCGTTGCTTGACCGGTGACTTACCTTTGTCATCTGTAGACTTATTGGATTTTTCTTCTCCTACTGGAGGTGGTCCTTCTTTTCTTTCTGTCTTGCATTGTGAACTTTCACTGGTTTCAAATCCTAAGCCATTTTTGTTTTCTAGAGAACTTTGCACAACTAACATCTTATCAATCTTATTAGAACTCATTTTAAATTTGTCCTCCTGTCTATTTGATTTTTCCAAATCTATGAATTCTTGTTCAATCTTATTACATTCTTTTGTTTTGCATTTAATCATGCTGTTTAAATACTCCTTAGTTATTTCATCTTCTTCACTCTTGGTCTTTATATCTAGAATAGTATTGTTTTCTTTCTTATGTTCTTCACTAACCTCCTTATGTCTTTCTTTGAATTTTCTGATTTGTTCTGTTAGCTTTCTGATGCATTCATTTTCCAAATGGATATTTTCCTTAAGATCTTTGTTTTCACTTTCAACATTCTCAATGTTTTCAAGAGAAATTTTAAGTTCCCATTTACATTAAAGTACCTTTCCTGATCCAAAGTAGATCTAAGTGCCATATGTTCAAATTTTTGGACCTCCTTCGAGCTATTAGACTCTTCTAAAGGACCTTTCTCTAATACCAATTGTTCAACATCTAGAATACTAAGAGGGGAGGAATGAATTAGTATTCCCTTAAATTTATTAAAACTATTAATCAAACATCCACACAACATAACTTAATCACATAATTGAAATGAACCATAAGCAAAAAAAACAATACACCACATAACACCATAATTTATACGTTGAAAACACAAGATGGGAAAAACCACAGAGAGGATGAGCTCTCAATATTATGTAGCCTATTATTCAATACAAGGGTGGCTCATTGCTAGCTAGAGAGCTCACTGCCCAAAATATAATGACTAATATCTTATATAAGAAATTTAGAAGAGTAATAGGCCTCCAATTTTTTTAATGTCCTATCACCCTCTTTTGGAATAAGATTAACGAGCCCATGATTAATCTCCTACCCAAGAGAGCCTCTATCAACAACCTCCTTATAGAGTTCAAGAAGATCATCCGTGATCCATCCTAAATTTGCCTTTTAGAATTCCACAGGGAACCCATCTGGCCTTGGGGACCTATCATTACCCAAGGAGGAGATGGAAAGTTCAATCTCCTCTTTTGAGAGAGGATGCCCAACTAATGAGTATTCATCCACATCAAGTCTCCTTAGTACCAATTTATTAATCGCCTCCCTATCTCTGCACTTCTCAACCCCCAAATCTTCTTATGAAAGTAAGGATCTATAAAACTAAGAAATATGATAAAGGATCTCCTTAGGGTCAGAAATATTCTTTTTTTCTTCCCATGTGCTATGAATCCTCTCCTTAGACTCTTTCACCTTGATCATTTGAAAGAGGAATTTAGTCCCTTTATCCTCAGCTTCAAGCCACTTGAGTCCGGTCCTAGTTTTCTAGCCATTAAGTTTGACATTCAGAATCCTTCTTAGTTCTGCCTTAGTAGAAACCAAATCTTGGGAAAGTTGCTCATCCTATGGATTGACCTGAAGCCTAAATTTAGCTTCAGACATGGCCCTTTCTCATAACAATTCCTCCTTCTTACAATCCTTCACAAAATTTTTACCAACAACTTGACACAGCTCTGTCCAACTCTTAATGTTTTGCCTCCACCTCTCACTGCACAAACTAAAAGAAGAGTTATGCTTGTTGAATACCCATATAAAACCCATGGCACATCAAAAGTCTTCATTCTCAAGTAGACTAGTGTTCATAATGAAGGAATCCACCCTAGGGAGATTGGTAGGGCATTCTGCAGAGAATCTTAACTGAATTTGGATAGGTTGATGGTCAAACACGATGTAGGGGATCACAGAGTATTTCTCCCCTTGTCATCTCTTTGGAATTTAAAGAAGCCTTTATTGAAATAGAATCTATCTAACCTACAATACACCCTCCTAGTGAATTGTTGATCTAGTTGCACCATGTGAACCAAATGGAATTTAGTTCCTCTCTCCTATATGCAACTGGATCAATGAGATTAAGCTTATTGATCATCCTATCCCAATGGATCCTCTCATTCTCTTTCCACTCAAATCTGTTACCACCTCTCCTATCTTGAGAATACTCCACCATATTGAAATATCCCCCCAGGAACCACATGATATCCTCTAATTGTGCAACCCATCTCCACAAATCCACCCTTTCCCTATAGTCATTAGGGGCATAGATTGAGCATATACCAAACACTTTATCCTTAACCTTAAGAATAATCCAGACAACCCTATCACAGGGGAGCATCCCCATTTGAGGACACAATTGGCCCACTTGTGGTTAATCAGGATGGTAGTGCTCTCTCTTCCTTTAGAATGGTTGGTGTAAAAGTAAGATGCATTTCTCCAAATACATTTGAGACCCACCTCTAGTGAGAACCAAACCGATTTCAGTTCTTGCAACATGACACTCAATGTTCTTATGTACATTAAGAAATCTGTTAACAATGTATTTCATGTCAAGGGATTCCAACCCCTTAATATTTCATGAAATTGTGTTAACCATCATAAATCATATATTCTATTGTGTCTACTGGAGGTTTAAACCCCTCAAAACATTGGTCCATTCCTCTTTGTTATAGAGGTTGCTAGCATCAAAGGCAATAGTTGAGTTGGGTCTACCTCTCTTTTTCTTACTCTCAGAGATTTGGTCAGGCCCCAAAGACTCCTTCCTAACCGAACATCCCTGCTAGTCCTTGTGGATCTCTTTTTCCTAGGCTTCTTTGTTTTGATTTCAAAGAAGTCACCATATTTCTTAGCATCTCCTAGGGAAAATAAAGGAGCTTCAAGGCATAACAAGGCAAGAGCCTTTCCTCCAAGAGAGGAAGAGGTGCCATCTTCATCTTGCCTAAGAGTAGGGGCATGGGTAGGGGAGAAAGAAGCTCGGGGGGGGGGGGGGGGGGGGGAGGGGGGGGGTCACTGCCCCCTGTAGTACCCCTTATTGGAGATATAGGAGTATCCTTTGTGAGGTCCATCAAAATCATTATAAGCCTTAGGGGAAGCCTCTATAGAGCTAAGGACAGAGCCAAAATATTTTGATTTCAAGGTCCCCCGAGGTTGGGCTCCCCCAAAAAGAATAGAGCACTCATAGGTTTCATAGACAAAGCATCCAAGTTTGCAAAGGGGAGAATACCTGACACTTGCCCTCAATTAGTGGCAATGGAAGAGGCAAGGGCCTCCAGACTGCTAACCACACGCATTATCTCCCTAGAGGGCAAGGGAAAAATCACTTCGTCATCCACTTTAAAAGAGCCAATGATTTGCTCAAGTTGCTTCCTAGACTCAACCACTTTTTTCAATTTGTCCAAGACAATCTGCTGTGCATTTTGGGTTATTGGGCCTTTTCTAATGTCCACATCTTCAAAGTTATCAAACAAAGAGTTATAGGGCGGCCCAGAGGACTCCATTACTTCTTCCAGAGCCTTCTTATGCTTAAGGATTCTCTTGGTAATGGAGGGAGAAGTGATCTGAGAGGGAGAGTCTAGGGCATTAGGTACAAAGTTAGTCATCAAACCATCATGGGAAGAATTTGGGGGAATATGAGGGGAAGGGGGAGGGTCATTGGAGGGGGTAGACTGATGTTTCTATTTGGCAACAATAGGGAAATTATTCTTGAAATGGCCACTTCTCCTACAAAGATGACATACATTAATATCCCCAAGATATTCAATAGGGAAAGAGTATAGGGACTCATCTAATTTCAAAACTATTTCGGAAGGGAATTCAACACCCGGATTGAAGGCTACCAAAATCCTTGCATCCAAATGAGGAAGGAGGGTCGACGAAGCATCAACTCTTAAAACCCTACGCAAAGGTTCCATCATATTTGACAAATAAGACCAGAGAAACAAAGGGACATTTTCAAATTAAGCCATCTAGGGTTTGACAGAGCCATTATTTAATCATTGCAACATTCCAGAGTCCATTTAATGGTACAAAAATTAGAGTTACAGATCACCTAGAACTGTTTGTCTAGGGCTTTCTTTTGGCTATCGACATCTTTAAAAAAAATTAAGAATAATCCTTTTTGTATCATTCTACAATGCAATTAATGAAGCACTAGCTTTTTAGACCATATTTCTTGAAGGCAATTATTCATAAATTACCTAGACGGCACCCTATTTACATCTAAGGCTATAAGAAAAATAGCCGGCTCTCTAAGCCTATAAATCTCTTTAGAAATAATCACAGACATTGAAGAGAGGTGAAATGATGAGCTTTGAGGCAGGTGAAATCTTACCTTCTTGTGCGATGGGATTGTTCACAACATCCTGCTCTAAAACTGCAAATAATTTCGCTTCAGTCGGGACTTCGTGTCGAGATCCCACAAGTGCCTACTTGAAAGATTTGTCTAGTATCTCATTCAAATTAACAGACGAGGAAGGATGGGCGTTTTTTGAAGAGCCATTGATGAAATCAATATCCATGGGATTCCCATGGGTGAGAATCAACTACGAGGACAACCCAATGGCGATGGGAGCCCCTGTACTCCAACCTGGACTACAACCAGGGACGTCATTTCACATGCCCTAGTTGCAGAGCCAAGTTCTATGATGACTTTTCAATTTAAATTTATGATATGTGTTGGCATTCATATGAAACTTATATTTATATTTAAAATATAAAATGTCATTTGTGTATTAAGTGGTGAGCATTGCATCTTTTTATTTGAGATGTTTTTCAATATTTAGTAGTTGATTTTTTTAAAATAGATTAATTGTACATTAATTGGAGGAGAAGTAATCACTTGTTAAAAAACAAGTTTTTATATATGACAAGTTGAAACTATATATTGTTCATTAAAGGAAAAATGATTTAAAATTAGAAATTGTATGCTAGAATTATATATGTTGTACAAACTTAAACTATTTAATATGATACATAGAAATAGTTTTCATTTGCAATAGATAAAACTAAATTATACTTTAATAATTATAATTAATTTTTTTTTGTATTAGAAATCGAAAGACCGATAATCAGAGAGTTTATACAAAAAAGATGGTGGGAGGCAGAGCCTCATCCACCAAACTGTGAAACCAGATTGAGAAAACAACATATACAGTTATCAGTTATATATTTACAGTATATATAATTATGATCTTATCAGAGGGCACTACTATAGGACCTTGTCCTGATCCTCTAGCCAAGTGGTCCAGCCAAGTGCTCCTTCCATCCAGACCACCTTCTTCCCTTCCAGGATCTGGGAACACATTTCTACCTTGTTGAAGGGTGGAGACCTGTTGTCTTGTAGCTCCTTAATCAGTTTCTTCACATCCTTATCAAAGGAGACTTGGTTCTCAGCGAGTTTGGCCCATTCATAGCCATCTTGCATCTTGTAAAAGAAACTTAGTTGCTCTATCGTCTTTGAGGAATCACAGCAGCTTGTTCCTCTCAACGTTCATCAGAAAGCAAACCTGCATATCAATTTTGTAATGTGTGAGTTTTTTAGAAAAACCAGTAAGTTCCATTTCATTACCTTGAAACTTCTCCTCATTCCTTAGTTTCCAAATAAACCAAAGTATGAAGGTAGATAGAATTTGCCAAACTAGGTTAGCATCGTTATTGAGCCCATGAATAAAACCAGTGATTATAACAAGAGTACAAACATGTTCTGTGATGGAGATTCCAAATATTAACCAAATTTCTCTAGCAAAAGGGCAGTCAAGGAAAATGTGGCGCGCAGTCTCAGGCTTCTTGCAAATAGAACATAGGTCGTATGCAGCAGTCTTATTCCTAATAGGTAATCTGTCCAGTATAAGTTGCCACCTAAAGAATTTGATCTTAGGGGGGATGGGGGATCTCCAAAATTTCTCAAAGGTTTTCTGCCACGCATGGAGGTTATGGTCAACATACCACAGAGCATTAATATGATCGATCACCGAGGTGTCATTGTTGAGCAGGTTATAAATAGACTTGGCCTTGATCTTGGGGAGGGTGGAGCCATCTTTCCATAGGAAAGTAAGGTACTTGTGAGCATCTACTTGCGTGTTTCTAGGAAGATGGAGGGGAGTGCATGCATTTTTAATCATGTTGTAGGTCCTCTTATGTGAGGTAGGGAGATCATATTTATTGCTAAGACTTTCCCAGCTGATAAGATTATCATGTTCTAGTATATCCATAAGATACTTGATACCTTTATTGTGCTAGTACTTAGCAGAGAATCCTTGGGTTAAGGCAAGGGGTTTAGAGTTATGATATAGGTTCCACCATATTAACCTTTCACTGTGGAGGGTAGTATCACAGTCAATGCTAGAGTTGTCAATAAGTCTACGCACATGCTCCCAGGCTTTCCAGATGGATTTAAACACCTAGATACCTTGGATAGACACAGAGAAATTGCCTGCAATCATATCACTGAGCGGGAGGGTTTTCCAAGATTTGGAAGTCTTGGGAACACCATTTTGTATGTTGTTTCTGATGAGAATCTTCCAAGGTTCTTGACCTTCCAGCGCGTGGAATATCCATTTGGCTGCAAGGGCTATTCCCTATAGTCTAAGATCCTTAAGGCCCAACCCACCAAGCTTTTTGTCTAAGTGGCATCAAGTCCATTTGACCATGTGAGCTTTCCTCTTGCCCTTGCCATCCGACCAAAGGAAACATTTGATAGCCTTTTGGATTTCAAAAACTTGATAGTTGCTAAACATCCAGACAGAGGAATAGTAAATACTATAGGAGGAGAGGATTTTTTGGTAGACTTGAATCCTGTCGCCTAGGGATAGGACCCTATTGTCCCATTTATTTAGCTTTCTCTCCATTTTTTCTTTGACCCAAGTCCACATGTCTCTCAGAGAAGGGGATACCTAGGTATCTAACTATTTTGTTAGGTCCTCCCCACGCATATCCAAACTGCTGAAGCCAATCCGGAGGCTCATCTTTCCACCCAAGTAGAATGGATTTGGAGCTGGAAATCCAAGCGCCAGATGCTCTACCAAAGGTGTCAATTTTTTGATTGAGGGAGTTGATATTATGCCTAGAGAGCTCCGGGAATAGCGAGGTATCATCGACGAACTGAATGTTGATCAATTCAGAGTTGTCTGACATCTTAATGCCATGAACTCTAGGGGATAGGGTATCATCTCTCAGGAGATAGTATAGGGCATCTGATGAAATGACAAACAAAGCAAGGGCAGGGGGGCAGCCCTGCCTAATTGATCTAGAGAGGGGAATAGGCTGGGAGAGAGACCCATTAACTTCGATCAGGGCAAACACATCTTTGAGGAGGATCTAGACATAATCACAAAATTCGCTAGGGAAGCCAAATGCTTTGAGCATCATGAGGATGAAGCCCCATTCCACCCTATCATAGGCTTTCTCAAAGTCGACAAGGAACATGGCTGAGTCCTGGTTCGAGGTTCTGGCCCATTCCATGGATTCCCAGTTGGTCACAAGATTCTCTAATATATACCTGCCTTTAATGAACCCAGTCTGGGTAGAGTAGATGAATTCAGGGAGGATCTTCTCAAGGTGGGAGGCTAAGGCTTTGGCTAATATTTTGTAGGAGATGTTGAGTAGGGTAATTGGCCTCCAATTTTTTATGAGGGCTTTGTCCCCATCTTTTGGGATAAGTTTAACAATACCCATGTTTATGAGCTCCCCCAGGGTGCCAGTGTCAAGTGCTTCATTATAGATACCATAGAGATCATGAGTGATCCAATCAATGTTGAATTTGTAGAATTCAACGAGAAGACCGTCGAGGCCTGGGGCCTTATTATCCTTGAGCGCCTTAATGGCATCAACAATTTCTTGCTTGGAGATCCTAGCTTTGAGGAGGAGGGCTTCATCCTTAGAGATTATTTTTGGAATAATGGAACTACATTTAATTCGAGCATCTTTCGAGGCTTCACTATCCTCTGAGGTAAACAGGGTCTTGTAAAACACTTCGAAGGCATCTTTGATATCATTGATATTCAGGATATCCTTATCTTCTACTGTTATTCTGTCAATTTTCTCTCTGGTCTATTTTTGTTTAAGAAGATTAAAGAAAATTTTGGAGCCTTTATTTCCATATTTAAGCCACTGATTACGGGCTCGGATGAAGGCGCCTTTGATTTTGATTTGTTGATGTTTTCTGAGGATGTCTCTAGCTTCGAAGACCCATTTGGCAAAGGTAGGGGAGGAGGGTTGCATTTGTATTTCTTGTTCCAGAGAGTGTAGCTAATGCGTAAGGGTTTTCTCCCGGGATCTAAAGTCCTTGGCTTTCTTCTGGCCAATGGTTTGGAATAGCTTCCACCAGGAGGAAATGTTCCTCTTCCATCTGAGAATATCGGATTGGGGAAGCTGAGGCTGCATGTTGAAGAGACTAACTATTTTGATGGCATTAAGGACTTCCTTGTCTTGTAGCAGGGGGGTGTTGAGAAAAAAATTCTTACTGCAAGAGTAGCTATTAGTGATGGAGTTTCTAGTGTTAATGATGGCTAGGATAGGAAAATGGTCAGAAAGGGTTACTGGTAAGACAACCACCGTGTTCCCAAATTGATTGGGGGAGAAAGAAAAGAAATTATTATTAACATAAAACCTATCTAGTCTGGAATAGATTCGATTAGTGTCTTGCTGAAAGTTGTACCAAGTATACCATAGGTTATGGGTATCAAATTTGGTGCCTTCCAGGGGGTCAAATAGCCGGAGTTGTTGTTTAAACCTGTCCTAGTGAGGTTTTTCTGGACTTTTCCATTCAAAAGGAAGGCCCCCAGCCTTGTCATCCTGGTGTTCAGTCATGTTAAAGTCTCCAGCCATGACCCAAGGGACATTTGGGAGGGATGTTAGCCAAATCCAAAGGGACAATCTTTCCTTAGAGTCATTGGGTGCATATATGGAGCATATGCCAAAGCAAGATCCTCTAATATCTAATGTAGCCCAGGCCACTCTATTACATGGGGAAATTCCCTTATCCCTAAGGTAGCTTGCCCATTTAGGGGCTATAAGAAGGCCAACTCCTCCCTTTCCTCTCGGGTGCTTGGTGCAAATTTTGATTGCATCTCTCCAAATGAAATTGAGTGTGGTGTCGAGAGAGAATCCAACCGCTTTAAGTTCTTGTAGCATCAAAAAATCTAAACTTTTATGAGAATCTAGAAATCTTTTGATAACAAATTTCCTGTTAGGCGACTCAAGGCCTCTAATGTTCCATGATATGTACTTCATTAGAAAGAAGGGTTAAGCAAGGCTGGTAGGGAGATCATGCTGATCTCCAAGCTTTTTCTTGTTTTTGGAGCCCATAGGTCTACCTTTCTTCTTATTCATGAAGGATCCTTTCATAAGGTCCTTATCATCTTCACTAATCTCGGATGGCTCAGTTTTAGTATCTGCATTTCCTCCTATGTCGGACCCAGACAACTAGGAGCCTGGAAAGCCAAGGAGCATCATGCTAGACCTAATGTCATCTAGACCCTTATTGGCATAGATAACTTCTATCACATGATTATCCTCTATTTCATTGAGCTTGGAAGCTGTTGAGGGGTTGGTGGTGCTAACATAAGAGGTAAGTCCTGCAAATGAAGATGATACCATTTGTTTGGGGGTTCCGGATTTGAGTATCATTTTTGCAGTATTATCACTTATGCTAGCATCATCAACACCGCGGTTAGGGTTTTCCAAATTTTTAACCATTTTTTTAACCAAAGAATCAGTCGGGTTTTGTGAAGTAGATGGAAGGTCATTAATCACAGGAGAGGGATAATTGCTAGTAATGACCAATTGGTTGGTAATTGGGACATTGGAGCGGTTTAGGGTGTTTTGGTGGGTTAATTTCCGTCTTCGCTTTCTTGAGGTAACCACTTGAAAGCAGTCAGAAGGCGATTCTTCGAGACCTTTTGAGGGGTCAAAAATAGGGATGAGGGGTTCAGGGACCACAGGTGCGAGATCAACATGCATTGGGTTTAATTCATTAGGCTTGGAACTAGGTGTGGAGGTTTCTTCGCTAGCAGAGTGCAAGGGAGTCGAGTTTAGGTCATTATTGGTTTTAGGGTTTTTCAAAGTATTGGCTGAATCATTCTTTTGTTTCCTACGATTGATGATTGGACAATTTTTACGAATATGCCCTTCCTTTTTGCAGAGAAAATATTTGTTCAATCCTCCAAGCATCTCAACAGGGCAGAGGAAGGTATGTCCATTAATATTTAGGTTTAAGCATGGAGGGATGTCAATTCCAGGCTTAATTGATACGAGCATTCTTGCATCTAAGTTGGGCACCAGATGAGTAGTCTCATCAACCCTAATTGTTTTGCCAAACGGTTCCATTAATTGGGGAAGAAATCGCCAAAGAAAGGGAGGGACATCTTTAAGGATGACCCATTTGGGGGAGGAAAGTGTGAGAACTTCTTCATTAACCGCCTTTGGAGACCAGGCTAGGGCTCGAAAGGAGGTATTCCTGACCGTCCAATATTGGCGTTTGAGGGCTTCCAGTTGGGCTTCATGCGTGTTAAAAAAAATAAGGTAAAGACCTCTCTGAATTTTCCTACAAAATGATATTTTAAGCCCTAGATTCAGATTCCAAAGATGATTAAACCAGTCATCTAGGAATTTCCTAGGCGGACATTTTTGAATGTCAACACAAGCAAATAAAATGGCAGTATCACATATCCTAAGTTTTTCCAAAGCAATTTCATTCAACATCTCAATATTTGGTGAAATGTAGAAGGAGTCCGAGGCAATGCGAGGGCACTTACCATCCTTACTGGGTCCTTCGCCTTCAGGAGCCTTAAGGAATTGTGCCGATGGGTGGACTCCATTCGCAGGCGGGGCGATGGTCTCTACAAAAGATTTTTTTAAGGCTGGGGTTTTGTGAGTGGCAAATTTAGGGCCATTAATGGCACCTCCATCTGACTCTGGCTCCATCGAAAACCAGGGTTGGGTCGCACGGAGTGAGTAGATAGGTGGTGTAGTTAGGTTTAATTAAAAGTGCAGAGCATTAAAACCACAGAGATTTTTTAAAAGACGCAAGTGGACGGGGTAGAAAGCACAAACTAGGTGGAGGAGGTTAACTCCTCCACGTTGACGTCATCGCCTCGATTCTGCTTCCGCCTTTGACTAGGAGAGATCGCCTTAAATCCGAAAATTTGCAAACCAAATTCGCATCCTTCTCTATTCCCCTAGCTTAAAATCATTATACTTCAATATTCAACAATTAATCTATAATTAAATTTTGATAATTGTTATATCTCTAATATAAAAGGATAAATAATTCGACCTATATTTTATATTAATGATAGGTATCATATATAATAAAATAAAAACAACTAATTAAATAATAATGAATCACACTATATTTTATATTTAAACAAATAAACACCACATTTTTATTAATAATAAATTACAATTAATAGACAATGAATTACTGGGTCCTTTGAACATTTAAAATTTCTATCGAACGTCAGTTTCGTGGAAGCAGGCAATGGCTCAGAAATCCCGCTGTTTCCATCTCGAAAGTTATTTAAATTAATAGCTTGTATTATAGCCTTTGTCAGGGTTTGATTGATGTCCGCACATTGAAAGATGAAGCATCGGCGAAATAGTTCTTTCCCACAACCAAATTGTCTATATACCTGAATAGACTTGGAATATTCGTGTTCTCTTGACTTTATAATAAAGTTCTGGAAATTGTCAGCCAAAGTATCAGAGAGGGATTTCGTTTCTTAATATACTTCTAAGATGGTGGTATCAGATCCCGTGCTCCTTTCTTTCTATGAGATGTGGTGCATTGACCATAAAACTGTTGTCTGCAATTTGTTTTTCGTCATCTATTTCGGAAATTGGGTATTATTGTGCCTTCCAGTTATAGTGATTGGAGCTGATGTGTGGAGCGCATTCAGGAAATGGAAGCACTGGATTCCATCAGAGTCTCTGGTTCTAGGTGCCCTTGCTCTTCAATTCCTCTCAATCCTTGAAATCTCTTCCGACTTCTCTGGCGAATCGGAAGAGGTGTGTGATGGTTTAGAAAGATTTTTAAATTATCGGATCCCAGTTTTGAGTGGGAGAGTGAGCGTTTGTGTGCTGATGGGGTGTTTTTTACCAGGAGTTTCCACCCCTCGTTCCACAACTTTGTGGTCTGACATGGCTGCGCTCATAATAAGCTCTTCCATCTCCCTGTTCCACGTTTACTACGACGCACAAATACTTGCTTCTTTTCAATCCTGTGAATTTGATAGGATGAAATTTTGTTTGATGCAATGGGAAAATGTCATAATAATAGTGTCAATTATATTTCTGCTTCTTATTTTGGGTTCTGCTGCTCTGGCTTCTCACACTATTCCTCAAATTGTATCTCCTAAAATACCCACCATCTTTTTACCTCCGAATCTCCATACACAATTTGGATGGGAAAAGTTGGAAGAACAAGTAACCAAATCATGGATTGTGGTTCGCACTTCCGATCCCCAGTATATAATCACTAGATCAAGTCTCAGTTCATCCGTGGCGCTAGTCATTAGCGCTTGCAATGCACTTTTGGTCTGTGAAATGTTGGTTTTTGAAAAACAATCAAAACATTATATTTTGAATTTTAGTGAGATCTACTTCCGTTGGGTGGTCATTGTGATGGGTTCCATTGTCATATACTGGAGATGCATCACACAAGTGGTGTACTACCCAAAGACCTTGGAATGGAGGTTTTCTAGTTTCTCACAATATTTTCAAATTGAGGATTTTTGGAAAAGTCATCTGTTGGGTTTAATTCGTTGCTCCAGAGGACATGGACAACTTGGCAAAAGTTGCCTACTAAAGATAATCTTAAAGCTGTACAGAGTCATGAGATTGCATTAGTTATTATATGTGCTTTTTTGGCTTCAGATCTTTTCCGTTCTGTTTAGCAAATTTTGTTGTTTAATATTACAGTTGCTTCTCTCCAACAAATGTTTTGGCCAGCTTCTCATGGGTTCAGCATATCAAGAATTTTCCACTTTATATAGATCGGAGATTCGATTAGGGGAATTCTTTGACTACGGGAGATACTTTAAGGCATTGATTAATATGCAGGGCGAAAATTCTGCTGGACTGTTTATAGCCAACAGAAAATTTATTGGGCAAGTAAAGAAACAGATGGACAATGGGGAGGAAGAGGGAAAACAGTGTGGTGACTTGGTATCTTTTCTTGTAGTAGAAGCTTCATCAGACTTTAGCGGTGAGAAATGTGTGAAACCCCATAATCATCTTCTCAACAGATTAGAAGTGGAAAGAGAGTTGGATGTTCGCAAATGCTCCTGGAAAATGACAGCAATCTCAATAATCGCTGTCATAATCGAACTTTCTCAATTTACCCTTGACGAAGCTGAGGCCAAACTTATGCTAAAGAGATGTATTGAAGCTTGCTCTCAAGCATGGAATATCATTGAAGTGGTTGAAAATAATGCAAGTGAAACAGTTGAACTTAGCATAGCAGCTGACGGAATCTTCGAAAACCTACAGAAAAGACACAAATGGCTTGAATACAGTCTTCCACTGAGCAGGTCAGCTGAGAGGTCCCATGCATCCGCAAAAGCAGCGATCCAGAATCTTGTTGAGAAGGGCAAAGAAATAGCGAATCAGTACTGCTCAAGCAAGCCCAGTGAGGCAATTGCAGGTTACAACCTGTACAGGATAGGAAAGGTAAGCATGAATCAAGATCGTCAGTTTAACAGTGTGGAGGAAGTTTGTGATAGAATGTGTAGAATTTTGGCAGATGTGATGGGGTCCTGCTCTGTTAAGACGGCTGGTGTAATAATTGAAGATTGCAGGAAATTGGCGACCAAGTCCGATGAAGAAAACATTTTGAAAATTGCACGAGTTGCAGGGAAAGTGAAGGGAGTGATTAAAAGTGTTGGATGGACTTTAAAATGGAGTTCAGATGCAGAAAGCCCCTTCATTAACACCTCACTGGCGAGAGACGAAACTCATGCACCTAGAAGGTGTCTCTCTTTTCAGATGAGATAGATAGTGACTTCTATTTTCTATGGACGATGCTTGTCAGTTTGCGAGTTTTTATTTTAAAGCTAATTCAAATATGCAGAATGCTCATCATTTAGTCATAGAAATGGATCTCCAAATCGGATTGTAATAATGATGAAGACCATATGTACTTGTAGGAAGACAATTGGAAAATAAAAATAGAAATAAAAGATGGTGTTAGCGACACTGATGTTAAGCAAATAAAATGATAAAATACAAGATTATTAGTTATTTGTTAAGGGGATGCCTAGCACAAATTTTTTTTTAAAGTGATTAAATTATTTTAAATTGTAAATTCAAAGATAACATTAGAAAAACAAACAAAAAAATGTTATTAAGGGATTAAAGTTCAATAAATTTATATTTTTTAATTATAATTTTAAATTCTTATTTTAGTATTAAAAGAAATTAAAAATAAATAAATTTATGGATGAGATAATTATAATTGATTAATCATTTTTATTTGATTAATCAATGATTGTAAAGTGTTTAAGGAAGTAGCCTTGACCTTACCATGATTAATAGTTGAATCATATATATACTTACTTTCAAATACAGTATAATGTAAGACCAATATTAGTCATTATAACAATAATTATTCTTTTTAATCAGCACAATGGAGGATAATCTCGATACTTTCAAACATCTATGATGAAAGATGGAAATTAGCAATATTTAGTTGTTTCTAAATAACGCTTTTCTTAGATGACGAATTCGAAAGGAGACTTAGAAATATAAAATGCTCAAATATAGAACTTTGATACCATGTAAAATATCTAAGATTCCTAGATAGGGGAGAGACTAAGCTCTGCTACCAACAAATCTCTAAATCTGAAAAAACTCAAATGCACAAATAAATATGAGATTACAACTCAGTTGCTAATCAATGACAATACACAATGAAAGTGAATAAAAATGGAGACATACACACAATTGGAGACATGCAACATTTTTTGTTGCCTTCTATTAAGCTGGAAACAACTTTTAAAAATAAAAACTGCAAACTCAAAATATAAACTAATCGTCAGTGACTATTGATTACAAACTAACTTGCAGTATTTTGGAGTTTCTCCGAAACACTAAACAATCTAGAGCTACACTGAGCTCACTGACAAACTACTACTAACTTAGAGCTCAAAACACCTGGAACAATAACTTCTCAACAAATGAAACACACAAATACTGTTGTAAACTTTGAATCACTCAGAGAACAAAAACATTCTCTCTACTACTGCACACAAAATGTACTCACACCAACTTCTGACTTCAACAACTTTTAAACTTGGAAAAACATTCTTCCCTTTTGTCTCTTGTTGTCCTCATTGATTACCCCTCAAAATTTCAAATTTCAAATTGACCTACTAATATTAAATTCACTGCCAATAAATGGTTGTTGTTGCTACAACATCAAGGGCAAGTTGGGGGAAAGAAATCCTTACATCAATCTTCAATTCCAATCCTCTGCAAGTTGCATTTAGTCTTGGACGATCTTGACAAGGCAGGTGTGCATGGGAGTGTAGGGAGGTGCACAAAGGCTTAGGAAAATTCAATTTTTCAACACTCCCCCTTTGTCTTGAGTTGATAAAATTCATTCACCATTTAAATCAATAATTCTCAATTTTATGCTTAGGCACTCAAAACTATCCTTTCTCAATGGTTTAGTGAAAATATATATTAGGTGATACTCAAACCTGCAAAACTATATTTTAATTTCACCATTATCAACTAACTCTTTGATAAAATGATACCCAATTTCAATGTGCTTTCTTCTTCAATAAAACACAAGAATTTTTTGTCAAAGCCATTGATGAAACTTTGTTACAATAAATGTGGTTCCATCCTCTCATTCTTTCTTCAAATCTGTAGACTAAGATTCTTCTTAGCCAAATAGCTTGACATGTTGCTACATTTTCCGCTACATACTTAGCTTCATCTATAGATGGGGCAATTATGGGCTGCTTCTTAGAAGCCCGTGATATTAATCCTAAATCCAAATGAAACACATATCCGGATGTTCTCTTCCTATCATCCACACTTCCTACCCAATCACTATCTGTGTAAACAATCAACCTAAAAATATTTGTTACATTGTATAAAATACCATATCCCTTGGTCCCATTCATGTACCTTAGGATTCTCTTTCCCACTTGCCAATAGGTGTCCTTTGGAGTTTCCATAAATTTGAAAATCAGACTCATTGCATGCATTATATCAAACTTAGTTGTTGTCAAATACAATTAATTTCCTACCAAACTTATGTACATGGTCATATCCACATTGCTATTGCAATCTTCCATGCTCAACTTAAGACCTATGGTTGTTAGTGTTGGTGCAGACTTTCTACTATGCTTTATAAATCTCTTCAAGATCTCATTTACATATCTTTTTTAGAGATAAAAATACCATAATAGATTTCTTTTACTTCTATGACTAGAAAATACCTCAAGATACCTAAATATATCATCTCAAACTCTCTTTTCATGACCTCTTTAAATTTAGCAATAAGGAAATCATCATCCCCAGTAAAAACTAAATCTGTCTACATACAAGACAATAATTAAAATTTTACTATTAGTTACCTTGATTTAAAGAGTGGGCTCACGATAAATTTTGCTAAACCCATTTCTTATCAAATACAAGTTAGTCCTATCGTACCATGCTCATGGATCTTTCTTCAGCTCTTAAAGAACTTCCTTCACCCTATATGCCTTGCCTTCATGACCTGAAACTTCATAACTAGGTGGCTGCTCCACATAAACTTCTTTCAATCCTCCATCCAACATGGTTGACTTTACATTCATTTAAACTATCTTCCATTTATGTTGGGCTTCAATGGTCCATAATGACACTATATGGTGTCCTAAGGGGTCATAGGACACCATAAGACACATAATGACACCATATGGTGTCCTAAGGGGTTGTAGGACACCATATGACCCTTAGAACACAATATGACCCCTAAAAATGTCCAAGGGGTCATAGGACACTATATGATCCCTTAGCACACCATAGGACCTATAATGGCACCAAATAGTGTCCTAAGGGGTCACATAACACCATATGACCCTTTAGGACACCATATGGTTTTTTTATGGGTCGTATGGTGTCCTGGTGGGTCATATGGCATCCTATGACCCCTTAGGGAACCATATGGAATCATTATGGGTCGTATGGTGTCTTAAGGGGTCATATGGTGTCCTAAGGGGTCGTAGGACATCGTATGACATCTTAGGAAATAATATGACCTCTAATGACACCTAAGGGATCATATGGTTTCCTAAGGGGTCATATAATGCCATCCTTTAGGAGACCATACGACCCATAACGACACCATATGGAGTCTTAAGGGGTCATATGGTGTCCTAAGGAATCATAGAACACCATATGACCCCTTAGGACACCATATGACCCATAACGACTCCTAAGGGGTCATAAGACACCATATGACCCCTTATTACACCATACGACCCATAAAGATTATCTAGCCAATACATCCACATGATCCAAACAAACTAATGCATTCATCTTATTCAAACATTCTACTTTATATCCTATCTTCTTTAAAAAAAGAAAGAAAACCAACCACCTTGTTAATCTTCTTATCGCCTCATCTTTAGGCAAATAAAAAGAATATATATTGGAGGGAGAGGAAGAGAGAGGGGAGGGAGGGAGGGAGAGGAAGAGAGAGGGAAGGGAGGGAGAGAGAGAGAGAGAGAGAGAGAGAGAGAGAGAGAGAGAGAGAGAGAGAGAGAGAGAGAGAGAGAGAGAGAGAGAGAGAGAGAGAGAGAGAGAGTATGGAGGAAGGGAGAAGGGGAGAGAGGGAGAGAGAGGGAAGGAGAGAGGAGTGAGAGGGAGATAAAGAGAGGCACCTTGTACATTCTTAAGAGGGAGGGAGAGAGAGAGGGAGACAATACACATACATACACACATATGTGTGTATATATATACTTAATATACTATATATATACATATTATATATTATATATTTTTATATTATATGTATACAAACACATTATATATACAATATCATATTATACACACTCCCAAAATTTAAGCAAACTTAGCGCGTACACGCTATTTATAGTAAAAATAACACGTGCACACTTTTTATAGTAAGCACGCACGCGCTTTTTATAGTTAAGATAGAGTGTACATGCTTCTTACACCATAAGTACCCCATACGCACTTTTTATACCATAGGTACCCCATACGCGCTTTTGACTATTTAGGTTTGGAAATAGGCCTGGATGACAAAGCTATGGTTTGAAAGTTTGATTTCCCTCCATTTCCCTCCTTTTTGACGTGTTTTATTTTATCAACTTGGTTTCTTGACATTGTCATCATCAGGTTTACACTTCATCACATGGGTATTTCTAAAATTGCCACCATATTTTCATCCATCTTTTGAACTTTCTACCCATATAATATTTTTAAAATTTGAACAACAATAACACATTATTATTGAATTTCTTTTACCAGTGTCTCCATGGTTCTCACAGACATACGTGCACCATTTTTTTAATAACTTTTGATATATACTTATCCAAATTTAAAAAACTTTATATATTATTGTAGTGCACTTGATTTTTTACAATTTAAAAAAATAAATTGTATTTTCAATTTTTTTAATGCGACATATGCTTCACGCATGAACAGGTACCTAATTTTCATGGTGTGCTCGATTGGAAAAATTATAAAAAACCAAATACTCAAAAAAAAATTACAAAAAAATACACATCTTCTAGTTCTCACTCTTAACTATCTTTCTGCCAAAGGGTTTGTCAAAATACTAAATCTAACTATGAATTTTTGATGCGCACGTCAGACACTATGTTATATTTTTCTGAAAAAATCAGGGTCTATTTTTTATGCGCGAAGGATTTGACCCCCTAATCTTATCCAATTTTGAAATTTTTTAGTAGTTTGGAAACTAGATTTAGAGTACTACACTGTTTGTTGTTTGATTATTTTCATATCTTGAGTGGATGACTTTCAAATTTTTCCTCCAAGTTCAAGTTTAGCTGATTTAAGAAAAAAAGTGTCCACTTATACCCTCAGTTTTGACCACCATCTTTGTGCACTTACCCCTTGCTAAATTCATCCATTGAAAAAATGGGAAACAAGAAATATATTTTAAAATTGGCAAATAATTGTAGAATGTGGTGGATAGGTTGACAACTCGAGCCACACCCTTGGTGGATCAAAATGCAACATAGAGTGAGACCACAACTATGGGGATGCCCTATTGACAACTCATCAGGGATTGATCTTTATGCCCTATATTTTTAAAGGGATTTGATAGTAAGGAAAGGACATGCAGATGATGATCATTCAATAATAGGTAATGTGAAGGGGTGTGTTGGGGATAATATATCTTGTAGGAAAACAAATCGTTATGATCTTTTCTTTCCAATTCATCAGGGGTAGTGGACTTCAAATAACTTAATTATTTTGGGATAATTTCCAAATCTTAACACTAAATTAGTAAGAGTCAAGTTTTTTAGCAATAAATTAGATAAAACAAGGAGGTGAAGTTATTTTGTAGTGCTAACAATTGTTAATGAAGGATATGGACACCCCCACTTGTCTACCTTCTGCCAAAAGACAGATGGTCTCCTTGGAGAGATTGGATTTTTTTGGTTAGCTTGGATCTTTTTTAGCACGGAAAAACTTATTTTGGTCTCTATTATTTTCTATACTCTAGGATTTGTTATATGTTTCATGGACTATGTTAAACTTTTTTAAATCAATCTAAGGGGAGTTGTCCCTTCGAACTATTTAAAAAAAAAAATCCACTAGCCTTTGCAATATTTATAATTAATAGGTCACTATATTTTCACAAAACATGCATACTCAAGGTCTAACTACCATCAAGTATTCAAATTTTTAGCACACCATTCATTGATTAATAAAGTTCTAAAAGAAAAATATTCAAAATATACTATAGAAAAATGAAGATCAATACCATGATAATATTTAAATAAAAATAATAAACCAAAAGGAAAAATTTATTTCTTTAGAAATGGCAATGTTATACTCTACTATGAAGAACTAAGTGAACTTACTAATAATAACATTACTTACCTCAGGTCGGGTATATGGGTATTGAATCTAGTGTCATTAATTGAGTTTTATGAAATAAGATTCATCTTGTCTAAAAATAAAATTTAAAATGCTCTAAAGAGAATAAACCCAAATCAATTTGCACATATATTCAATATAATTCTTAATGAGTGCCAACCTAGGTAGGCTATATAATTACAACTCTTAATTCTCAATTGAAAAAAAATGTTGACAAAATTAACTTGGTTTGATTAAGAATAATGAATAATTTATCTTGCCATATTTATCGTTTCAAACAAAAATATTGAATATACACAAACCTAAATGGACTTTAAAAAAAAATACACCAGACTCTAATATTTAGAGACAAAAATGATATTTATATAAAATATAAAGAGCTTGAATATCTATAGAACAAAATGGTCTTTTAACAAAATATATGTAACCTAAATATGTGTAGACCTACATAGAACCTAAATATAAATAACTCTATAACATTAACCTCTATTACTTCTAAATAAATGCATGTAAGGGTTTAGACCCTTTTCCATTAATTTATCAGAACCTTTAAAAAAAATTGTGACTATTATAAATTCTTATGAAGGTTTAGAAACTCAAAATTTCTTAGGTTTATTGCTTTTATTTAGCTTAATATATTCAATAAGAAATAAAAATAATTGGGTATTATTTGGAGTAGTTTCTTTTGAAAAACACTAGTCTAACAATACTAATTCATTTCACCTTTACTCCTACATTATGTTCACACTCCCCATAAATAATTATGATGTAATTAGAATATCTACAAAATCTTCTAGAAAATTAATGTGATAATAGTACTCTAACCTATAAAATAAACATAGAAATACATAAAAGATGAGCAAATGGGAAATTATTTTCATATTATTGAATCTACAAAATTCAAGAAGCACAACCAGAGACTATAACTCATACACTCGTGTTAGATGCTATCTAGATTGCCTTAATATTGAAGATATTATAGTCAACATTCCACGATGTCATAGCTTTCTATTATTACATTATAAGTCCAAGTCCACACCCTCTAACATATGCCTAGATAAAATCCCATGTGTTTGTGAAAGGCTTTGGCCCTTTTCCTTTCTAGTTAGGTTTCATTGATATATCTTTGTTGCTAGACTGAGTTTGGGTTGTTGGGTATCTTTGATATATCTTGTGGTAGCTGTCTGGTTTGGGTTTCAGATCCTTTTAAAATTTGAGGGTTTTGGGTAACTTCAAAACTTGTTGTAAGGGGTTTCGGGTCCCCTCAAAACCCATTTTCCCCTTTAATTAAAACATATGCCTTAAATTGTATAACTCTTTGTCATATATGTTGTATTGGTAAACTTACATAATGTGTTTAAATTGTTTCATACATACATCTAATACTCAATTATTAATTTTAATAGTGTTGTTTGACTAGATTTAGTTGTTTCTTTTATAAAATAAATTTAATTCAAAATTCAATTTAGTAAATGCATTCTTGAATATAAAACAATGAAATTTTTTGCAATCTTCATTGAGGTTGAATTATATTTATTGTAGGAATCTTTGTATAACTATCTCCAATTATTCACGTGCCTATGATCTTTAAAATACCAGATACCCAATTTTCTATAACATATATGTAGGCTCCTTAATTCTCTATCATTTTTATGCATTTTGATGTGAACTAATTAGAAGCAATAAATATGAAATTTGTATGCTAATATTAAATAAACTTGTTTTAATAAATAATAGTTTTTGTGCATATTATGGTATGTTTTTGAAAGAAATGTGGAAACCACATGTAAAAGAGCTTGTATAGGATTGCAAATGAAAAAGGGATAGATATGGCTAGTATTGTGAAATTGAGAGTAGTGGACTTTAGCATCTAGAAGAATGAATGGAAACAAGAGGAAATAAGTGTTGAATATTAAAATATTTCACAAATAATTTTTAGATGACATCATTTGAAAAATGAAGGATACTTTCATGAATGTTACCGATCTTTTGAAACTTGTTCTATACCAAAAAAATTTCAAAATATTAGATAAGATGCAATGTAGGCAATGCTTTTTATTTCCATATGAAACAATATTCTCTTGTATATTTTATTTGCAATAGATTTAGATTGAGTTATACTACAATTAAAAATAATTATATTTATAATATAAAATGATAATTGATTGGATCTATTTTTATATATGTGCAAATAACAGATACCAAATAGAACAAAACTAATTAAATAATAATAAATATTTCTCTATTATATATTTAAATAGTTATAACAACGTATTTTATTAATAATCAATTATTGGGTCCTTAGAAAGTTAAACTTCTTGACATTTAAATCAATATCTCCTGCTTATCATTGAAAACTTCTATGGAAGTCCTTTTCACGTAAGCCGGCAATGGCTCAGAAGCAGTTCTGTTTCCGTCGCGTTCTCTGTGAACGTTAGCTTGTATTATAGCTTGTGTCGTTGCTTGATTGATGTCCCCACATTGAAAGAATGAAGCATCTTCGAAATTGTTCCTTTCCACACCCAAATTGTCTAAATACCTCAAGGCATTTGTAATATTTCCTGTTCTTTTGACTTTATAATATTTCAGACCTGCAAATTGTGAGCCTAAGTATCAGAGAGGGATTTCGTTTGGCGGTATGCTTCTAAGATGGTGGTATCAGTTGCCGTGTATAGTTATTTCGAAGATACGTGGTGCAGTGACGATCAAAATGTTGGGTGCACTGTGATTATACTCATACTAATCATCGGACCTTGGGTATTGTTGTGCTTTCCAGTTATAATCATCGCAGCGGATGTGTGGAGCGCATTCAGGAAAAGGAAGCATTGGATTCCAGCAGAGTCTCTCGTTCTGGGTGCTCTTGCTCTTCAACTTCTCGCGCTCCTTAACAATTCTTTTCTCTTTTCTAGCGATCGAGAAGAGGTGTGTGATGATTTAGAATTTTTTTTATATTATCAGATCTCAAGTTTGAGTGGGAGAGTGAGCGTTTGTGTGTTGATGGGGTGTTTGTTACCAGGAGTTTCCAACCCCCATTCCACAACTTTGTGGTCTGACATGACCGCGCTCATAATAAGCTCTTCCATTTCCATGTTTTACATTTTCTACGACGCACAAGTACTTGCTTCTTTTCAATCCTGTGATCATCATATGCTGCAATTTTCTTTGATGCGTTGGGCAAATGTCACAATAATAGTGTCAATTATATTTCTGTTTGTTATTTTGGGTTCTGCTGCTCTGGCTTCTTTGTCTATTCCTCAAATTGTATCTGCTAAAATACCCACTATTTTCCCCCCTCCGAGTTACCATACACAATTTGGATGGGAAAAGGTGGAAGAACAAGTAATCAAATCATGGATTGTGGTTCGCACTTCCGATCCTCAGTATATAATCACTAGATCAAGTCTCAGTTCATCCGTCGCGCTAATCATTACCGCTTGCAATGGAGTTTTGGTCTGTCACATGTTGGCTTTTGGGAAAAAATTAAAATATATTATTATGAATACTATTGACCCTGTCCCCCTTCTTTGGGTGGTCATTGTGTTGGGTTCCCTTGTCATATACTGGAGATGCATCACACAAGTGGTTTACTACCCAAAAACTTTGGAATGGAGGTTTTCTAGTTTCTCACAATATTTTCAATTTGAGGATTTTTGGAGCACTCATTTGTTGGGGTTGATGCGTAGCTCCAGAGGCCATGGACAACTTGGCAGAAATTGCCTACTAAAGATAATCTTAAAGCTGTGCAGGCTCATGAGATTGCATAAGTTATTACATGTGCTTTTTTGGCTTCAGATGTTTTCCGTTCTCTTTAGCAAATTTTGTTGTTTGTTATTACAGTTGTTGTTCTCCAACAGATATTTCGGGAAACTTCTCTTGGGTTCAGCATATCAAGAATTTTCCACTTTATATAGATCAGAAAGTCGATTAGGAGAATCCTGTGACTACCATAAATACATCAGTGCATTGGTAAATATGCAGGGCGAAAATTCTGCTGGACTGTGGATAGCCAATAAAAAATCTATTGGGCAAGTTAAGAAACAGATGGACAAGGGGGAGGAAGAGGGGAAACAATGTGATGACTTGATATCTTTTCTTATAGAAAAAGCTTCTCCAGATTTCTGTGGTGAAAAATTTGTTAAACCACAATATAATATTTTCAACAGATTAGAAGTGGAAAGAGGGTTGGATGTTCGCAAATGTTCTTGGAAAATGACATCAATCTCAATAATTGCTGTCATCATCGAACTTTCTGCATTTACCCACGACGTGGCCGAGGCTGAAATTACTGTGAAGAGAGCGATTGAAGCTTGCTCTCAAGCATGGAATATCATTGAGGTGGTTGAAGATAATGTTAGTGAAACAGTTGAACTTAGCACAGCAGCTGATGAAATCTTCGAGAACCTTGTGAAAAAGCACCAATGGCTTGAATACAATCTTCCACTGAACAGGTCAGTTGAGAGGTCCCCTGCAGCCGCAAAAGCAGCGATCCAGAATCTTGTTGAGAAGGGCAAGGAAATAGCGAATCAGTACTGCTCAAGTAAGTCCAGTGTGGCAATCGCAGGTTACAGCCTGTACAGGATAGCAAGGGTAAGCATGAATCAAGAGCATCAGTTTAATAGCGTGGGGGAAATTTTTGATAGAATGTGTAGAATGTTGGCAGATGTGATGGGGTCCTGCTGTGTAAAGGCGGCTGGTGTAATAATGGAGGGTTGCAGCAAACTGGCGACTAAGTCCGATGAAGAAAACATTTTGAAAATTGCACGAGCTGCAGGAAAAGTGAAGGGAGTGATTGAAAGTGTTGGGTGGACTTTAGCATGTAGCTCAGACGCAGAAAGCCCCTCCATGAACACCTCACTGGCAAGACGCGAAACTCGTGCACTCAGAAGGTATCTCACTTTTCAATTAGATAGACAGTGACTTCTATTTTCTATGGACCAGGTTTATCAGCTTGTGAGTTTTTATCTTTAAGCTAATTCAAATATGCCTAATGCTCATCATTTACTCATACAAAAGGATCTGCAAATCCAATTTTAAAGTAAATATGACGAAAGCTTCGTGTACCTAGTGCAACTTTAGAAGACTATATGCAAAAGACAATTGAAAAATAAAAAATAGAAATTAAAATGGTGTTAATGATAGTGGTATGTAAGCAAACAAGATGATAAAATACAAAATTATTAGTTAGTTAGTGGGATGCTTAGGAGAATTTTATTAATTGGTTATAATTAAAAAAAATAAAAAAAATTCAATTATAATATTAGGAAAAGGAAAAAAAATTGTTAATAAGGAATGAAAGTTTAATAAATTTATATTTTTAAATAATAATTTTGTAAGGTCTCATTTATTTATAGACGAACATAGATACTTTATATTTTGATGCTAATTCAGATAATTTACTTGATTCTAATGATATGGAAATTTGGTTTATGATTAGATCTTGATTATGGTTAGGTTGCACATGTAGAATAGTCCAATTTCGTTTCGATAGATTCTTGCACTCTTGATGTCTTGTTATTTCAATATCTACATAAATTTTAATGTGTTTTAATGGATTTATTTCTTATCTCTAGTACTACATTTATTAGTATGATTGTTGAATGTATGTTTACAAGTGATAACGATAATATTTTGAGTGTTTAATATCTTTTATATATATTTCTAACACTATCAAATATGAATTAATATTATTTAGAAATAGCCTCAATGTATGTTTACAAGTGATAGTGATCATGTTTTGAGTGTTTAATATCTTTAATATATTTCTCTGAAACTATCAAATGTGAATCGTCATCCTAGCTTCGATAAGGACATTACACAAATTCATAGTTTATGTTTTTGGTTGTCCATATTTAGATTGCATATTGTGGTGGGTAGATTAATTATTATTGTGACAAAGCAATGTTATCAAAATATTTATAAATGAATGATATTTAATTGATTTGTGAGTGAGCTTCATGGTACCTTTAGTTGTTTGATGTTTTGATTAATAAAAAGCAAGATAAGCCCAAACCATTATATAACCACTAAAAAGAACCACCTAGGGCGCATGAGGAATGCACACCTAGCTAAAGACAAAAAATGCCAAAAACAACGAGGAACCACCTAGGAACTAGATCAAGATTAGAGACAAAACTAGTAAACAAAAACCAAAAACTAACCAGCCAACTGTCGAAGATACAAAGGGATGCCTCTACCCAAAGATACAAAGGGATGGTCTACTGGGTAGAGGCATTGCCCTCTTTCAAATCTTTGCACAAACCTATAAATTCATAGGAGAAAGAAATTTTCTTGTTAGAGTCCTTAACAGAGTTTGGAGTACCAAAATCTAGAGTTTCTTTAACCATAGAGGCAAGAGGCTCCATCTTAGCAGAGATGGACAATGCATGTCTCTTATGTTTCACTTTCCTACAATCAATTTCCTCTTGGATAGCCTGCAAGGAAGCTGAAATCTTCAGGGCCATTTCCTATTTGAACTTGGACATATCCTCATTTTTTTGCTTCAAGATCTCCTAGCTTTAGTTATTTGATGTTATTTTGAATATGATGACGCTAATTCTAAATCATGTGATGATGCTTATAATGTGAATTATTCTAAATTTTATGAATAGTTAATGGAAAGATATTCTAGTGGTTATATTATTAATTGATTTTAGTAAATAAATCAAACTTTAGGAACATCTACATAGTGAGATCAATGCATATGTGAATAGTTAATCTTGAAAGGGAGAAAAAATAAATTTTATGATGTGAAAAGTGCTTCTTCTATGAATTATGGTTCAAATGATTTAGTTGTTTTATGATATGTTGAGTATGAATATATTTATGTTTCTTTTTCTATGTATTCTATATTTTACTAATTATTATTATTGAGTGTGATTTGAGTGTAGTATTGAACAAATTGAGAGGGTGGAAATAATATTCATATACTAGGGGATATATTTATATAAGGTTTTGACCAATGGATGGATACAACAAATAAGGTATGAATTCACTTGATTACTTCACATTACCTAATCTCTATGACTAGGTTATTGACCCTATGATTCATGTGTCATGATAGATTCTTAACATGTCTTAATTAAATTGTGAAGAGAAAGTTATTCCAAATGTTTTTGTATGTTAGTGGCATAGTAATTATAATTTAGAATAATAAAATACCAAAATAAGGATAGAAAATTAGGTATTTTCTCTAAATTAGTAACATAAATGAGGATATAGACTCTATAATTTCCCTTTGATTAAGGACCTATAATTTAAATTGATGTCTATGATTTAAAATTGGGCGAGTGCTATCTTACAAGATCTTTTAATATTGGGTCAATATCTTATTTGTGGCACTCTATTACTACATTTGAGCACTCATATTTTGGGGATTTGAAATTGTAATCATTTGCATTTGTGGCCCTTTCTTGAGTTAAAGCTTAAAAATTTAAATAGCTGACTATAATCACTTAAGAAGGAAAATTCATTTCATCAAGCTTGAAATATATAACATTCACTTCAATTATTATTGAGTCTTCGGTAAGATTCTTGGTAACAATAATAAATTTGAAGGTTGAAAGGCCTTTAAAGATCATGCCATAATTAAATATGCTAATAAGTTTTCTTGCTTTGATTTCATTTATAGGTCTTAAGTTAGAAATGTATAGTAGTTTTTCAAGGTTGGGGGTTCTTAAAAATTGATTTGGGAGCAATTTACAATAATAGGTTCCAAGATGGGTATAAGCATGTCATAAGTGAATTGGTTTTATAGATTCTAATATATAGGCACCAAAATTTATTTAGGTATTAGTAGATTAACTTATGAGAGTATTGTAGGAAAATAAAAAGGCCTAGATAACATTGCCATTGAGAGGAACTCCTCAAATGTGGTTAACATGATGCTAGAAAATGCTAAACCTAGTTGGACTATCTGTGATATGATTACTATGACTCGTATTACGCTCACTTCCTTGCAAAATCACAAGGTCAACACATGCTTAGAGAAGGGAATCAATTAATGGATTTATTGGCCAATTTGGCAATGTAGGTAAATGACCTCACCATATAAGATGATGAGACTTGTTTGCCGACCCAATTTAATCAGTGGTTAAATTATTTATCCAATTTAGTGCATTGTATGATTTGAATGTTCACCTTATTTTCAATGGTGCTTCCCTTCTATGTCTATACCAATGTTTTTTGGCATGCTCTAGAAGATGACCCATTTTTATTCCCAATGTTTCAAAACCTATTTTATGTTGCAGTTATTTGTTTAACCCCACAAGCTCATGAATTATCTACAAGAAAAACACTTATCACATCTAAAGAGAGGAAGCCATGATTAATGCTATGAAACATTGAGAGAGATTGATCCAAAGGGGAATATGATAATTAAATTAACCTCTAATAAAATTCGATAGATTACAATGAATGAATGACTTTATTTCTAAAAAAAAAGAGAAACCTAATCTAAAATTATAAAACTAAAACTAGCTCAAAGAACTAAGTATTAGCTCAACTGAGTGAGGTTAATCTATTAAATAAAAAAAGCACCTAAGTTTAACTTAAGTGAATAAAGTAATTAAAGGATCTAATTAATTAAATAACTATATAATATCCTAATCATTCCAAAACCCCCACTTAAGATTAACTTACAGATAAACTAAAGAGCTATTGATGAATGCATGAATGCAAGCATGAATGGGTCCGAAAAACAAAGGCCTAATTAGGTACCCATGAACAAACCAATGCAACAATCACAAATGGAGAAAAGGAGAAAAGCCTAGTTTGAGAAAATTCCTCTCCAAAAGAGAGAAAAAAAAATACAAAAGAGTACATGTGACAAGAATTAAGGACTCAAGATATCCTCCCAAGTACTGAATTAGTCACATATGTACAATAAATATCCACCATAGGAGAGAGAAAATAAGGATATGAATCCCCCCAACAAAAAAGTAGCATAAACCTTCCTACCTAATGGGGAGAGGTTCTCACAAGAGAGTTACACCTTGCTCAATAGGTAGGTAAAGGATGTTTAGTGGGCTTCCAAAATTCTTCACTTGTTCATCTAAAATTCACACAAACCAACTCTCATGGAATGCTCCCTATCAAGTTATTTTCTATAGTTGTTCTCAAGCATGACTAGGATTCATAAGAGTAAATCCAACCTTTAGATTGTTCAAACCTCCAACTTATACTTGCAGGGGTCTTAAGGGGTGTCTTATAGGTGTTTCAACTCCATTCAAGTGGCTATTCATTTTTCTTCTCACCATTTTCTCATCGCTCCCTCTTTTTCCCTATTTTCTAGGCCTAGTAGCCCTAGAGCCCCAATTAGCCCTACCTTCCTGGTTTTTCGACAAATGCTCAGAAAAATTTCAAAGGAATCCCCAAAACATTTTGTGATCCAAGTACCCTTTTGGAAAAAATTTTGGATCCACTAGGGTAAGTTGTCTAGTCTATTCGTACTGGTACAGATCCCAAAAATGGCACTTTTGAGGTTTTAAGGGTTAACAGACTTCTCCAATGGGGTTTGTTGCTCTCTCCACCCTGTCACATCTCCACCTCTTCACTAAGACTCTTCCATACATCACTATTTCATTCCAAAAATTTGGCACATTCACAACTACTCATCCTTGCAAGCAAAGACAAAATTATCAATAATTTTCCTAGCCGAGCTATGACAGAGCTTGCCTAGGGAATGATAGAAAGTTGCTTCCCAACAACTTCTAGGCCATTCCAGAAATTATATACATAAAAGGGTTCCATGACTTTATTCCCAAGGATCATTAGGCAAAACTTAAGGGATTTCAAGTTGGAACCATGACTGGGCTCTTAAACCGTTGTTCAGATTGAGAGCAGTACAATAAGAGACAATTTATAAACACACCTCAAACCTGCACAAAGAGAAGATATAAACAATTTCAAAGAAATAAAATATCATTCACTAACACTTCATGGAATCACATTAACCAGATCGATCCATTGTGTATGGACTGCGACAAAAGAATAAGGCAAAATCTGGAAAATAGTCTTCAAATTCTATTCAAAATTGCTCTTTGATTTTCCAACCCATGTAAAATCATTCTAAAAGAATTATATATGCCATTTTTGTCATAACCAACTCTTCATCGGTTTCCTAACCACTGATTTTCTCAAAAATACAAAGTTGCTCAAAAAGTTGTAAAAAGTTGTCAAGCAATAATGACAACTTTTGCTTAAATGTGCATTTTTGTCTTTTATGCCTTTCTACTCATACTAAACCTTCTAGGATGACTCCATAACATCAAAATGACATGAATAAATTCCTAATGAGGCTTTTCAAGATGTTTTACATCATAATGCACATTTATGTCATTTTAGGCTTACAAGGGCTCGTTGGCCAAATTTGTGAAAAAAAACAATCTTGGTGACAATCATCCTTCAAATGACTATAAAACACATATGTGGAACTTCAAGAAATCCATTATTCAAACATTGATATAGAAATACAAACCACAAATTAGATTAATTATGTACTAGATAATTTATAATTGGACCAAATTAATATCAAAATCGATATGTATGTTGAATTTTTTTTTTTTTGAAAATAAATTGACTACTTCATCTATCGGTTGTGTTCCCAAAAGATGACCCATAGGTGGTGCTCCCCTATGATGATTAGGAGTCCTTCGATATACTATTGGAAGATTCTCCACAACAATGTCAACTTGGATAAAATACTATAACGTGAATAAAATAAAATTGATACAAATTGGCAAATGATTTAATTGACAATGAATCTTAAACTAAACTAGATATATAGATACTTCTATTTAAACATATCAAGAATATAAAATAAATACATGCATCTTGCATTGAGAAGTCAACTGTGTCAAGATCATTCAACATTGATGTAAATCCAGTAGGTTGTTGCATAAAAAAGGCAAGAATGAGAGACAATCAATCTAAGTGCACATGTATAATCATTTCATACATTTCAAAAGTTAATATCTAAATTGACTGCTACAATAAGATGCAAATTACATGTAATCTCTTCAAACTAATTATTCAACAAAAGTTGCATTCAATTACCTTTCCTTGGCCAGTAGTGGTTGTGTCTGAGGCTGAGAAATGTGGGGCCTCACCCACACTAGGAGTTTTCTACAAGAGTAAAATGAGATTGACATAGATAAATCAATATATAGTTTATACATTGACAATTTAAATAAAATATGGAAATATGTATGTGCAAAAAATAATTCCATGTAACTCTCTAGACCAAATGAAATGGTCGATATCGTGCCCTAATGCACCTATCTCAAATCATCCTCAGACAACAATTTTTAAATCCCATATAAATATACATGTTAGTACACTAATATTTCTTATAAATATTAAGTTTTACTATAATTTAATGTACTATGAAATTACAAGTTAATTCTTACCATTATTTCATCTCTAGCACCTGATGACTCTCGAACATATGCTCTCACCCCTATTGTCTCATCTCCTACACGTGACATGTCATGGACCTTGTACTTAGCTGTGTCAATGGGAGGCTCAGTCTTAAAATTCCAAGTGGACCCAAACATGTATGCATGCAAAAATTGTAAGTATGTGGCACACAAATACGTGGAGATGATGAGGGAACACCTCCATCAATTGATCCACCTAGCATATCAAGGTCAACTGGCTGAGATAACTAAGAGCCATGGGTAATCAAATTATAGATCAAAGAGTGTATGGTTGTGATTCTCTCTATAAATGCATCACCAACAATGTGTGAATGTTGCATAGGAGGTTGGCAAGGAATAGGGGGAGAAGGAACATATGGACCTTGTACAACTCAAATTTCCCCAAGTCTATCTTAAGGCATACCTCCACCAACGCCTTGAAAACTTCTCATGTCAAAGTATTTGACATGCTTACTCGAGACAAATTTAGCATATACTTTCCTCAAAAAATATTGGGGGACATCAAGATTGTTGTTGGATGGTTTATCAAAACCATCCACCAACGATCCCAAAAATTTCCACTTATACCTTGATGTTGGCACCATTTAATTCAATATTTGGGTTTTTGCACATCAATAATTGTTTCTATGTTGGGATTTTTTGAAAGTGCAGCTAATTCATCTTTCGAAATAAGCAAATCCTTAACTTGGTCATATGATAATCCATTAGCATATTGTTGCCTCATGGCATCTTGCCACTATAGAAATGCACCATGATAGGATATGACCTGGTTTGTACATTATAAATAATGGAATCTAAGGCATTTATCATAGGAGAAAAATGAGGGTTCCTATGGAAAATTTGAAAATATCTCTCAATTCAGTCAAATTATCATTAATATGGTCTTGAATTGCAGGATGTTGTTGAGGAGGATTTGGTAGGGCAAGGTTCTATTTATCATCCATTGGTAAATATAATTCAAGTAGAAAATTGAAAAAAAAAAGAAAATTTCAACTACATACCATAATTTATATTAAAAAACCTATTTAAAAAAAAACTAAAAAAATGAAGCAAAAAACAAAAAAAAAATCTAAAAGGTATGATTTCAACACACCTTCGTTGAATTTGGCAAGTAAAATGATCTCTTAGAAGATTTTCCCATTTTGGGCAAAGGAAAAACACATTTTTTTCATATTGCCACTCTTTAGACCTCTTTGATCTTGCACATACCCTCTATGTCTTTCACACCTCTCTCTCCCCCTATAGGTCTCTCACCTTTTTTTTTTTTCTCCTCTCTCTCTCTCTTTTTAATTACCCTCTTTATCTTTATTGATACTTCCCTCTTTCCCCCTTTGGACCCCACCCTCTAATTAACTCTCTCTCTCTCTCTCTCTCTCTCTCTCTCTCTCTCCTAATTACATAGCTATAGGTTTAGGGAAAAATTCAAACTCTTGTCCCCTAAATTGGTGTTTTTCTACCTCCAAACATGAAAATTAAGGGACCAAAAATACATACATGTTATGCTTCCATAAAAAATATGTGCTTTTGGTCCCTTAATTCCTTTGTACCATAATATGGAAACATCTATAACTTTATATCAAAATAACACATGCTAATATTATTCTTATTAAACAAAACATGATAGTGTTTTTCTTATTAAAGAAAACATGATAATGTTTTTATAACTTAAATAACATGATCATTTTTTTAAAAATAAAAACCACATACATGATTTTGATTCAAAAACCACATATGTGTTAAGGTTCATAATTTTTGATCCTCAACATGTACATGGTTTTTCAATTTACTAAAACCACATACATGTTTCATTCATTTTAGGCGTTTTTTATGAATGGCCACTAAATTGTCTAACATCTGGGTGCACTTACCCCTTAATGTCTATTGGTATAACCATCTAGAACAAAAAAGGTCCTATTTTAGATGGATTTTGTTAGTCGAGAAACTTGTTGTAACTTATGGTTATATTTTAATTGAATCTAATTTTTCTCCATTTTTTTAACAATTTATGAAATGCTTCATAAACTTGTGAATTTTTTTCTTATTGCACATTCACTATAGATATTTGGTCTTTATTTTTCTTGGGCTGAGATAAATGAAATATTTTTTATTTGGCGCGAGAGCTTGTTTGGTTATGTCAATCATTTTAATTACACTTTTTTTACCTTTACCATTGAAATTTTATGTTTTTTTTTTGTGGAAAACAACGGATAATGACATATTCCAAGTCAAAAGGAAGCATCTTACAACATTTTGCAAAAGACTCATATATTGATATTATTTTTTTTATTACAATAATCATGGATATCTCAAAAGATAAGAATATGAAACTATTGGACTTGTTAGTATTAAGAAAGAAATTGAAAATGATCTTTATTGGCTACATATTGTGAAAAGACAAGATGGAAATTTTGTGAAAGAATATATACAATTTCATAAAAAAGTATGTCAAAAAAATTATAAATGCAATCTTATGTAGCTTGACGAAAATATAGAGCAACATTTTGATCTTAAAGTTAGCAAATAAATTTTTGATAATTTTGTATTTATTGGCTAACTTATATCTTATAAAATTAGACATGGATATTTTTACTATGTGATAATAGGCATCGATATTTTTTCTATGTGATGATGGGATTTTGTCCCTTGATTATACTCTTCACTTGTTGTTTCTATTGTTTCTATTGTTTTTTATGTTGAGTAGACTTGTTGGTATATTGTTGATATGGTTTGGTCAAATTATCAATTTATGATCTAAATTATTTTTTATTGTCAATTTGGTTTGATTGAAACTATAATGCCCTGCTAAGGAGCCCAAGAGGACAACAACAACCGACCATCTAATCAATGCAATATTTAAAAAAAAAAAACAATTTTACTAATATACTAGAAATTAAAATGCTATCATTTAATTCATTATTATAAATGCACACGTGAAAGATGTCGTGTTCTAAGACTAAGTCCTCTTGCAGATTCCCCAACGTTGTCACTTACACAACACAATGTAACAAGATTCTAAAACTATAATAAATACCATTACCATTGCATAACATTAAATAATTGCAACTAATACTAAGTTCATTTTAACACACCAACAAAATCAACCACACATGATAAGCCAAACATAGGTCTATCAAGTCAAAGTATGAGACAACCAAAGGAAATGTGCAAGGGTACTACATCCTCCCCCCCTTAGAACTAGGCTTTCTCTTGGAAGCTTACAAAAAAATATGGGTAGAACTCTCTGATTGGTGAGGCATCCTCCCATGTAGCCAAAGTCTCATCATTAGGGTCTCATTGCACTCTTACCTGCTCGATGTCCGGACCATTGAGGGTCAGCCCTTGATGTTGAACTATGTGCACAAGCTCCAAAGAAATTTAACTATCTTTGACTAGCAAAGCATTCCTATCAAGTACATGTGTCATGTCAAGAATATACTATCTAAGCACATAAACATGAAATACATCGTGAATGCGGGATAGGCTCAACATCAAAGCTAGATGGTAGGCAGCGGGTCCAATCCTCTCTTTGATCTCAAAAGGTCCAACATAATGAGGCATGCCAACTTAGAACCCTTTCCGTAACAGACTGGACTCTTTCATGGATGCACCTGTAGAAACACACAATCTCCAATAGAAAACTGATGATCCACTTGATGAACATTTGCATATTTCTTCCATTGATCTTGGGCTACAACCAAATGCACACAAATAAGAACCACCTATTGATCCATCTCTTGAAGAATCACTATACCCATTTGACATGATCCTCTAACCTATCCCAACCCAAAGGAGTACGACATGAATGCCCTTACAAAGCTTGAAATGGTGACATACTAATCGAACTGTGATGCATATTACTATAAGAAAACTAAGTTCTAGATACAGATAGTCTTCCCATTTAGATTTATGATCCATGACATACATATGTATCATATCCTCCAATACTTGGTTCACCCTCTTTGTCTATCCATTAGTTTTGGGGTGCTATGCAGAACTAAAGCTCAACTGATCTCCCAAGGCATGTTGAAGAGAAGTCCACAATAGAGAAGTGAAGAAAGGACCCCGATATGAGTTGATCCTTCTAGGAATGTCATGCAATTGTACAATACCCTCCATAAATATTAGTGCCACCATGATAGTAGTATAGGATGATCAAAGGGGTACAAAGTGTTCTACCTTGGTCAACCTATCCACGGTGACCATGATAGCGTCATGTTAGCATGAATATATTGGAAATCCCACTATGAAATCCATCGAGATAATGTCCCATTTCCACTCTAGAACCAAATTTGGATGCAAAATACCTACAAGATTATGATGTTCTTCCTTTACTCTCTAACACTCCAAACATATAGTGACAAAGTTTTTAATGGCATTCATCCTCCCTGACCCCTGATACAACTGCCTAAGGTCTATGTGCATGTTCTTGACACTTGGATATGGTAAATAAGGAGCTTGATGGACCTCCAACATAATCAAAGTGTGAAGACCCTCAATGTTTGGAACATAAATATGACCAAGATGTCTCAACAAACCATCCATCTCCAAGGAATACCTTGAAAACCTACCCTCCAAGACTCTCTATGACTCTATCTTCTCTCACCTCTTGATACCAACTATCTCTAGAAGGTTCTCCAAGGATCCGACTCACAAATCAACTCCAAGAGTTAGAATAGAAATATCATGTCTCCTCCTACTCAAGGCATCTGCTACCACATTCTCCTTTCCCTAGATATAGTGAATGTCAAAGTCGTACTTGCACAAGAACTCCATCAAATTTCGTTGTCTAGCATTTAGGTTTAGCTGAGTAAAGATGTACTGCAAACTATGATGATCACTATGCAACTTGAATCGGTGACCCAAGAGAAAATGTATCCAATGCACAAGAGAATGAACAACCACTACTAAGTTGCATGTCCTCAACCTAAAAAAAATTCCAATAAATTACATGTGTCACATCAAGAATATATTATCTAAGCACAAAAACATTCAAAACACATTGTGAATGCAAGATAGGCTCAATGGAAAAACTAGATGGTAGGCAACAAGTCCAATCTTCTCTAGGATCTCAAAAGGTCCAACAAAATGAGGCACCAACTTAGAACCCTTTCCATAATGGAATGGAATCTTTTATTGGCGTACCTTTAGAAATACATGATATCCAATAGAAATTTTATGATCCACTTGATGATCATCTGCATATTTTTTCGATCGATCCTAGGCTACAACCAAATGTTCATGATTGTGAACCACCTACTGCTTCATCTCCTAAAGTATCACTAGGCCCAAAATGACATGATCCTTCAATGTATCCATACAAACCTTGGAATGGAGACATACCAATCAAACTTTGGTACCCATTGTTATAAGAAAAATCAACTAGGTACAGATAGTCTTCCCATCGATATTGTTGATCCATGACATACATATGCAACATATCCTCTAATACCTAATTCACCCTCTTTGTTTGTCTATCAATCTTGGGGTGGTATGTGAAAGTGAAGTTCATCTGATCTCCCAAGGCATATTGAATATAATTCCACAATGTAGAAGTGAAGACAGGATCCGGATCTAAGATGATCCTTTTAGGAATGTCATGCAAGTGCACAATATCCTCCATAAATACTTGTTCCACCATGGCAATAGTATAGGATGACTGGATGGGTGAAAAGTGTGCCACCTTGGTCAAGCTATCCATGATGACCATGATGGCGTCATGTCAATATGTAGATGTCAGTAATCCTACTAAAAATCCATCAAAATAATATCCCATTTCCACTCTGGAACCAAGTTTGGTTGAAAAAGACTTGCAAGATTATGATGTTCCATATTTACTCTCTAAAACTCCAAACATATAGAAACAAAGTCTGCAATGTCACATCTCATCCCCAACCATTGATCCAATAGCCTAAGGTTTGCGTGTATCTTCTTGACACCCAGATGTGTTGAATAAGGAGCGTGATGGACCTTTGACAAAAATCAAAGTGTAAAGACCCTCAATGTTTGGAACATGTATAAATGCGACCAAGATGTCTCAATAGACCATCTATCTCATGGGAATATCCTAAGAACCTACCCTCAAAGAATTTCACTAACTCCATCTCTTCTCTCACCTCCTGATACCAAGTATTCCTAGGAAGTACTCCAAAAATCCGACTCCACAAATCAACTCCAAGAGTTATAATAGAAATCTCTTGTCTCCCCATACTCAAGACATCTGCTACCACATTCTCCTTTCCTTGGATATGGTGAATGTCAAAGTCATACTCAAACAAGAACTCCATCTAAGATCGTTATCTAGCATTTAGGTTCAGTTGAGTAAACATGTACTCAAAACTACAATGATCACTGTGTAACTCAAACTGGTGACGCAAGAGAAAAAAGTCTCCAACGCACAAGAGCATGAACAACCGTTGCTAACTAAAGATTGTGGCTACAATAGTTCATCTCATGATCCTTGAGTTTGTGAGACTAATAGGCTATCACATATCCATTCTACATAAGGATTACCCCCATACCCTCCAAGGATGCATCGATACACACCACAAAGTCGCCAACTTGATTAAGAACTGCCAAATAGGTGCACTGGTCAACCATTCCTTAAGGTAATCAAATGCTTCCTCACATTGTTTTGACCACACAAATTTCTTCCTTTTCCTATGAAGAGAAGTAATAGGATGGGATATCCTCAAGAAATCCTTCACAAAAATCTCGTAGTAACCTACCAAACCCATAAATCTGCGAATCTCGGGCACATTAGTAGGCATCATCCAATCCAATACATCCTGAATATTAGAGGGATCCACTATGATGCCCTCATCAAAAATGACATGGCCCAAATATTTCACCTTAATTTGGAAAAATTCACACTTAACCAAGTTGGCATACAACTGATTATCACGAAGACACTGCAAAACTTTGTGCAAGTGTTCCTCATGTTCCTCTAAAGTTTTTGAATACACCAAGATATCATCAAGAAATACTAGAATGAATTAGTCAAAATAAATACAAAACATCCCATTCATAAAACTCATGGTGCATTGGTTAATCTAAATGGGATAACCATGAACTCATAATGACCATAGCAAGTATAGAAAGTCATTCAATAAATGTTTGCTTCATGAATGAGAAGATGATGGTACCTTGACTTAAGATCAATATTTGAAAACACCTTGGCTCCTTTTATCTAGTAAAAAATATCATCTATCCTCGGCAAAGGATACCAGTTTTTCATCGTTACCTTATTCAACTATTGGTAATCGATACACAAATGAAGGGATCTATCATTCTTTTTAACAAAGATGACATTTTCTCCCCATGGGGAAACACTAGGATGAATAAAAACCTTAGCCAACAATTCCTCTAATTACAACTGAAACTCAATCAACTCCTGAGTTGTCACCCAATAAGCTTCTCTAGAAATCGGCTCTACTCCAGGAATGAGATAAATCCAGAAATATATATCATGTTTAGGTGGAATGCTTGGAATGTCACTTGGGAACACATCTACAAACTCTCAAAGGATAGGATGACTATCAAGAGAAGCCTCTTGACTATCATCCTCATCCAGATCATTAATTAAGACTATAGACAACTGACAACCCTACCACATACACTGCTTCAACTGCATAGAAAAAATCATATGAAGGGATATGGGTCTTTGAACTCCCACTATCTCCACTCTCCTACCAACATCATCCAAACACTACACCATTTTACACCAGCAATCAATGCAAGCTTGGTGTACAAAAAACCAGTCTATACCCAACACTAATACATTTGGACTAGATTTCCAACTGAGGTTTCTGATGGAGAAGGTATATTGTGGCCATATTTGATTTTTTTTTGAAAAAATGCCCACATTCGTCGTAATTACGATGAAAATTTCCCATTTGGTTTTGACGAAGAAGGCATTAGCAATGAGAGTTTTCTTTTTTCCAAAAAAGTGCTCGAGTTCGTCGTAATTCCGATGACAACAACCATTATATGTTAAAAAATAAGAAGAGGGGAATTCATTTGTATTGCAAATTTCCCATGTAGGCATTTGTGGCGACTTCAACCCCCAAGAACATCAAACCCGCGTCAAAGGCATTTGTGGCATTGCTTGCAATCCCGCGCAGGAGGTAGATTCAAATTGCCCAATTTTTTAATTTCATGTTGCAAAAAATATACATGTGGTGGTTAATTGTCCTAGTTTAATCTCGTAAAACCATAGAACTATGATTGAGGAGTGAGCGTTCAATTTTGTAGCAGCAATCCCTTCCTCCCGTATATGTGTGTGTTGATTGTTCACATGAGATAACATCTCTTTGCGGCATCGTATCAAATAATTCATGAGCCTTGTCCATGTTTCCACATTTTGCATTCATGTCAAGTAGGGCATTTGCAAGTACAACACCTAACAAAATTCCTCTATCTGTTATGCTTTGATGGATGTCCATACCTTGTTCCAAAGCTCCCATTTTTGCACACGCAGGGAGGATGCTGGCAAAGGTTGTGGAATTTGGCTTTATGCCTTCCAATTTCATTTGCTTGAAAGTGTCTAAAGCCTTTTCGACAAAACCATTTTGTGCATATCCAGCAATCGTTGCAGTCCACGAGACAACATTTCTTTCAGGCATTCTATCAAACAATTCACGTGCCTTGTCTATGCTTCCACATTTTGCATACATGTCTACCAGGGCAGTTGCAACTACAACATCTGACAAAATTCCTCTATCCTTTATGCTTCGATGAATGTGTATACCCTTTTCCAAATCTCCCATTTTGGCACAAGAAGGGAGGATAGTAGCAATGGTCGTGGAATTTGTCTTTACACCTGCCGATTGCATTTGCTTGAAAGTTTCTAAAGCCTTCTCAATAAATCCATTTTGTGTATATCCAACAATCATTGTAGTCCACAAAACCACATTTCTTTTAGGCATACAAATAAGTGAATTTGATATTCAAAACTATCTACATTGAATTCAATTCTTGTCCATTAGTCATTTATGTTTGCAATAAGCATCTTTCTTTGTTTTTCTTAATCTTTATTCATAGTTATGTGCATATTTCACATTCTATAATTAGGATATCAATTGCTATGGCTGAACACTAGCATGATGTTTGTGTTGTGGTATAGATGCGTGGAAACATAATTATGGGATTGTTATATTGTAGAGATCATAAATCTAGATATCGCATATTAGTTCTAGCTCTTCTTGGATTGAGTCTAAAGTTGACAATGGACATACAGTCATAAAGCCATTATTAGCCGATCTATCCATTTCTAGTAAAGACAATTGAGAAAGTCATTTTGATATTGAGAGTTTCTTATCTGTTTACCTATTGATCATTATTAAGCCATAATATTTAGGTCTATTTATCTCTCTTGCAAAACCTCTGTAAGTGTCCTACATTGTCCCTACTACTCACTCTTCAATGAAATAGTGGAGTTCTAAAGATTTGTTCCACAAGATGGTGTTGAACGTATCAACAAGGCTAGCATGGAAGGCATGTTCAAGCATCCACTTGTACAACTTACAACAAATGATTTGTTGATAGAAGAAATTCTTGAAATAGGGATACAATCGAAAGACAAGTAAGTACATACAAACCTCCTCAATTGAAAGTAAAATCTGTGTATAAAAAGAGTACATTGAATCCCAATCCATAAACACAATAGAGATATCGATGGAGACTTAATTGGATGTAGCATGTCACACCAAAGTTGTTAGAGTATGCTAAGCTAGTACATAATTTTTCCTAAAGCTACATTAGTATTTTACCCAGATCATTATCTACCAAAACTAACTATAGTAATCCTTTTGAGGATTCATTTCATGGTGCTAGATCTTCATTTAGTTCCACTTCTTGTTGGAGAAAAGAACATTTATTTCTTGAGGTAGATGAATATCCCATCAACAAAGGACAAGACCCTTTCTAGAATATAACAAATTCTACTCCAACAAAAGATCATGGGGGTTTCACTAGAGATATTGAATAAGAGATAGACTTCTACTATTGCATTAAAAGCATTGGCACGTTGTTCATTTATTCATGTAAACTCTCTGTGACGCCACCACAACCAACAAAGGTGTAAAAAGTTGTTTGCAATGCATGGATTTTTAGGATTGTCCTTTGAGAAAATAGAATTAAAGTATGGAAGCAGGATTTGCTAGCTCCTGAGGGAATCTTGATGAAAAATAACTGTAAAATATTTGGGTGAGCTTATATGCAAAAACTCATGCTTCTTGATGGGTTTATGTACATAAATAAGCATGAATTAAGTAGTAAAGAGGCTTATGGAAACAAGAGGGATAGAGAGGCAGTGGAAGTGAAAACTTCTGGTGTTGTGTCTGCTCTATCTCAGAATGGGAATGGTGAAGGTGCTATAAGAGGAGCTAAGCAGGGTGTTGGAAGAAGTGGGGGTGTTTACATTCCTCCATTTAAGCTGGCTCAAATGATGAAAGATGTGGAAGACAAGAGCAGTGTGGATACCAGCGCATGACATGGGTTGCCCTTCGGAAGAGTATCAATGGGTTAGTAAACAAGGTAAATGCATCTAACATCAAGAACATCATTCCTGGGTTGTTTGCAGAGAATATCATCCATGGGAGGGGTCTATTTTGTAGGTCTTGTATGAAATCCCAAATGGCATCCCCTAGATTTACAGATGTTTTTGCTACGTTGGTTGCTGTGGTAAATACAAAATTTCCTGAAGTTGGCAATCTGCTTTTGCGAAGAATTATTTTGCAGCTTAAGAGGGCATACAAACGCAATGACAAGCACATGTTGATAGAAGCAACCAAATTCATAGCTCATTTAGTGAATCAACAAGTTGCACATGAGATCATTGCTTTGGAACTTCTCACCCTTTTACTAGAGAACCCCACAGATGATAGTGTAGAGGTTGCTATTGGGTTCGTGAAAGAATGTGGTTCTTTGTTGCAAGACCTTTCACCCAAAGGTCTCTATGGGATTTTTGAAAGATTTAGAGGTATTCTCCATGAGGGGGAAATTGACAAACGAGTATAGTTTTTAATCAAAGGCCTTTTTGCATTTTGCAAAGCTAAGTTCGAGGGTCATCTAGTTGTGCATCCAGATCAGTTAACACATGAAGTTTTCCTAGAAGATGAACTTGATCAAGAGGCTGGTTTGGATGTTTTCAAGCTAGGTTCTGGTTTCTTAGAGCATGAGGCAACCTATGAAAAACTGAAGAAAGATATCCTTGGAGATGCTTCTTCAGATGAAGCTAAAGGGGAGAATGATTCAAGTGATGATTCAGATGATGATGATGATGATGAAGAAGAAGGTGAGGAAGCACTGAGAATATAGGATGAGACAGAGACAAACTTGGTCAATTTAAGACGTACAATTTATTTGACAATCATGTCAAGTGTTGATTTTGAGGAAGCTAGTCATAAGCTACTAAAGATCAAGCTTGAACCTAGTCAAGAGAGAACATACCTTCGTTATTATCATGTTTTGTACAACAGTATTCTATGATACATAGACTGGAAACAAATAAACTGTGTAATGTTGCAAAGTTTTTTGCCCACTTATTTGGCACAGATGCTCTTCCATGGCATTGTCTTGCTTATATACGTGAGACAGAGGAAGATACTACTTCCTCTTCCCATATTTTTATAAAGATTCTCTTACAGGGGCTAGCAGAGCAACTTGGTATATTGTTGCTTAATGAAAGGTTGAACGATCCAACAATGCAGGAGTCTTTTGATTCAAATTCTCTAAAGGACAATCCCAAAAATTCACAGTTTTCTATCAATTTATTTACTTCTATTGGTCTTGTTGGTATCACTGAGATTTTACGTGAGTATTTGAAGAATATGCCAAGGCTTGTAATGCAGCAGCAAAAGTCTATTCCTAAGTCAGATGAATCTACCTCTAATAATGATTCTTCTAGTTCATCAGGTTCGTCAAATTCTGATACATCAGACTCAGATTTTGAGAGTGAAACTGACAGTGAGAGCAGTAAGGAGTCACCAAGAAAGAAAAATAATTCAAAGTATGACAATGAGTATGAAAAAACAAGAAGAAAGAAAAGGGCAAGGGCATCTGATTCGGAGGATGGAAGTGACAATGAAAAAATCAGAAGGAAAAAGAAAAGGAATTAAAAATCTTTCTAGTCAGTTATTCAAGGCTCCAATAGACATCGTTTTCCTGGACTGCGACAAACAAAAGAATCACTCCCAAGTGCTTTGGTTTTATAATAGATGATTATAAGATGCTACAATGTTGTCTTATGTATTTTAATAATTTCTATTTTCTTGCCTATGAAGAAAGACCATGTCAAACAATATCAACGAACAACAAAATAAGGAGACAATTGCTAGATTGTGGTCTAACTTGAAAAGAAAAGGTGATAGAAAATGTTATTGTCTGTGTAAAATTTGTAAGGGGTTAAAGACTAGAAGACTTCTAATCAAAACAACGAAGAAACATTGTAGGCTGCATGGTCACATTGAAGGTGGACATGATTATCATCCATTGGTAAGTTTTTCATTATATCATTTTGACAATTTATATACATAATAAATCACGTGATGATGAGATCATGATCATGATTTATTTATGTATATCAATTTTATATAGGTCGAGCACCCCAGAGTACATGGTATGGATCAACACAACCCTGAGAATATGGTTTTCGAAGTGGATGAACATGGAGGTGTGAATATCGAAGCTAAAGATAATGATCCCATGGAAGATGACGATCATGAGCCAGAAAACACATTTGAAGATGATGGTACAAATACATTGATCCATGACTCATTTAGTACTCACGCAGTTGAGTTAGATGAATTTAGAGTGATGTTAGGGGGGGGGAGGGGCCAAATGAGCTTCCACCTTCATGTGGTTGGCCCTGTTAAGTAGAGAATATTAAACTATTCTCGAAATCAAGCAAAGCTCAACAAGGTAACACACTTTTCAATATTTCATTATGTTGCACAGTTAATCTTATTGAATAATGTATATTGAATCTTAATTGCAAGGTCCAATAGAGCCAACATGAACAACAACACCACGAGTTGGTGGGTATAATGAACTCACATATTATCTTGTCTGTACACGAACAATATGAGTTGCTTCTAGTGTTGACATCCAAGGTGGGATTGCAAAAGTTATGAATATGCCTCATCCTTGTAAGTTTTTTTATTACAACTCCTAATGCTTGAGACTAAACTTTTTGTTTTTGATGTTTTTCACTAGTTATCATAACCTTTGACTTTGATGCTTGTGCCTTAATAGAACTAGATGTTTCTTGTATGCATACTTGGTCAAGGACTACATTATGATGCTATAGGGCTACAAACTAAGATTATTTATTGTATTGAGTTGCACATTTGACATGAGTTTCCCTATGATTGCTATTCCTCTTGAGGTAATAAGGTGTTGTTCTTGTCAAGTTTTGACAATGCTGCAACAATAATGTGTTATTTGTTGTTAAGGTTTGAAAAGACCTTTTAGAAACTTATACCTTGCTCTTTTTCACTCAGTAGACTTGATTACTGTCATTTTATTTGGTCCTAGGTATGACTGCCTACTGGCTTTACTGTAGACTGCAATCTCTCTAGACTGTATTTTCTGCGTGTTGTTGTTCTATACTTGACCATCTATTAGGAAAACATAGCTTGAAATGTCCAAAACAATTAATGAATGTGTTGGGTCTCAAATCAATAGATTGGATAGGTTCTAAGGTAATGCCAACTCCTATGATCAAACCCTCCAATTGACTTGGCCAACTTATAGAGTGAACCTACTTGGTTACTAACTCTCTCACTTTAGGCTCTGCAAGACCTAGGCAGGTATACCTACTCACTAGTTGTTTTCAATGACTAATGCTTTTTATAGCAGATTAAGTATCTTGATCTGATTTCCTCCTATCTCAGAATTGCATAAATTCCCAGGATGGAGATATAGTAGATGAGTTCAAGATTGTTGTTGTAGAAATTATTTGATTTCTGTGCTTGAAATTTATGTATATACACTATTTCTAGTCTACTCTATATTTCCTACTTAGCTACTCCTATTGCTTTAAAATGAAATGTGAACTGATGAATTGTATTCTATAGATGACCAGTTCCTTTCTTTGTTGTTTGGGCTACGAAGTCTTTATATTCCATAGAATCCATACTCAAATGAATAACCCTAGATTACTCATATTTAAAACAGTAAATATTTGCAAGTAGACCAGAAGACAACACAAAATTTAGGCTCGAAAGTTGATAGTCTGTATATTGATATTAATTTTGAGAAAATATTACAAAACTCGGAGTATTCTCCATAAGACTAGAAAAAAGCGCAGATAAATTTCTGCAGCGTTTTCTTACAATTACTTGCAGTCATTTTTTTAGGAGTCCTAGTATCCATTTATAATAGTATGGATGCATACAAGCTTTGGACCCTTCAAAAGAAAGTTTGTTACAAACAACTGGTCATTTTCAAGAAGCGATTATAAGTCCTTTTCAGCATCTACGGCTTCCTCTACTTGTTGTTCTATTGCAACCTCCTGTAACTGCTCCTGAGCATCTTCTTTCTATCCCATATACTTATCTTTCCACTCCTGATACAAATCATCACTAGGCCAAGTAAAACTAGCAATCTTCTATTTCATATCTTCTAGCCGCTTCCAAGTGACTCGTACATGCCCAATCTCTGTTTCTATGAAACCATAATGAGATTTCACTTTTTCATTTTCCTCAATTGTCTGGACAAATAAGGATGTGTCATCAGTACTAATAATCTGATTGATCCTTAGGGACAAATTGTGGTCCACCTCCTTTAACCAAGTCTTCTCTTCCTTTAGCTGGATAGGACTAATGAAACCTCCTGGAAACATTTCAAATTTATGATTTGAATATTCTTTCCTATAAAGTTGGGCTTTTCTTTTTATACCTGCTCCTTCTAGTGAAAGAATATTCATCTCTTTTATAAACTCACATGTGGACCTTAGATTGTCATTCTCTTCTGCATCTGCATGGGAAGAACACATGAGCTCTAACTCTTTACCTCTAGGCACCCACTTATTCAGGATTGGTTCCAAAGTGGCTTCTTCTTCTCTGAATTTGATCAAAATCTCAAGAATCCTCTTCATATTTATGTATACATTGGAGGTTTTGACTGAGTCAACAAACTTCAAGATGGTAGCTTTCACCTTCTCCTCATATTTGTTTGCATACAATGTCTGAGCTTGTTTCAATTTTTCCAACTCATGTTGGACATTTTCAGGTAATTGGGAGCTAGAAGGCATAGGAGAAGGGGGATATTCAATGATGGGACTAGTAGGAGGGGGTCTTGTTGGAGAGGAGGCTATCATGAGTGTAGAAGATTCACCAGGATGATATTGACCTGCCAGTTGACTCTGGAGTCTAGCAATTATGTTGTCTCTGTTGGCAATTCCTTCTTTAGTATCATTGTAAGCTTTTAAAATAGTCTCCAACTTCAATTAGAGATTAGCCTTTTCTTGTGCCTCTTTCTCTACCACCGCAACACTGAATTCTGCAGTCTCTAGGACTATGCTTGTAGCTTCCACTACCCCTGTGTCTTGGACTCTTTTAACTATCATGCCTCCTAAGAGGCTAGAATCTGATGCATCCTTCCTTCTTTTGTTTTCATCCTTCTTTAAAGACCACATGACAAGAGCAGCATTATCCTTGTTGAATGTCACTCCTTCCATAGTCTTTGTTTCTTTCCTCACTGCATCAAGCACTAAGGCATCAACTATATGCCATTCAGGGAGAATCAACACACCAGCCTTTGCTACCATTTCTCTTCCTTTCTCAGGGGTGATTACTTTGAACTCAGTTGTATTTTTAAGATGCTATTCACTTTTCCTCTGTTCAAATCTAGTCTTGAATTGATCAATATTTTTCTTCCATAGAAACTGTATAAAAGCTCCTAATGTGACAAAATTACTGCCAGCTAGGAATTCTTCACTAGCTTGCTTAACAGTAAGGTCCATTTCTTGGCCCTTTAACTCACCATCAGTCAAATCCATTTCAGCATTAGGTGGCTCTTTGGGCATCCCCTCTTGGGTCTCCTCATAGGTATAGGCAATCTCACCAAGACTCCCTAACTACAATAATTGTTCAGCCACAACTTGTTCATCTCCAATGTGGATAGGATACTGAGATGGAGAATATTGCGGCTCATTAGTTTCAATTTCCTTTCCCACTCTCTGCTTCTTAGGGGAATCCTCAATGTCAATGACATCTTCAATTTTCCTCTTCCCTTTTGAAGTGGAAGGCTCACCTGTCACTGGCATTATCACAGTGTACTTTGACCTTTTGTGCATTACATAGTCACCATGTGGGATATCTCTAGCAAAGGCAGGCTTAGCCAATACCATCTTAGCCTTATCAGGCTCATTTTTCATTATGGCCTCCCTCTTTTCTTTTAAGGTCTGCATGAGATCTTCAAAATAAAGAATCAAGAATTTTATTTTCTCTTCAAATGGATTGAAGCTAGAAAGGGGGTCATAGCTAGTGTCAAATTGATGCATAAAATCAAGGGCTTTCTTATATGCCACCCACTTCTCCTTCCTCAGTTCTTGCTCATCTAAGCTCAATTCATTTCTAATCAGATCTTCTGGGAACTGAAATTGATGTGGCCTACCTCTGCACACTAATCTTTTTATGAACATGCCATTGAAAAATCCTCGAGGTCTGCACATCTTGACACTGTAGTAGACAGCCTATAAGGCTTAAAGAATTCTTCAAAAAATCTCCATCCACCCTTAGTGATCACAAAATGGTGAGCCATGGTAATAGTTGGGAAAATAGTCCCCTTACCTCTATTGGTTAGCTCTGCTTCTTGTACTCCCCCAATTTGTCTCAGGACTTGGGCAATCCCTATCTTCAATGGGACCTGATAGGGTAGTAAAAAGGGGGTGCCTCTAAATCCAAACACTCTAAAAATAGTAGACACGGGGTACAAATATATGTCTCCCCAATTGTGAACAATCTTGATATCCTCTGCAAACTCCTTTGGTCTGAGAAACTGCAAAAGAGCCTTAGGAATTCTAGGGTTTTCTCTGCATAGAAGAATCCTAATTTTAGATGCAAAGCATCTATCAAACTTTAAATAACTTGCATCTTCTCTATCCCAAGATAGAAAAATACTCCACAATTGCACTGGCATCTCCTCTTTATCCTTGACCTTAATCAGGTCCATCTCCTTTCCAAAATAATCAGCCCCTTTGAATAGAAACATATGCATTAACATGGAGTACCATCCAAATGGCCTACCCACCTTACCATTTTTTATTCCTACTAGCCCTTTATGAATTGCATCATCAAGATATAAGGCATAATCAAATTTTATTGCTAGGGAGGGGTTTAGAATTTGTGCAATCATTAACATATAATGGGTTGGCATATTCTTTTCAGCATCCTCTCCAAAAATTTGGCATAATGCCCAATACATACCCTTAGCTCTTAGAGTGAATAGGTTGAGAGAGAATGGTTCCATTGTACTGGGCCCTATAACTGTTAACCCCCCTATCTTTACAAAGAATTCTTTCAATGGGCCACTTCTAAGATGATCCCTTTGTGTGTTGTAAACCTGGGCTAATGACTCAAAGTCAATAGGTTCTAACAAATTGGAGGACTCATTGAGTTTAAACACTTTCCTGAATTCATCTTCATTTATCTCAATCAAGACTGACCCCTTTATGTTCTTGATGCATCTTGCCACAGAGTCATAATTCTGTGCAATCAGGGCTAACAGATCTACATCCATAAAAACACCTGGGACCACAAGCTTTCCTACATCCTGCTCCCATATGCCATTCAAAGGAGCTGGGGAATTCCTCTACCCAAAACCAACTTTGAAGAGTCATAAGCCTGACAATCCTATTTCAGGGTTCCTCAACCAATTACCCTTATCATAAAGGCCATCTCCAATTTTTAGATGAGGGTTCTTAGGTACTAGCTCTTTGGTCTTAGCCCCAACATTGGTGGACATGGTTAATTGCTCTAAAAAATCATCACAAATATTACGGTCCTGGTAGTTCACTTTCCCTGTTAATTCTCTTCTAGGTGTCATTCTGGTCAAACAATTATACCACTAGAAGCTAGCATGGACCTCTAATGAAGTAATTCACACAACAATATTTGAGAACAAACCAAGAGTTATCAAGAAAAGCACAAGAAACCTGATTATTCGCCTGAAGAAAATCGCTCTGCAACAATTCGCTTTGCAACAATTCGCTCTGCAACAAACTTCGATGAAACAATACTTAGCAATCAAGTTGATGCGGACTCAAAAGGGCAAGTTGGCATTTAAGTTTTTAGAAATTAACTCTGCATGCTTCGGCTTTCTTTTCAAAATTGAATTCGCCAAATTGAATTCAAAACTGGCTCCAACGAGTCATAATTTCTCTAAGTCTTTCCTCTGTTTTTCTCTTTCGCTGCTTCACAAAACATAAAACCCGTGCTCTTTTCTTTTGCGAAACAATGCTGGCCGTTGGATCTTGAGAACTTACATCGCTTTTATCTCCTTTTAATCTCTTTTCTTTAGTGTTAGGCCCTACCTCCTTTTCGCCACTTCACGGAGTTTAACAGTCGTGCACTTTTCCTTCGCGAGGCCGCGCCAAGCGTTAGATCAAACTCAAATCACCCGGCCTTTAACTCCAACTGAGACTGTCAATCCTTTTAACTAACCGCGCCTCATCTTGACGGCTAACGATTTTTGCCATTTCACTGAGGTTAAGCTGCGGGCATCTTCGGGTCACGAAACAACGAGAAGCGTTGGATCAATCTTGAGATGAATGCCTTTTAAGTGGGCCCTTTATCTGGGAATTACTTACCCCACTTGTTATCCGGTTAATAAATGCCACATGGCAGTCGGCCATTAGCCCTGGAAACTCCTTTTGGTTCCACCCTTACTCTGCCACGTGTTCCCTTTTACTATTCCCACATAACTATCGGTTACACCTAGGCGGGCCCTCAACCACTTTTTTAAATCACATGTCACTCGACACATTACTATCAAGCTCTACAAAAAGCGGCAGCTGTTATGTCATGTCACTCCTCCATGTGATTTCCACCTGTCTTTCGCGACTTCGCAAGCATTATTCTTCGTTTGGCTTGTAGCCACGAAACCATGAGAACCATTAGATCAAAATAGACCTGATTTTCTTTTAACTTCATGCCATGCCTGTCCCTTGGGCCCATTGGCCTTTTCGCTACTTCACAATGACTAACTTGCTAGCATCTTATCTTCACGAATTCATGTGAGCCATTAGATCTCAAGAACTTGCTCGTTGTTTACTCTTTTTATGACAACCTTGCCTGGACCCACTGCATACCGCCAACTGAGTGCCTTGTCACCGCCATGTCATCACCAACTAGGGTTACCACATTTACTACCACTCTTAGTGGGACCCTCCACCTTTTCGCTATTTTGCTGAAGGTATAGCTCGTGCATCTCCCGACCACGAAACAACGAGAAGCCATTGATCTTTTTCCAACCCTATCATTCTTTAACCAAAGAAGACTGCTTATCTCTGGGACCCACCAAACCCTTTCGCCACTTCGCAAAGGTTAAAACACGTTCAGCTTGATCTCACGAAACCACGTTGTCCGTCCGATCAGATGAAACTTGATCGGTGTTTAGCTTGGTCCAAACCTATATGTCGGGTCCACCTTCGCCTTTCACTACTTCGCGGAAACTAAGTTTCAAGCACTTTTTGGTTGCGAATCAACACGGGCCATCAGATCAACAGAAAATTGCATGATACTTATAAGGCTCGACGAACATTAGAAAAGGCAGATTAAAAGTGAACAAGAATAAAATATTTAAAGGGACCGCCTAGGTAAATGAAAAGGGGAGAACACTTATGATAAATGGACCCATCGCTTAAGTGAATAAAGTAACGCCAAATTAGAAACCAAAAGGGCTTTTCTTAGGTATTGAAGTGACTTAAAACCTAAACCCTAAACCCCTTAGGATTTAAAACAAATTGAAAGAACTTCCTTCCTTCGATGGCTCTTTTATATTTTTTTTTTTTATAAAAATGGTTATCGTCGGAATTACGATGAATACCAAGCTTTCGACCGACGACTTCTTTCACCATCGGTAGAGTCCATTGGATTGTCGAATTTTCGACAGGCATGGCATTGTCGACCAATCCGATGTCAAGTTTTTGATGGTGAATTTTGTTGACACTCCGACAAAAATTCATCGAAAATCTGACAAATGGCCGTCGGAAATCAGCTCTGAATGTACTAGTTCAAAAATACACCATAGGACCCCAAAGGAATGATACGAAGGTCAACTATGGTGGTGAAGGATCCTAAGTCCAACACACAACCATGAATCAAAGAATCTAAAGACACCCTATATCGGGTAGCCAACTCAACTTTCCACCTATCCGCTTTCTTCTCAATCGTAAACCCACACTACTCCATAAGAGAAGGGGAAATAAATGAATCTGAAGCACCCAAATAAAATAATATAGATATAGGGATGCCACCTAACACACCTAAATTTTTTATCACTATACCCTAATGATCTTCATAATAGTTTTCAACTACAAAAAATATTCTATGTGATCTACCTACATCTCTGATGTAGAGGTTATGTACTCAGTTCTCCAACTAGTGCCAACTGGGTTCTTCTCAAGGCTTCTCTTGAACCAACCAATGGCTCAACACTATCTTGCCCTCCTAGGGTCTGCTATAAATCCTCCCTAACCTTCTCCTTAGGTCCTTGGACTATTACAAGTTCTAATTCTTGATGAGAGTTCCAAACTCTCTTTGACTCACCTTGAGTAAACTCAACCTACTCACTCACACCGTGGGTACAAGTCCTCCACCTAGGATCTTTGCTTCACTTTCACAACCTGACATTTAGATGGTTGTCTCAGACCCTAAATATACCATTTCATACTCTCCAAGACATCTTCCCTTTACCAATTTCAAGGTTGATAGTGGTTTGGTTCATTTAGGCTTATTTGAGGCTTATTCCTTGTAGTCTTTCTGAACCGGTAAAACATAAACAATTCAAAATTCTTCCCAACAACCCTAGGGCTTAATTGGATTTTTAGATACCCTTTTGGATATTACACAAAATATCAATAAATTGCATCTAGGTTTTTCGTCTAAGGTATCTAACCCTTATAGGGCTAAAGAAACCTAATTGCCCCTTCTAAACCACAAACTTGGAGCAGCAGTTTTAAACCTCTTTAATCTGATCAAACATGGAATTTTTTGGTTGTTTAGGGTCTATATACACCTAATCCCCCCTTCTTCCACTTCTTTGCAATGCCCAATCTCATCTAGGGCTCATTTTCACTCTTTCCCTAGGCTTGCCAAGCACACAAGCCAAGCTAGGGATCGCGGAAAATCTACAACATGGCTTCCTGTACTAAAAAAATAAAAAACATATCTACAATCCCTCCTAACATTCCAAAAAGTTTCAGCAAGTTTCAACTGTAGAATGTTAGGGAGAATGCCATTTTTGTTCAAAACCTTAGTTTATAGAGATTTTCAAGTCACCTGCACTAAAAATGCAATAACTTTCGAACCATACAACTTCAGAACCTAAGACTTGAATAAAATGAAAGCTAAAACAATTATCTAACTTTCCATTCCATTGGATTGATTCTTCCAATCCGTATAGGTCGTACAAGTAAGTTAGAGAAGCAAAATGCGTTGAAAAACAAAGGGAAAAAAAATGAGGAAGCCAAAAATGAAAAAGAAACCGATCAAAATTGGTCTTCCCAAGTCTTATAATGTCTTTGGGAGTGGTTACAAGTTTCTAACCAACCTTGGTACGTTGGTTTGCTTCAATATTTGAAAACTTGCAAAATTGCTCATAACAACTTTTGCATTTTTGAAAATTTTTGGCTTGGATGAGCAACTTGGCTCTAACCCAACTTTGGCCACTCCAAAGTGAATCAAAGAACCTTAAAAAAAAATTTAAAACCCCAAACAATCATCTCCCAAGAAAAAATCAACTTGCCTGGAAAGTGCTCCACTTGGCACCCTAATGAGCTCATTTGCCAACAATGGACAAACTGAGACTCTTAGGGGCCTTACATCATTTGAGCACATCAAAATGGCTCCAAGGTATTATTAAAACATCCAAAATATATTTCCCTCCTAGGGTTTTCTATAAATCCTCCCTGACCTTCTCCTTAGGTCCTTGGACTATGACAAGTTCTAATTCTTGATGAGAGTTCCAAATTCTCTTGGACTCACCTTGAGTAAACTCAGCCTACTAACTCACACCGTAGGTACAAGACCTCCACCTAGGATCTTTGCTTCACTTTCACAAGTTGACATTTGGATGGTTGCCTCAGACCCTAAATCTACCCTTGCATACTCTCCAAGACATCTGCCCTTTACCGATTTTAACTTGTCTAGAAAGTGCTCCACCTAGCACCCTGATGAGCTCATTTGCCAACAATGGACAAATTGAGACTCTTAGGGGCCTTACACCATTTGATAAAATCAAAATGGATCTAAGGTCTTATTAAAACATGCACAACATGGTACTAACATATCAAGCCAAAATATATACAAAAACATCAAAAATTGTCTTTTTTGCTCATGAACCATGCTCCTGGGGTGTGGGAAAACTCATGTCCCATGAGTGGAAAGAGCTTGGATGGTGGTACCATGTTGTGAAATATGTCTATCTCATACATCCATGTTGCCTCAGAATTAGGTAAACCTACCCACTTGACAAAGTAATCCTTGTAGACACCCTTCCTAGTCTTCTTGACAACTTTTGTATCTAGTGTGCATTCCAATGCAACCGGTTGACTAGGTGGTAAGTCTTGAACCCAATCCACTTCTTTAGGTGTTGTAGATTCTTGATTTGCATCAGTCTGAGATCCTTTGTAAGTATACAGTTCACAAACATTGAAAATAGGTGAGAGTGCTAAGTCTTGTGGCAACTCCACCTCATAAGCATTGTTCCCAAACTTGTGAACAACTTTGAGTGGTCCTATCTTCTTCATGCAAATTTTCTTTGGTTGACCAGTATGAAGTCTTTCCTTCCTCAAATATGCCATAAAAAGGTATCCAACTTTGTATTGCACCTCTCTCCTTGACCTGTTTTCCTTTTCCTTGTATTTCTCATTAGACTGCTGCAATGTCTTCTTCACTTGCTCATGTATCTCCTTCATGTTTTCAGCAAAGGTTTCTCCTTGAGCACTCCTATGGTCCATGGTACTAATATCTATGAGTTATATAACACCCCTTGGATGACATCCATACACAATCTCAAAAGGACTCTTTCCTATGCTCCTATTGACCAAATCATCATAGGCATATTCTGCTTGTCCCAACACAAGATCCCAAGCTTGACCATGTTGTTTGGTGAGACATCTCAACAATTTTCTGAAAGACCTATTCACCACTTCAGTTTGACCATCTAATTGTGGATGGTATGCTGAAGAAAAATAGAGGTTAGTACCAAGTTTCTTCAATAGTGTTATCCAAAAGTGAGTCAGAAACTTTGTATCTCTATCACTCACTATGCTAAGTGGGAAACCATGGATTCTCACAACCTATTTGAAGAAAAAACCAACTATGTGGGTGGCATCATTAGTGAATTTGCAAGGCACAAAGTGTGTCATCTTGTTGAATATATCCACATTAACATAAACACTATCACACCCTCTTGGAGTTCTAGGGAAGCCAAGGACAAAGTTCATGCTTAAGTATTCCCAAGGCTTTGTTGGTAGGGCCAATGGCTGATAGAGATCTGCATTACTTGAGGTTCCTTTGGCCCTTTGACAAATGGTACATTTCTCAACAAACGTCCTTACATTTGATTGTAGTCTAGGCCAATAGTGGAATCTACCAGCTTGCTCCAAGGTCTTGTCAAGACCAGAGTGTCCACCTAGGCTTCCTTGGTGTTTATCTTTGATAATATTGTCCCTCATGGAACATTGTGGAATGCAAAAAAAATGCCCCTTAAACAACAATCCTTCCTGCAATATATAATCTGAATATGCAACATGAGAAGCATTAACAAATTTAGAGCAAACTTCATATGCTTCATTGAAATATTTATCACCTTGGTAGAGATCTTTGAGACCATTTAGGCCTATACTTTGGAGCTACATTTCTTGTATGGTAAGTACTCTCCTAGTTAGAGCATCAACCACTTTGTTAGTGGTTCCTTTCTTGTGCTTGATTGAGAAAGTATAGGCTTGTAAATACTCAACCCACTTGAGGTGTCTTTAATTCAACTTTTCCTATCCATTCAAAAAACTAAGAGCATGATTGTCAGTGTATACGATACTCTTTAGGCAAGAGATAATGCCTCCATTTCTTTAGTACTTGCACCATAGCATACAATTCTAGATTATAAGTAGAGTACTTTTGTTTTTCCTCATTGAGCTTCTCAGAGAAGAATGTAACTGGGTGATTATCTTGGCTCAAAACTACCCCAATGGCCAATTTACTTGCATCACACTCCATGGTAAAAGGTTGATTGAAATCAAGTAACTTAAGGTAAGGAAGTTCAGAAACTTTTTGTTTCAACACCCCAAACCCCTTCTCTGCTACACTAGTCCAATTAAACTGACATTTGACCCCTCCCTTAATGGTGTTCAAAATTGGTGCACACACATGGCTTAAACCTCTAATAAATTTCCTATAGAAAGAGGACAAACCATGAAATCTTCTTACATATCCTTACATCTCCTACTGATTTAGGAGTGGGCCAATTCACTATTGACTCTACCTTTGATGGATCCATTTTCAAACAGCCTTGAGAAACTACAAAACCAAGATACACCAATTCAGTTTTGAAAAACTCACACTTGTCTAGGTTGATCATCAACTTCTCTTGGTGTAGCTTCCTCAAGACTTGGTGCAAATGCTTGATATTCTCTTCCTTTGACCTACTAAAAATCAGAATATCATCAAGGTAAACAATGAAAAATTTACTAATAAACTCAACAAGAACTTCATTCATGAGTTTCATGAAGGTGCTAGGTGCATTTGTGAGCCCAAAGGGCATCACCAACCACTCATATAAGCCTTCATTTGTCTTAAAGGTTGTCTTACATTCATCCCCAGGTCTGATTCTTATTTGGTGATAAACTGATTTCAAATCTACCTTGAAAACGTAGCAAACTCCACCTAAGTAGTCCATCAAGTCTTCAATCCTTGGCATTAGAAACCAGTACCTTATGCTAATCTTATTAATGGCTCTTGAGTCGGTGCAAATCCTCCACTTTACATCCTTTTTAGCTGCCAACACTTTGGGTACTACACATGAACTCAAACTCTTCTTTATCAACCCCTTATCCAGTAGCTCTTGCACTTTCTTGGCTATCTCCTGATTTTGAGTCAGGGTCATCTTATAAGCAGCCTTATTTGGTAAAGTTGCACTAGGTATGAGGTCTATCTGATGGTTGAGATCTCTATAAGGATGTAGCACATCTAGTATCTCATTGACTACTATGTCCTTATACTGGTCTAGCAAAGTTTGCACTTCTTGAGGTACAACCAGTTTGTTTGCAACCTTTACCTCTTCCTTGGGTTTCACTATGATTGTACAACCTTGACTCCCTTCATGTTTCAGCAACTTCAAGAACTCCTTTCCACTAAGAAACATAACACATGAACCAACATGCCTTTCTTCACCTTGTTCAACCAAGGGATCCATTTGAAATTTATTACCTTCTTTAGTGATGAGGTAGGAATTGTTCTCACCATCATGTATAGCTTTGACATCAAATTGCCAAGGGCATCCTAGCAATAAATGACATGCATCCATGGGTAAGATGTCACAAATAACTCTATCATTGTAGTCTCCAATCTCAAAATTTACCCAAGCTTGCTCATCCACAAGCACATGCTAACCCTTTCTCAACCAAGATACCTTGTAGGGTGTAGTATGTGGCAACCTCTTCAGCTTCAACTTGTCCACCATCTTAGTTGCTATTATGTTTTCAGTAGATCCTGAATCCACTATCACTACACAAATTTTGCCATGTGATTTACAAGTGGTTCTAAAAAGTGAGTTTTGATTGAGACACTTTCAACAAGTTCTTCTCAACATCATATTTTCTCCATCAAGAACAAGTCCAGCATTGCTGATTGGTGTTGTGACACTCTGACAATCCTCCTCTTGCACAAGTTGTGTCCTTCTTTCTCCCATGTGAGAACTAGAGGTCTTCTCTGGACATTGGTTCATAGTGTGCCCCACTTGATGACAATGAAAACTGTGGATCCTCTTCCTTGATTGTCAAATCTTGCCCTAAAGTTGTTTTTTCCTCTAGAATTGCCTCTGAGCTGACCTCCTCTGCTGAAATTATCCCCATTGTTCTCGGGTTGATTGCTTTCATCACTCCTATTGGAGTTGTAACCCCTTCCAAAGGTGCCTCTTCCTCTAAAGCGTCTACCACCTTTGTTATTTTGGTTGTGCTCACCCTTTCTCTTAATCTTGTCCTCTGCTCTCAAAGCCAACTAGAAGCACTTATGAGATGTATCAAGTGCCAACATGCTTATCTCATCCTAGATGTTTTGTCTAAGGCCATTCAGGTACCTTGCAACTTTTTCCACCTCTTCTTCTTGCTTTCTAGCCCTCAAGCTAAGTTTGTTGAACTCCTCTATGTAGGTGCTCACATCCATATCTCTTTGTTTCAGATTCTGCAACTTCTTATGCATTTTCACCTCATAATCAATGGAGAAGAATTGAGTCTTTATTCTAATCTTTATCCTCTCCCAAGAGATGATCTTTCTTTTTCCAGATTGCTCTCTTTCCTCTTGCATCATATTCCACCATACTAAGGCTGATCCCTTCAATCTAGTCTTGGCCAAATTGACTCTCTTCTCTTCTCCAATCTCCTTATACTCAAAGTGATTGTTTAAAGCTTCTATCCAATCCAACCGTTCTTCTCCATTAAAGCTTCCACTATAGATGGGTAAACCATCCAAATTATCCTTGTTGAGTGATTTGAAGGCATCACAAAATATTTGTTGATCCTTGTCTAACTATTTCTTCTCAATTACCACTCCTATCACATCTTCATTATCAGTTTCATAACCCCAATCAGTGATCTTTCACTTTCTTTTCTTGGTTTCTTGCAATCGGGCTTCTGCCAATATGTCTTGTACCATATCTCTGATGGCATCTCTACTCATTGCCTTAGGAGGCATGTTGCTAGCTTCTGAATCTACTTCTAGGTTTGACATACACCACTTGTTCAAACTAGATGGCTCTGATACCACTCTAATGTAGAGGTTATGTACTCACTTCTCCAACTGGTGCCAACTGGCTTCTTCTCAAGGCTTCTCTTGAACCAACCAATGGCTCAGCACTATCTTGCTCTCCTAGGGTCTACTAGAACTCCTCCCCGACCTTCTCATTAGGTCCTTGGACTATGACATGTTCAAGGTCTTGATGAGAGTTCCAAACTCTCTTGGACTCACCTTGAGTAAACTCAACCTACTCACTCACACAGTGGGTACAAGCCCTCCACCTAGGATCTTTGCTTCACTTTCACAACTTGACATTTAGATGGTTGTCTCAGACCCTAAATCCATGCTGAATCCATGTTGTGCATTTGCCTCAATCCATGCTAATTTATCAGGTTCATTTTTGGGTTGAACATTTTTGGTTTAAACAAACGAATCCACTTTGTTCTCCTTTATGATCATTTGAATTCTGAATTTCCAGGCTGAAAAATCATCACCACCTCCGAGTCTATCTTCGAATCTGATAGCACTGGCCATTTGAAGAAATGTGATGTAGTATATAAACTTGTTCTTAAATTTGTTTCACGAAATTAAATAGCCTCAAGTTCGGTCAACTTGGCTTTGATACCATGTAAAAGTATTGTAATTTCCAATTTGATGAACAGGTTATATGCAGAATGGTGTATTTTAATTTTGATATTATGGCTATGACACTAATATTGCTATCTTTCTTTTACTGCAGGTTAGGAGAATGAACATGTATCGATTTCAATGTCATTTCCTTTGGTTTGAATGATGTATAAGTAGAAGGATGACCACGATCAAGTGGCACCTTGATCGGACATGTCTTTTAGACATGTCCGACCAAGATGTCACTTGGTCATGACCCTTACTTATCTTTAACCAATCCATAACTAATCGATGCTTCAAACATTAATGTATCATTATAGTGATAACAGTGCTTATACCCGATAATGAATCATTTAATGCTTATGAACATACCTGATGATGAATCAGTATTATGAATCAGTTAATGCTTATGAACATACCCGCTGGTGAATCGGTATCATGAATCAGTTAATGCTTATGAACACATCCGATCATGAATCGGTATTTGTTAATTGTTTCAGATAAAACATACCCGATAATGAATCGGTATCAAAGCATATAATATAAAGTAAACAGTAACAATTATGGTTAGAATTATATGCTATCGGGTTAATACCTCGATAGCATATTAATGCCAATTCATATATGAATCGACATTAGTATGCTATCGAGTTAGTAGCCCAATAGCCCTTTAGATTGATGCTTAACATAGTTAAGTAGATCGTCAATCTAATCCATCATTATCCAATATCAATAGCATAATTATGATCAATGTTATAGTCTGATAAACATACAGCATGAATAAGTAAACTAATAATAGAGTAGAGAGTTAGGAGAGTCTTATCTTGTAGAAGCTACTAATGCATTAACACTCCCTCTTAGCTTTTGGAAGATAGATAAAGTAACCTGCATCACATTTCTTTTCATAATGTCAGTCTCCAAGAATTTATATCATCTATACATATGATATGAAGTATCATCAGGACATAGGATACAAATATAAGATTTTACTCTAAGTATGTATCACCCAATCATGTGATATAAAGAATTCATCTTCTTATTATAACAAAATATCACCTAGACACGTGATATTAGTATTGCCTAAACACGCAATACTGAGGATAAACATATGAGGATGGTTAAATTCTCATCTTATCCATATTGTGATATGTGCACAAAAATTTTATTCAAAAGTTTTATCACAACACCATCATGGCACATCCATGGCATACCAGAGATCCAACATGATAACTGGTTTGAGAATCATAAGATCGTCACCTTATGATGTCTACATACAAGTGTTCATAATCTGAGAAATCGACACCTCTTAGATATGAACACAGGGGGTAAAACCCATAATGTCTCAACATGACAAAAGAAGTTCACATTTTCAACATCTTATTTACAAAGCAGATTACCTTTCTATCATACCTAAACCTTTTCTGAAGTGATCAACCTTCACTCTGGAAAGTGGTTTGGTCGGAATATCTGCAGTCTGATCTCCAGTACTAACATATTCTAATTTGATCACATTTTTGTCTACCATGTCTCGTACATAATGGTATGGGATCTCAATATGTTTGGATCTATCATGGAATACTGGATTCACTGAAAGTTTTATGCAACTATGATTGTCGCAGTGGATGACTGTAGGTTTCATCAGATCACCAAACAATCCCACAAGCAACTTTCTAAGACACACCACTTCTCGAGCGGCCATGGAGGCTGCAATGTATTTGGCCTCGGTGGAACTTTGTGCTACAGAAGACTGCTTTCTGCTGATCCAGGATATCATGGCTGATCCCAAACTGAAGCAACACCCAGAGGTGCTTTTCCGATCAGTCACACTTCCAGCCCAATCTAAATCTAAGAATCCGTGTAGATTAAGATCAATTTCCTTATACTTGAGACCAAGGTTTAAGGTGCCTTGTAGATATCTCATAATGTGTTTTACTGCTACCAGGTGTATCTCGTTTGGCTCACACATAAACTGACTCAAGGCATTTACTGCATAGAATAAATCTGGTCTTGTATTTACCAGATACATAAGAGACCCAATCATTTCCCTGTATAGAGTGGGGTCAGTAGAAGGTGATTCTGTTGCTGCTTCTTTGATTTTATGAAGATTGGTCTCCATTGGAGAGGTCATAGGTCTGCAGTTAAGCATTCCAAATCTCTTCAGAATGTCTAATGTATACTTGCCTTGGTTTAGAACAATGTTATCAGTATTTTGCCATACTTCCAACCCTAGGAAATAATGAAGGAATCTCAAGTCCTTCATATCAAATTCTTTGGATAGCTCTTTCTTGCATTGATCTATAAGGTGATCTTCTCCAAAGATTAATAAGTCATCAACATATAAAATTATTATTAGCATATCACCTTTGTTCTGTTTGTAGTAGAGATTAGGATCTGCATCATTTTTAGAGAAGCATAGTTTTGATAGATATGTGTCAATTCTTTCATACCAGACCCTGGGAGCCTGTTTGAGCCCATATAGAGCTTTCTTGAGTCTGCACACATGAGATTATGCATGATGGATCTCAAACCCCTCAGGTTGCTCTAGGTATACTTCTTTAGATATCTCTCCATTAAGAAAAGTTGTCTTTACATCCATTTGATGTACCTTCCATCCCTTAGTTGCTGCAATGGCTAGTACAGCCCTGACTGAGGTATATCTGGCTACAGGAGCAAATGTTTCTTCATAGTCTATCCCTTCTTTTTGAGAGAATCCTCTGGCTACAAATCTTGCCTTATATTTTTCAATGCTGCCATCTGCTACATGTTTGATCTTAAAAAGCCATTTAGAAGAAACAACAGACTTCTTAGTTGGCCTAGGAACAATTTCCCATACATCATTTTTCATTATGGATTGATACTCTTCAGACATAGCATCTTTCCATACTTGATGTTTAAGGGCATCTGTCACATTGTCAGGTTCATTTTTAGATAGATCATTCATAAGAGCAACATAGATAGTAAATTTATTAGGTTTTTTGCTTTCTCTGAAGGTTCCAGAAGGAGCAGCAAACCTTTGAGCTTCTTCAACTGTTTTGGTGGCCCATAGTGGTCTTTTCTTGAGATTTCTAGGTGAGTTTTCATTTTCATTTTCAGTTTCATCTAGATTCTCCCTCTGAAACTCAGGGGCAGGATTTTCATCTAAGTTAGAGGTGGGTACATAGATTTCAGGATCTATGAAGTTCTGAGCTCTTTTGAAAGCTAGATCCTCTTCAAATATTACATCCCTACTTAGTTCAATATTTCTTTGACCAAGTACATAGATTCTGTAGGCTTTGGAGGTTTCACTATATCCTACAAGTAATCCCCTTTTTCCAGAAGGCTCTAGTTTTAGTCTCTTTTCTTTAGGTATATGGATATAGACAGGGCATCCAAATATCCTAAGGTGGCTAATATCAGGCTTAATCTTAGTGAATACTTCTTCAGGAGTTTTTTCCTCAAGATGGGAGTGAGGGCACCTATTCTGTATATATACAGCGGTGCTGGATGCTTCAGTCCAGAGATTTGTGTTAAGGTTTTGATCTGGGATCATGGCCTTGGCAGCTTCAACTATGGTCCTATTTTTCCTTTCCGCTACCCCATTTTGTTGAGGGTTATAACATATAGTAAGCTCCCTCTTAATCCCATTATCTCTACAAAATTCTTTAAATGAATCTGATGTGTATTCTCCTCCATTGTCGGTTCTTAGGGTTTTAACTTTGTTTCCTGAGTGGTTTTCAGTTAGTGATTTAAATTCTTTAAATCTAGAGAGGATCTCTTCTGATTCTTTACTTTTCAGAAAGTAGATCCAAGTCTTCCTAGAGTAGTCATCAACAAATATTACATAATATAAGAATCCCCCTAGAGAGGATACATAGGTCCACATACATCATAATGAACTAATTCTAGAATTTTGCTAGTTTTCCTAGTACTATTTTGAAATGCACCTTTAGTATTCTTACCTAGGGCACATCCTTTGCATGCACCTGAATGATCTTGCTTTAACCTGGGTAGACCTATGACAAGGTTTCCCATCAAAGATAAAGCTCTAAAATTCAAATGACCTAATCTTCTATGCCAAACTTCATTTGCATTAGTGGCTTCATGGATTAGGGCTAGATTAGGTTATGTGCACAGTTCATACAGATAGCCCCGTCTCTGTCCAATGGTCTTTGCCTTCTTGATGGAGGAGTTATTTGGCTAAGCCAATACTTTGTTGTCCATTAATGTCACTCTGTATCCGTTATCTTCTAGTGCCGATATAGAGACTAGATTTCTTTTGATGCCAGGGACATATAGTACTCCTTCAAGCTGCAGGGTTATGCCTGTCTTCAATTTGATGGTGCAGGTTCCTACTCCTCTAACTGGATGTGTGGAGTCATCTCCAATGGTTACATCCTCATCACTATCCTCTGTCATGGAATCAAGTACTTCTCTAAACCCAGTGATGTGCCTGGATGAACCACTGTCAATCACCCATGAGTTGATTTTGTTAGAAGTTTGACTTGTGAGTGCTGAGTAGAATACATATTTCCCGGAGTCATCTTCCCCTTTAGTCTTTCCTGCTTTAACAAATGTAGCATGTTTCTTTGTTCTTTCTGGGCATTTTGCAACGAAGTGTCCGAACTGATCACATCTGTAACATTGAATGTGAGAAAAGTCCTTCTTTGAAGTATTCCTGCCTTGACGACCTTTTCTCTTTCTAAACTGCCTTTTCTTGTTATGCTTGGTGGTGTTGGTGTTTAGAACTTGTAGGTCTTCATCTATATTCTTGTGTTTCATTCCCATCTTGTTCAATCTTGATTCTTCTTGGAGACAGTCATCCCTTAATCTTTCAAACTTGGGATATTTGGACCTTGCACTAATGCCTTGGATGAATGTACTCCATCCACTAGGCAACCCATCTAAAGCAATGAGTGTTAACTCTTTGCTTTGGATTTCATAGTCCAGAGTTGCAAGTTCATCTTTTAGAACTGATATCCGCATAAAGTAGGTGTTGATTGCCTCCCCTTTGTTCATGGTGATGTGATTTATTTCTCGTTTTAATGCTAGAGTTTGACTTGCATTCGATATCTCAAATGTGCTTTCAAGAGCTTTGAACATTTTATAGGCTGTTTGATGTTTTCTTATGATGGGCATTATGTTGTTTCTTACCCCATCAACTATTATTTTTATTGCCTTTTCATTTCCCTCAATCCATGCTGATTTATCAAGTTCATTTTTGGGTTGAACATTTTTGGTTTGAACAAACGAATCCACTTTGTTCTCCTTTAAGATCATTTGAATTCTGAATTTCCAGGTTGAAAAATCATCGCCACCTCCGAGTTTGTCTTCGAATCTGATAGCACTGGCCATTTGAAGAAATGTGATGTAGTATATAAACTTGTTCTTAAATTTGTTTCACGAAATTAAATAGCCTCAAGTTCGGTCAACTTGGCTCTGATACCATGTAAAAGTATTGTAATTTCCAATTTGATGAATAGGTTATATGTAGAATGGTGTATTTTAATTTTGATATTATGGCTATGACACTAATATTGCTATCTTTCTTTTACTGCAGGTTAGGAGAATGAACATGTATCGATTTCAATGTCATTTCCTTTGGTTTGAATGATGTATAAGTAGAAGGATGACCACAATCAAGTGGCACCTTGATCGGACATGTCTTTTAGACGTGTCCGACCAAGATGTCACTTGGTCATGACCCTTACTTATCTTTAACCAATCCATAACTAATCGGTGCTTCAAACATTAATGTATCGGTATAGTGATAACAATGCTTATACCCGATAATGAATCGTTTAATGCTTATGAACATACCTGATGATGAATCGGTATTATGAATCAGTTAATTCTTATGAACATACCCAATGGTGAATCGGTATCATGAATCGGCTAATGCTTATGAACACATCCGATCATGAATCTGTATTTGTTAATTGTTTCAGATCAAACATACCCAATAATGAATCGGTATCAAAGCATATAATATAAAGTAAATAGTAACAATTACGGTTAGCATTATATGCTATCGGGTTAATACACCGATAGAATATTAATGCTGATTCATATATGAATCGACATTAGTATGCTATCGGGTTAGTAGCCTGATAGCCCTTTAGATTGACGCTTAACATAGTTAAGTAGATCGTCAATCTAATCCATCATTATCCAATATCAATAGGATAATTATGATCAATGTTATATTCTGATAAACATAAAGCATGAATAAGTAAACTAATAACAGAGTAGAGAATTAGGAGAGTCTTATCTTGCAGAAGCTACTAATGCATTAACAAGGGAGAATGCCATTTTTGTACAAAACGCTAGTTTATAGAGATTTACAAGCCACCTGCACTAAAAATGCAATAACTTTCAAACCATACAACTTCAGAACCTCATAATTAAAGAAAATGAAAGATAAAATAATTATCTAACTTTCCATTCCATTGTATTGAGTCTTCCAATCCATACAAGCCATACAAGAAAGTTAGAGCAGCAAAATGCATTGAAAAACAAAGGAAAAAAATGAGGAAACCAAAATCTTCTTCTTGCCAAAATGAAAAAGAAACCAATAAAAATCGGTCTTCCCAATACTCATACTAGATTTGGGAGTGGTTACAAGTCTCTAACCAACCTTGGTATGCTGGTTTGCTTCAACATTTGAAAACTTGCAAAATTGCTCATAGCAACTTTTGCATTTTTGACAATTTTTGGCTTGGGTGAGCAACTTAGCTCCAACCCAACTTTGGTCACTCCAAAGTGACTCAAACAACCTTAAAAACATTTAACCAACCCCAAAAAACCATTTCCTAAGAAAAAATCAACTTGCTTGGAAAGTGCTCCACCTGGCACCCTGATGAGCTCATTTGCAAACAATGGACAAACCGAGACTCTTAGGGGCCTTGCATCATTTGAGAAAATAAAAATTTCTTTGAGGCCTTATTAAAACATCCAAAACATGATACTAATATATCAAGCCAAATTATATACAAAAACATAAAAAACTGTCTTTGGTGCTCTTGCACCAATCTCCCACTGTGGGCTCAAAAGTATCCTGTCTCTAACTAGGTACTGATGTTGTCCTCTAAGGAAAATGAGATTCAATGTGAACCTACTGGATGTAAGAGTAGCAACCTCAACTGCCAAAACCTCTACCTCTAGAAGGTGCACAAAACTACTGAAAACTACCTCTACTGGAATACTATGATGCACTCTAAACAGATTGACTAGGTTGGTTGTGTTTTTGGAAAAACCAATTGCAATCCTTTGACAACTAAGAACCTCCACCATAAGCATGTTGATAACTCTAAAAATTATTTTGCTTCTTTTGTTGTTTTCCACCCTTCTAGGGTGCATAATGACTCCTAGTAGATCCCGCAGCCTAAGTCTGATCACCTTTAGCACCTAAACTTAGTGGAGGGACACTAGCCACTTGAATACCTGATTGACCTCCAAGAGAAAAAGCTAGATTCTCCTCTATTAACCATGTCTTCTCTACTACAACCTCCATTGTCTTAGCTTCAAAAAATTGAATTCATCCACTGATGTGGACATTGAGGCCCTAAACAAAATGGTGCACCAACACAACCTCATCATCTGGAATACTAGCATATTTCTTGATCTCATAAAAATGATGCTCGTACTACTCAACTGACATAGTCATTTGTTATAAATTATAAAACTCATCTTCTCATCTCCACCTCCAATAATCGGACAAGAATTGGGCTTGAAATCTCTCAAAAAAAAAAGTCCCAAGATACTGAAGCAATGTCAAGATAAAGCTTCTATTCTTTTATGCACCACCAAGTAGAAGCAAATCTCTAAAATGCATGATAGAACATATGGCCTTAGTGCTACTACCATAGGGGCGTTGCATAGAAAAATATCTGTCCAAATCAATTAGCCAAGTCTTTGCTTCTGTTCCATTGGCAAAACCATCAAATGTAGGTGGTTGTGACCTAAGTAAATCTATTATATGATCAACCTTAACAGTATCTTCATCCATTGTTGTGTCTTTTCTATGAGGAGACTCACAATATTTCCCATGATCATTCATATTGCAAGGAGGACATGAGACCTCTCTCTCTCCTGATGCTAAGAGTGATGAGACTCACCATGTTGAGAACCTTCCTATCTAGGTCCTAAACAAGCGAGAATCTCCTGCAAAATATTGATCATCTAGGACCCTCATTACCACCTTCTTGATTCTCCCCCTGCTCTTACTCTTCTCGTTCATTCTAATGATCATGTTATTGCTCTTCCTAGTGATCATGTTGCGACTCCTCCTGGTGACCCTCTTGAGAATCTTCTCGATGAGGATTTTGTCGAAGTGCCATGATGGTTACCTCTTCCATGACCTCTACTGCTAAGAGAAATCCTTCCTAAAACCAAACAAGACATAATCATAAAGCATACTTCTAAACATTGTTGAAGCAAGAAAATAAGGAAAAGGGACCAATAGATATGGTTGAAGACAAAATCACTAAGGACAACATAATGAGCTCATATGAAACCAAAGTACCCAGTGTATAAACATGGGCTCTGATACCAGATGTAATACCCCACTAAGGAACCCTAGAAGATGACAACAATCAACCACCTAATTAACACAATATTTAAAAAAAAAATGCTAATGCATTTATATACTAGCAATCAAAATGTTACTTATCATTTAATTCATTAGTACAAATGCACATGCAGAAGATGTCATGTTCTAAGACTAAGTCCTCTTGTGGGTTCCCTAATGTCGTCACTTAGACAATGCAACATAACAAGATTCTAAAACCATAAGAAATAGCATTACTATTGCATAACATGGAATAATTGCAACCAACACTAGGTTCATTTCAACACACCAATAAAATAAACCACACATGATAAGCCAAACATAGGTCTATCAAGTCAAAGTAGGAAACAACCAAAGAAAACGCAGAAGGATAATACAAAAACACCATATGATATAACATTCTTTAGGTTGTACTCTTGGCTTGTTGCTAATATTGTTGAGATGATCAAACTTGTTGATATGTTGTTGATGTGGTTTGGTTGACACATCATATGTTGTAACTTGCTTTAGAGTGTACTCTTAGCTTTTTGTTAATCTTGTCATGATATGTGTGTTGATCAAACCTGTTGCTATATTGAATTGATGTGCTTTAGTTGACATATCAATTTTGTGATCTAAATTATTATTGACTATTAATTTGGTTTGGTTGACACATCATATGTTGTAACTTGATTTAGGTTGTACTTTTGGGTTGTTGCTAATCTTACTAAGATATTTTTGTGCTGGTCAAACTTGTTGGTATGTTGTTGATGAGGTTTGGTTGACACATCAGTTTTGTGATTTGAATTTTCGTTGATTGTTGATGTCGTTTGATTAACACATCATATGTTGTAATTTGTTTTAGGTTGTACTCTTGGATTGTTGTTGATCTTGTTGAGATATTTTTGTACTGATCAAACTTATTGTTATGTTGTTGATGTGGTTTGGTTAACACACCAATTTTGTGATCCGAATTACTATTGCATGTTGATGTTGTCTGATTGGCACATCATATGTTGTAACTTGATTTAGAATGTACTTTTAGCTTGTTGCAAATCTCATTGAGATCTTGTTACATAGATCGGACCTGTCTATGTGTTTTAGTTGACACATCCGTTTTCCGATTGAATTATTGTTGATCGTTGATATAATCAGAATAACACATCATAGATTATAATTTACTGTTCTTTTACTAATCTCTTCACTTTATTTAACATGTACTCATCTTATTATTAATTCAACCTAACTATATTAATTAAACATCAATTTACTTATAATCAATATAAAATTACAAAGGAGCCCATAATTTGCAATTGCCTTCCATTTTCCAAGCTGTCAACTCGAGCACTATATTGAAAAACAAATAGAAGAATCTATCAATAACTGTGACACCATCATGCGTTAGCCAGGATATTGTGAAAGATAAAACCTTCGCATATTTTACAATTTTAACAGCTTTCACTAACACAAAGCACCTCCACTCAAAAAGTGCTCTCCTTTCGAGGGCATTAACAGAGGGAATCACAGAGAGGTCTAATGAATTACCTATACAAACATTCGTGCATGAACGTGCTATGCCTTCTGACTTTGAGCAAATTAATTTTAATAACTAAGTCAACTGTTTGCATGCCATAACCCACTACCAACACTATTATTTAAGTAATCTCTTAACCTGCTTCCTTCTATAATCACAACTTTCCCTCCTATTTCGCATTCACATTCCCTCTGTGAACAAACAAATCCACATACCCATTATAAGCGAGAGACTTCAGAAAACATTCCATGGAAGGAAGAACACATACGAACGTTCTCTGCATTTTCCTCTTAGTAATTATCTGCAAACTACAGATTTGCACTGGCACAAGACCCATGTTCTATACTGGTAAGAATTTCTTTTTTTATGGAAGATTTTTATATCAATCTAGATGGGCGAAAATCTATTTGATTGATTGAATAGTTGTTACTTCTTTCAGATCAAATGTACCTATAGAACTTAGAACGAAGAGTTTCTATTTATTTATTTGAGTGATTCTTTTTTTTTTTAAATTCTTCAAACTGTTTGAAATGTTTCTGAGTGTAATTGGGTAAAAAAATTTACATCAACATTCAGATTACATTCTAGGATTCATAATCCATAATCAGAATGAAGGAAATAAATAGAATGAAAGAAAAATGATTCCCTATACAACTGTGTATTGATCTTACCTTGTTTTGGGTTTCATGTTACTAGAGAAATCCCCACATTTGCATCAAAGCTACGAAGAGAACAACAATATCCAGGTAGAGTTCAATAATTCATTGTTGTGTATGAATATGATAAGCAGGGGCACAATATTATGCTGTTGATTATGTAAACATTTTTGCAATATGACAGATGGTTGATTCGTTGAATGATATCGCCATGGACAATGGATGTGAGAAGATCGCGGGCAGCATTAAATGCCTTCAGCTGCTTCCAGAGCGAATATTAGCTGATTATCAGCTAGACCCATCTGCAAATCAATCTAATGAAGAGGGTGGGGAGTTCCTGAGGTCGTATGCAAAATCTCCTGCCAAAGCTTAAAGTCCTAGGCTGTGTACATCCATCAGACTTAAACAGTTTAAAGTCTGTGTAGATTTGAGATGCACATTTCAAGTTATATGATGTGCTGTAGTTATTGTATCTGGTGACTCGATTTTAAAAGGTCAAAACAGGCAGTACTGTATGCAACATTTTCTATTTTTTTTAATTATATAGGTGTTTCTTTCTATGGTGTCGACATTAAAAGTATGGGAATATTTTAAGTTAATGTTCTCTTTTATTGGAATCCTTTGAGCGGCTCCTGTGAATTTTTTAATGTTTTCCATTTCCTATTTTCGCTCAAGAGCGTTCCATTTTCTTATTATTATTTATATATAGAGGATACAAATTTATATCTTGTTTTTTATTCTTTTGTTCATATTCATTCTTGGATTTGTCATAAATGTAATATTTTGATGTTTCATTTGCCCTACGTACAAGTTGATTCAAATTTAAAATTTCTAATTTTTGTCTAAAATAGTTTAGATCAATTTTCTTTGCAATCATTTGTATTTGTTAGATTTGATTAAATGTATAGTTGGATCGTCCACACTATCCATTCGTTGTTGGATTTGTAGTGGTGATATTTCTCATCAGGTTTTCATATGCGATTTTTGTTTCATGTCGATATTAGATGAATTCCATATCTTCTACCAATATTGTTGGCCTCCATTTTTGGTCACTTAAACAAGGAGTGGAATAAGGAGATGTGTTTGGAGTCCTACCTCTATTTGTAAATGACTTCTTATGGGGAAATAAAAGCTCTAAGTTGATCCTAGTGCATCTTTTATAGTCTTGAAATCGTATCACCATACAATTCAAGGCTTATATCATCCTTGGGAAAAATTGAACATAGTTTCATTGCAATTTTTTTTTTTCTGCCACGAAAATAAAATAGGTGAATCTTAAAAGGGTTTTCTTTTGCTTGGTCTTTAAATATTTTTAATTGTTTGTGATATATGGTCGAAAGTTGTAGAAGAATATTTTCATCTTTATTTATGAAGTGGATAGATTCCTAAAATTATGTTATTATGTTTGTATTGCGTAGAGACTTATGTGTGGAGCATTAATTGTGATTGTTTTACATTTTTAGGAGTTTTTTGCTCTTTGATGCCTCTTTTTCTTCAAAAGAAATCTGTCAATAGTTTTTGTGTATCATCTAAGCTTCCACTTTTCCCATATATTAGGAATTCAAATGAGATAATTAATGTTAAAAATCTTAGTTATTATCTATTTTATCTTTCTTAATATTCAATATCCCTCCATGCTTTTTACACAGGTTTTTTAAAATATAGGTATGCTAGTTCTACTTTTTTAAACGTATCCTTTGAAATAATATGATTATTATTTATTAGTTCACACATCAAATACTTTGAAATGAATGCATATGATCTTTCATGTCAAGTCAAGGCGTAGGTAATTAGTAATAATAAATGCACCAAATAATCAATTGATTAGATATCATTCATAAGGACTAATAGCATCATATTAGTAATTGATTAGTAAATACTACTTGATCATATCATCATCTAAACATCTTGCATTTTTTGTTGAATAATGATAGCAATTAAAACAATAAAACAAATTTTATCTTCTTTTATAAAGAAAAACTATTTTTTCCTTAAGAGATAATTCATACTTTCTTGAAAGGAAAAATCTCATTTTTTTCTAAGTTTATTGGTAGTTGTTATTTTGTATGTGTATGTGTGTGTATGTGCATGCGGATGTGTATGTGCATGTGCATGTGCATGTGCATGTGCATGTGTATGTGTATGTGTTATATATCCAATCTAAGTCAAAAATCAAAAAGGGTAAGGAAAAATATTGGTATTACAGTAAAATAGGACATCTCAAGAAATATTGTTGGAAGAGGATATAAGACAAGGATAACTCCAAAATGAAATAAAATCAGATTGGAACAAGTTTGGGTATGCTTGAAGAAGTACAATCTATTTGCAATACCTTACAATATCATGAGTAAAGGTTATTAGATTCTAGTGCTTCTAATCACATGTATCCACATACAATTTTATTTTCTAATTACCAAGCTATTTGTGGTGGTGTTGTTCTTTTGGGAAGTAGTATTTCTTCTAAGACTACTAGAATTAAAAGAGATAATATTAAAATATTTGATGGTTATATGAAGACATTATCAGAGGTAAGACATGTGCCAAAACTCAGAAAGAATTTAATTGCCAAGTAAAATTTTTAGATTATGGATGTTACAAATTTACTTTTCAAGGTGGCTTAATAAAAATTTCCTAAGTACATTTGAATTTCATGAATATTACATATATTGGAAACCAATACAAGCTAGAAGGAAGTACTAAAATAAATCAAGCAAAAATATTATCTAATGAAGAAAATGAATCTACTCATTTATGACATCAATGGCTAGGTCATGTGAGTGAGAAAATGCTAAATGTGATAGAAAATTATAAGTTCCAATTATAAAACCTTTGAATTTAATTTTTTGCAAAAATTGTGTATTTTAGAAAGAATGTACAAAATAAAATTTTAAATTGAGTAGTCATATAAGTAAGGGTACTCTAGAACATATTCATTCAAGCATTTGGAGACCATCACCTACAATTTGTTTTGGAGGATCATTGTATTTTGTACTCTAAAAAGATTGGGTTTGTATTCTTTAAATTAAAGCTAATGTGTTTAGCGTATTTAAGAAATTTAAAGTTTTGAATGAAAAATGTATTGGTGGATTAATCAAGAGTATAAGAATAGATAATGGAGGTCAATTCACATCTTAAAGAATTTTAGAATCATTGTAAAGAAGTTGGGGTTCAAAAGATTAAAACCATAGTTTACACTCCTTGATGAAATGGTGTTGTTAAGTGCATGAATATGACTCTTCTAGAGAGAGAAAGGATCATGATTAGTTTTGCCAAGTTGGAACAAGAGTTGTGGGTAAAAGTAATTTATAAATACATGATACCTATTAAATTATTCACCATTAGTTGTAATAGATTGTAATATTTTTAATAGGTACATACAGATCATTCTTGTGATTATTTAAATTTTAAAAAAATTGGTTGTAATTCATATGCTCTTCTTCTAAAGATCAACATTCTAAATTGCACCCCAAATCCAAGAAGTCTATTTTTTATTTATTATGGTGATAGAGTGAAGGGATACAAATTGTGGGATCATACTACCCATAAAACCACCAGTAGTAGAGATGTAGTTTTTGATGAATCTTCTCATATAAAATTAGACATTGTACAAGTTTACATGAAATAAGAACAAGTACTATCATATTTTGAAAATTTTATTTGGAAACCCATTCATCTATAGAAAATGAGGAGGAAGAATATGCCTTTGAAGATGAATATGTGGGTGTCTATTAAATATACAAGAGAAATATATAAATATCATAATTATCTTTAAGGAGATCTACACAAGTCAAGAATCCTCCTAAAAGAAATGATGATATATGTTGCTTTTATTTCTAATGATGGGGATTCTACTTGTTATCAAGAAGCAATTGATGGTACTAAAAATGCTAAATGGAAAAAAGAAATGAATGTCTTGGAGAAGAATAAAGCATTGGACTTGGTAGAACTCCTAAAGGGTAGGAAATTTGTTGGTTGCAAATGGGTCCACAAATTTGATAAGGTTATTAATGATATAATTGAAAGGTAAAGAGAAAGACCTGTAGAAAAATGGAATTCTCAAAAGGAAGATATTGACTTTTATTCAATTTGTATTAACACTAGGTGCATTACTTAATCTTGAGTTAGAGCATCCAAATGTTAAAATGTCATTTTTACATGGAGATATGGATGAGGAGATATTTATGTAATAATTAGAAGGGTTTGTTCAAGATTTCAATAGAAAATTTATTTATAAACTCAAGAAGTCATTGTATGTATTGAAGCAATCACTTGGAAGCAATGGTACATGAAGTTTTATTCTTTCATGATGAGACAAAACTTTACAAGAAGTGAGTCTAACAATTGAGTTTACCTTAAAAAAAAATTAAATTGGTTTATTCATTATGTTGGTGTTACATGTTGATGATATTCTTGTATCAAGAAAAAACATGGTTGACATTAATAAGTTAAAGGCTCAATTGTTCAATATGAAGGATCTAGGAGTGTCAAAATAAAATTTGGGCATAGATATGCATAGAGACTAGGAACGTGGTAAGATTTGGTTATCACAAAAGTAATATATGAAGAATTTATGTTTAGATTCAATATGAAAAATTTGAAACCAATAAATTTATGTTTAGCTTCCCATTTTAAGTTTTATTCAAGTTTAAGACCTAGTTATAAAGAAATATTATATGTCTTGTGTATCATATTCTAATTCAGTAGTAAATTTAATATATGTGATGTTATGTAAAAGGCCATGTATATTTCATATGTAGATAGTGTTATTAGTATATGTATGCGACATGTTGAGGTAAAGGGAATTAGGTAATGTGAACAAACAAAAAACCCTGGTCATTGTCAATTTGCTCCATTGTTTAACACTTTTTTGTTTAAGTTTGAGTGTGATCTACAAAGCATCCTAATTTGAAATCCACACTTCAAATTTAACTCAAACACCCCAATACAGTGATTCCTATTGATAGATCAACACTTTTAGGCCCACATTCTAGAAATATGTTCTTCTCTTTATCACGTTTCCAAATCCATTTTCATAAATTGTATTTCTATTATGTAGCTTAGTGTTTATGCTGATTTTGGTCAATTTAATAACTCTTTAACTAGTTCTTACTTTTAATATTTCAATAAATTAACAATAAAAAGGAGAAAAAATAGATAAAACATCTAGCTTTCCTTTAAGGGACAAAAGTCGGATCTTATTAATTGTCTCTCCTTAATTAAAAGCAAGTAGGAATAGTGATTACCTAAGTTCTTAGTTTCAATATCTAATCTAAGACTCCTATTTCCCTCCTTTTCATTATCAAGGTGGAGATTGTTGGACAATGACAAAAATTAAAACAACAAAATAAATCTTGTCTTATCTTATAAAGAAAAACTACTTTTTTCCTTAAGAGATAATTAATACTTTATTTATAGTAAAAATTTAGTTTTTTTCTAAGTTTGATGGTTGTTGTTATCTTGAAGAAATTCTATGTATCTTTGTTACCTTAAAGTAAAATTAATTGTAATAATTTTTCAACAATTGTGAATATTATATTTGTACTCTCTGAGTAATAATAATACAAAATTTACCTTGTCTTGTATACGTTTCCTTGGCATATTGTCAAGGTTTTACCACATAAACATGTATCTTGTCTATTATTCCATTTTATCTTCTATTTTATTTCTTTGCAACTAATTTGTGCTACAATTTTTATTTTTATTTTTTTTGAATTTATGTTTCAGTTTTCACCACTTTTTTTTCCTAGTGTGTATTCCATTATTTTAAATGAAATGAGGACTGACTAGTCAATAAGTAAGCTCAATAATTATCCCAAACTACATAATAATACTATCCCTAAGGTGTTCATCAACACCACTCATTTTAAACATACAAGAATACAAGTACTAAAGGATAGGAGCCAAGATGATTAGACCATAATATATCTTCCAATCCAATAGTAGTAGAAATCTAATTCTAATGTCCAAAAAACTTATTCTCAAATTAGAATTCCTAAATGTTTTAATTTGAGACTATCTAGTCCTAAATTTTAATCCCTAATATAAAATCATATCTATTTTTAATATTTACACCAAAATATAAGATGCTAACACCCTAATCTAAAACCATATAACTCTAATTAAACTCAAAACATCATATTAAAACCTCAAATTCATAAGCCTAGTTTTAAAATTATAATTTACTTCAATTAATTAAAAAATCTAATTGCAAACGTCAATTTTAAATATAAATCTTTACTTTATTCAACCCTTATTCCTAAATTTGTAAGAATCTGTCTCTTGAATTTTAAATATAAAATTTTAAGAAAATTGAAAAAAATACACATCATAATTCTAAAATTAAATAAATAAGACCAATTTATATATATTAAAGCCTCAAATCCCAACTTTTAAAAAAATAACCCACACTCTCAAAATATAGATCCTCAATTCAAAACTATATATATAATCATAAAAAGTACCTATGTTTTATTTATTTATTTCCAATAACCTCTTGAATGGAAAGATATTGTAGTGCTATGTAAATATTATTTTATTTGTTATTATTTGGACTTTGATTTATTAATGCTTTTTTTCAATAAGATACGATTGATTATAATGACGATTATTTATAATATGCTTATCTATAAGGTTTTATTTTTAATTTTATGATGTTAAATTAAAATGCAATGGATAATTGTGTATTTTGTATATGATTATTGAATGAATTAACTCATGATAATTTAAATTCATGTTTTAATCAATATTATTAGAGAAAATTAATGTGTGTCAATCATTGTGTTTCATGAAGTTATTTTTATTAGAGGGATGATATCACGAGAGAAGACGATATTACAAAATTTTATCAACTTAGATAGAAAGGTGGAGTACTTTAGTGTATTCTCTAGGTCATTTCATTTTCAAGCTAAGCAATTGTTATCAAGAAAAATGAGGAACACAAACAAAATTTATAAGCTCCAAGTTAGTCATATGTGTTGTATTTATAGTTATACAAAGACAGAAACGAGTTAATCTAGATAGAGTACTTAACTAGTTAACAAAATATCAAAGCATGAGACATTCAATAGACATAACATATTATATAGAACTTTAGTATATTCATCTATTATCAAGTTGATTAATTAAATGCAAATTTATCATTTCCTTGTATCTCCTATTACATCACAGATACATATGTATTCTATCTTATCTTCCATATTCTATCATCTCATATTATATAAGTATTCATATATTGGTGCAAGAGCACCTAGGACTTAGATTGTCCAGTTTTTCAATTTTGGCTTGTACTGACCCTAGCCAAGTCAATGGTGAATAAGGACTCTAGGAAGGTCCAAGAGTTATATTTTTGAGTCAATGTAGGCCTAGGTTGTGTTCATACTTGTTAGGTTTGCATTTTTGTGTAAATAATGAGTTTGAGTAGCCAATTGACCTTTTTGATGGTCAAAAGTGTCAAAACTTGGTAAAGGAAATAGGGAGGGTTAAATTAGTGTTAGGAAAATTTTAAAATTCATTTGTGATGTCTTGGAATAGGTCTTATAGATTGGAAAAACCAAAAGTGCAAAAGTTGCAAAGTTGCAAAAAGTTGTCATGACAACTTTTGTCCTGAAATGGTTAGCAAAGGAGTTAGGGAATTGTTCAATGCCCTAGGATGACTCCACACATGGGAAAGATATAAGAACCCTCTATTTCATTTTTACCAAGGTTGGAGAAGTGTGTGATGTAAGTTCAACAACTGAAACTACTCATTTTCAGTCTTGTTGGCAGCATTTTGGCTAGATTTTACTCATTTTGCAATTGAATATAGATTGAATCCATTGATCCAGCAATGGATTGAGTTGATCCTATGTATTTTTATTTTTTTGGTTCAATTTAGAGTCTTGTAAATACTTTTCATTGGTGTTTTCTTGTTCAAGTTTGCAAACAACCATTTTTGGCTTGTATATAGTAGTTTTCTTGTAAATATGGTTGCCCCATGAGTTCCACATGTGCTGCCATCACGGCTAGTTGGGACATGGTAGGAAACCACCTACAAATTTTTCATATGAAGTTTGAAGTGTTGGAGAGGATTTTAAGTATTATTGTCACCTTATTCTAGGCGAGTCCAGGAGGAACCCAGCTAGAGGAAATAAGGTGAAAATGAAGTGCTAAGTGCAGGGGTGTGTGCCAAATCACCATTTCAGAGTTTGGAGGGGTCCATGGAGTTGGGTCAGAGTTTTCTATGTAGGAATAAGCTTTGAAAAAGCCTTTTGATACCAAAACCCCAACTTGTTCATTCATTGTCGGTTAAAGGCCTAGTAAACCCTTCAAAACCCTCATTTTGGGGTTCATACACTATACGGTGAAACCAGGGGCCAAAACCAAAAAAATCCTTTAGGGATAGGTGTATCTTTGAAGAAAATCCAAACTTATTTGGGGTTCCTTTGAATCATTTTCCTTCAATCCCTAGAAAACCAGATTTGGAGGCCTAATTGGGGCTCATTCCTTGTAGCTCTTTTCTAGGCAATATTTTTGAAATCGGTAAGAAACCTAATGATTGCAAGCCAATAATGGACCCCAAATTAATAAAAAACATGTTAGTAGACACTTCCACACCTATGCATCATCTCACAATGGTAGGAGGTCATTTTGACAACTTGAAGCCAAGAAGCCATAATTGAGTACATGGGAAACACTGTGAATTGGTAGGGTTCCTAGCCAAAACACTTGAAGAAAACACCTTAGTGAGATCAAAATCAAGCCCTAGAATAGATTGACAAGGAATTGAAGGTCTAGAGAGCAACTAGACCTGGTGAGTTGGTGCAATTGAGCAACACCAGCTAGGTGAAGTGTTGAGAAAATTAGGTAAAACCCATCATATGCACATCCATCATACTGGGTTACTTACTTATTATTATATACAAATATATAAAAATGGGACATGAGCCTTCTATTCTAATCAAATTCTTGATTATGTCTTTTCAATCTCAAATCCGTATGATGAAGTGCAATAGAATATTCAATGATTACTTTTGCACTTGCTCCTTTCCAACCAACAACGTCCCTCATTTTAATATATTGGTTTTCCCTCAAGTCAACTATGCTTTAAATTTGTATGATAGTGTCCTAATCAGGTGTCATTAACATAGCATTGCAGAGTTGTTCAATCCAATTTTCTTAGCCCGATTGCTCCAAATCTAAAATGTCAATGATTTGAAAAGGGCCAAGGCACCAGACCTTTAATTTTCCTTGTTTCTTGAATTTATTTTTATATAGGAGTACCATATCATTGACTTGGAATTTTTTCATTTGATATTTCAATCATGTCATGCTTTCTACTACCTTATTTTTGTTAAGAGATGATATCCTACAAGTTGTATTGTCTTATCTAGCTTGTTTAATTCTTTTAGTCATTGTTTGATGGAATAATCATCTATGAGCCTTAAAGGTGTGAAGGTTGTGAATAATGAAATTATGAGATATGTTGGCTTCTTAAACCAATAAACTAGTTCAAAAAGAGTAAAATTTGTAAACCATTTAGAGGTAGAGTGCTACTTTCCTAGAGTATCATAGGGATCTTGATTCCCTAGTCTATTATATTTGTATCACACATCTTAGTCAAGGTGGATCTAATCATAGGGATCTTGATTCCCTAGTCTGTTATATTTGTATCACACATCTTAGTCAAGGTGGATCTAGCATTAATGTTGACATTCGATGTTTATAGGTTACGTGTGAGAGTACAAGGGAAGAAAACATGGGAGATGATCCAGGGCGGCAAGAAATTAATGAAACAAGGTTGAATGCGTCAAAAATTGATACAAAGAATTTGAAAGAAAAAATATTGAAAGAGGCAATTTCTCAACCCTCCCTAACAGTTCCAGACTTTGCAAAATTCCTCATGATGAGTCCCTCTATTGTAGGCATCGTTGGAGAGGGAGGAGAAGTAGGTAAGGCCTCTAGTCTCCCTGTGAATTCCTTGTTTATCTCTCTAAATTAATCTATGGTTAATGAATTAAATTTGAAAAAGAATAGACTTAAAGATGTTGTTTTCTTTGCGACAATAGATATTGAGAAATGCCATGCTCGTAAATTCTTAGATGACTAGCTTAGGAATGTTTGGAACTCTAGATTAGGGTTTCATATCTCATTTTGTCGGTTTGTCCAAAAAGGGCTCTTTATAAAAATTTTCAAAGATCATAGTGCTCAGGCAGAGGTCGTGAGAAAGCAGTTTTTGACGATTGGGAAATGCACTTTTCGAGCTCTCAATTGGATCCCCAATGCAATTAATGGGGAGATTTTGGCACTTTAATTCCCTAGATGGTTCCTAATTAAGAATTTCCCTCCCCTTTTATGGAGATTTATCCCTCAACTGATGGAACCCATTGGTAGGGTTATCTGGATTGATAATTTTGTTCGTCTTTTCCTGCACCTTGATGCGAGGGTTCTTGTCTTGATCAATCCTAGGCAGGATATCCCTAAATTACTTGATATTTCTTTGGATGATGATAAGATTTCATGTGATACCAAAACCCTAGAAGGATTTAACTCTTGTTTTCTTTGTAGGAAGGAAGGTCACACCCGCAGAAACTGCCCTATTTTATCAAAGAAGAAAGGGGGGAAAGCATATGTAAAGATTTTCATTCTGTAAAATCTAATGCGAATCCACCTCCCCGAGCACAATTGATACCTTTTGATTCCAAACCCATGCTTGATAATTTGGATTCCTTGAGACACTCGGTAAATAAATCCATGACAGAAAAGCCTAGTGTTATCCCACTATTGGACAAAGATACCACCTTCAAAAAATATAACACGGATCCCCCTCCACACTCTGCGATTTCTAAAGCCTTGAACCAAATAAATTCTCAAAAACAAGATGATTACAAATACATTTACCACAAAGCAAAGAGGAGAAGGAAAAAGAGCGCTCAACAGCTAGTGCTCGAGAAAATTTGAGCTACAATTAAAACAAATAATGAGAATCAGATCACCAACCCAGAACAGAATGAAAGTTGTGCATCACCTATGGATGATGATGTGAATGATGTCCCTCCTAAAAGGATATTTTTAGGTATGAGGAGTAAAAACTCTTTGGTCAAATCCATGGTTGAGAATTTCAAAGGGATGGACCGTAACATTAACGAGAAGAGTAGGGGTGGGAACACCACCTCGATTCTTGGGGACCCTGAACTAATCAGATCAACTAACAAATTTGGAGTACGTAGAGACTTTGTTGATATGGATGAGTCAGTTGTAGACTCACTAGCCAAGGAACCCCAAGAAGTGGTAGATGTTTCTTCCCCTTCTTTTCCCATTGATGCTGCAGCCCACCCTCCAACTACTAAAAAATTTGTTGATCTGGTAGACTCATGTATTATAGGGGTCATTGTTGTTGAACTTAGTGTAGGAAAATATATCCCTAGCAATGAACCTTCCCCCTCCATATCTGGTGTGGTGGCTAGTTATTTTATAAAACACACACAAGAGCATGCAGCTGGGAGTGAGATTGCCTCCACTCAATTAGCCTCTTTTGGGGATTTAGAGGGAGAAAAGGGTTCCTAGACCGAATATGATACAGAGGAATATGGGGAGGAGAATGGGGACAATAGAAACCCCAATCACTGGACCAAAAGGAAAAGAGGGGGACCATTGGGGTCCAAAAACAAAGTCTCTTCCTCTCAAAGGAAGATAGAACCTTAAAAAGAGCTTCCTAAATGTTTTAACAACTTTAAAGTTGCCAAGGAATTGCAATAATAACTATTCTTCATGATGAAGTGCCTTTCCTGGAACATAAGGGGACTAGAATCCCCAGATAGGAAGAAAATCATTAGAATATTTCTTAATCAGCACAAAGATGCGGATATTGTGATGTTTCAAGAGTTAAAGGTCGTTAAATTCATGCTTGAGGTCAACCTTGACTTCATCTAGAAGGATGCAATTAAGATTTTCACAGACCATGAGAAAGACAGAGGGGTGTTGGCATTTGCATGAAGATTGCATTAATGATCTGTTATGTTGTCATTGATGTCAATTAAACCAGTAATGATATTGTTGATATTATTGTAATATAGTTACTGTAACCGGTAAGAAGAATTTGTGGAGTGAACCGATAACCGGTGTAAACCTTATTTATTGTTGTAACTGGTAAATCCTACCTATTGTTTTTGATAAACCCTAACCAATTAATTTTGGTGAATTGGTTATATTGGTTTATGATCTGATGATGAGTGCTAATGATGATGACACGCATGATTATTGTATGAAGACAATCCTGAGAGATTTTGGTGAGTTGTTGTAATGGTTTTTGTCTAGGGAATGGGAAAATGTATTGCATCTAATGCAAAGCACATAATGAGTTACAAAGTTCAATGAAGCGGTGATAAAGGAGCGATCAAGGTTTTCATGATTGATGTGCAGAGATTTCTATGTATTCCAACGGTCATACTTGAATCAAATTTGTTTGTAATCTCGATGAGAGTTAGGTTTTTGTTGTGTTATCGACCTGATTGATTTGTATTTAAGGTTGATAAATTTGTTTAGTTTTAATAGAGTTGGCAAAGAGATAGACACAGTTCAGTTGAGTGTGTGGTTGCCGAACCGGATGATGTATCTGTAGTTTAAGTAAAGGTAGATAGGAGCATGAAAAGGATCTAATCAAAAAAGTGTAGTGTTATTCAAATAGATCAACAAACTCCTGTTGTTTTCTAACAATTATAGTAGAATTGAAATCCCCTAACCGGGTAAGCTCTAACAAGCTTGGTGCTATTCAAATCCTCTAACAAGGTGGTCCATTAGATTGGATTTTCAAATCCTCTACCGAGGTTACTCCTTACAGGGTATTGCTTCAAACAAGGCATTTGTAGTCAACCCTTAACTGGGTGATTCCTAACATGATTAGTTCTTAATAGGACTTTTTGTAAAGATTTAACAGGCTAGGCTCCTAATAGGGCGAACTTCAAAAGAGTTTAGATAGTTATCTTGTGAGTCCCATCTCACCGTGGTTTTTACCTATTTGGGTTTCCATGTCAAAAATATTTGTGTCAAGTGGTGAATGTTTTTGTGGTTATGTTTTCATGGTTGATTTACTTAACTACTTAACTATTTTTGATAAGTCATGGTAACCAGAAGCATTGAGATATGAAGAAGTTGTTTACTATTCATTTGTTGTAAAAGACAACCGATTTATCTTATGAGTTTTCATCTTGACAGAGTTATTATTCTAAGTTTACTTTGAGAGATTGATTGGTGAAGTTTATTATCAGTTTTTCTATCTACTGATTCACCCCCCCCCCAACCTCTCAGTAGTTGACTGGATACTTATTCTGTCACCATACCATCAATTGGTATCAGAGCATTACAGGTCCTCTAAAGTCTAAGCCTAATAGCTTGAGGTAAAGATCTATTGATCATGATGAAGAAGGAAGGTCTAAAGTTTAATAGAGAGAACTACAGGATATGGAGTGACGGAATGAAAATTTATATCAAGAGTCTGGGAAGTCAGTATTGGAAACATGTCGATACTGAGTATGTTGCACCTACTAGGATGTTGAGTGATGATCAGAAGAAAGAGAAACAAGAAAATCATCAAGCATTGGAGGCTATTATTAGTTCTTTGTCTGATGCAAACTATGTAGATGTTCATGGTCTTGAAATTGCATATGAGGTATCAAAAAAACTTGAAGAGATTTATAGCGGTGATGAACATTTTAAGTTTGCTAAAGAGGAGAGTCTAAGAGGAAAGTTTGATGACATGCGGATGGCTGAAGGTGAGAATATCCAGTAGTATGGTCAAAGAATAAAAGAGATAGTCGATGAAATTAAGAGTGCAAGAGGTGAAGTGGAAGATTCCACAATGATCAGTAAGGTACTAAGAACCCTGCTACCGGTCTACGCTATCAGAGTTGCAGCTATTCAGGAGCTAAAGTCTATTGACAAAACTAAGGTAACTCTTGACTCCATCATTGGCAAGCCTACTTCTTTTGAATTAAATGGTTATGATGGTAGTGTACAAAAGTCTGAGTCTGCATTTAGAGATTTTGTTTCTAACCCATCTGTGAGGAAAAGTAGAGATGTGAGTCACAGTTATGAATCCAGATCCAACAGAGAAGATGATGATGAAGACAGTTTAGTTGAGCTTGAAGTATTGTTGGCCAAGCGGTTTCCTAGAGGTACAGGTAAATATAGAGGTAAATTACCTTTGAAATGTTTTGCATGCAACAAGATTGGACACATTGCTGCTAATTGTCGTAATGGTGATAATGAGAACGAATGAGAGAATTTAAAGAAGTACAAGGTTAAAGGCAAAAGAAATTTTCTTATTGTTGTTGATGGTGGTATCACTAATGAGGAATCTGATGGTGATGCTAATGAAGTCATTGTGTTTGTAGCCATTAAAGAAGAGATGTCAAACTAGAAGGCATTAGTATCCAAGATGGATAACTCTGATGATTGGATCATTGATAGTGGTTGTTCACATCACATGACTGGTGATTGGAGGAAATTTCTTTCTCTGAAGGAATTTGATAGCAGAGTTGTAATATTTGGTAATGACTCACCCTGCATGGTTGAAGGTAAGGGAACTATTTTTCTTAATGGAAAGAGTAGTACAGATGATGTCTACTAGGCTGAAGGTCTAAAGCACAATCTTTTGAGTGTGGCACAACTCAATGACAGAGGATACCCATTGGAATTTAAAAATGGTATGTGCAAGTTCTATGACAATAAAGGTGAACTAATTGCAACTAGGAATCAAACTAAAGGTAACTTGTTTCATCTTAATCCTAAAGGCAGTAAATGTTTAATTGCAAAGATAGATGATAGTTGGATTTGGCATAGGAGATTTTGTCATATAAAATTTGATAGCTTTGTTAAAGTTAGTAAGTCCAAGACAGTGAGAGGTTTACCTCAGCTAGACAACCCGGTTAATGCTCTGTGCAAAGAATGTCAGTTGGTAAAGATGACATCCTCAACTTTCAAGAGCAAATATTTTTCAGTGAATATTTGTTAGATTTGGTTCATATAGATCTTTGTGGACCAATAAGAACAAAAATTATTCAAGGTGATAGATATTTCATGATCTTCACTGATGATTGCTCAAGGATGATGTGGGTCACATTCTTGAAGGATAAGACTGAAGCTTTTGGTAAGTTCAAGGCATTCTAGGCCTTAGCTGAGAAAGAGAAAGGTAAGAAGATAAAGTGTCTGAGGATAGATCGGGGTGGTAAATTTACTTCTGAGGAATTCACTAGGTATTGTGAAGGAAATGGTATCAAGCTGCAGCTTTTTGTACCAAGGACACCATAGCAGAATGGTATCACAGAGATAAACAACCGGTCAGTTGTTGAACCTGCTAGGATGATGTTGATACAAGGAGGTGTAGCAAAAACTTTATGGAGACAAGTTGTCAACACAACTATCTACACTATGAACCAAATTTTGGTAAAGAGAGGTAAGGACAAGACTCCTTATGAATATTGGTATGGTAGATCACCCTATGTTAGTTATTTCAGAATATTTGGAAGCAAATGTTTTATTAAGAGAGGTGATTATATTAGCCAATTTGAGGCTAAAAGTGATAAAGGTATATTTCTTGGCTATTCCACCAAGAGTAAGGCCTACAAGTGTTTTAACAACCAGACACAAAGAATTGTTGAGAGTGTTGATGTTTGAGTGGATGAATTTCTTGAAGTCTCAGAGGAAACCAGTTCAAAGAAAAAGGATGAAGATCCTTGAATTTTATTTTTGGAACTAGAAACTGTGAAATCCAAAACTGGCAAAGCAAATATTGATGTACCAATCCAACCAGAATAGATAAATCCAGAAGAAGATGATGATAATGAAGAATTTGAACATGAAGATAATGATCATGTTATTTCAACACATGTGAGATTGAATCACAATCCTGAATAGATTATTGGGGATAAGAATGTTGGAGTACTAACCAGAAGAAGAATTAGAGAAAATTCTTGCATGATCTTCACTATTGAACCAAGAAATGCTAAGGAAGCATTTGGTGATGATCACTGGGTTAAAGCTATGGAGGAGAAATTAGATCAAATTGAGAACAATAACACATGGACCTTGGTACCCCGACTGGTAAATAAAAATGTGATAGGAAATAAGTGGGTTTTCAAGAACAATTTGAATGAAGATGATGTTGTAGTTCGCAATAAAGCTAGGTTGGTTTGCAAAGGTTATGCACAAGAGGAAGGAGAAGACTATGGTGAGACTTTTGCACTAGTGGCAAGACTGGAAGGTGCCAGAACTTTACTTGCATTTGCAGCACACAAGAAATTCAAGGTATACCATATGGATTTTAAGTCAGGGTTTTTGAATGGGATACTTGAAGAAGAAGTATACATTGAGCAGCCAGGTGGTTATGCTCTGACTGATAAGAAAGACATGGTATACAGATTGCATAAAGCTTTATATGGATTAAAGAAGGCACCTAGAGCATGGTATGAAAGGCTTCATACACATCTAATGAAGATAGGCTTTCTAAGAACCAATGATGATAGTAACATATATCTCAAATCTAAAGGAGATAAAATACTAGTCAGTGAAGTATTTGTTGATGATATCATATTTGGAGGTAATGATGACATGAGCAACAGTTTTGTAGATGAAATAAAAAATGAGTTTGAAATGTCTTTAGTGGGGGAAATAAAAAGTTTCATAGGCTTGCAAATACAACAAATGAAGAATGGTATTTTCATCACACAGTCTAAGTATGTGAAAGAGGTCTTGAATACATTTGGCATGAGTGACTATAAACCAGTTGGGACACCTATGGTTATAGGTTGTAATTTGTCTAAGGAAGATGAGTCCAAATCTATCGATGAGAAGGAATATAGGTCAATGATTGGAAAATTGCACTATGTTGTTCACAGCAAACCGGACATAGCTCATGTAGCTAGCATAGTTGCTAGATTCCAAAAGAATCCTAAGGAAACACATCTGATAGCAACCAAAAGAATTTTTAGATACTTGAAAGGTACTGTTGATTATGGGTTATGGTATCCATATGGAGGAAATTTTGACTTGAAGGTGTACACAAATGCAAATTGGGCAGGAAATGTTGATGACCAGAAAAGCACAACCGGTGGAGCATTTTTTCTTGGAGGAAGGCTTGTTTCATGGAGTAGTAAGAAGCAGAGTTGTACTTCACAGTCTATTGCTAAAGCTGGGTATTTTGCAGGTTACATGAATTGCACATAGGCTATATGGATGAGGCACATTTTGGAGGGTTTTAAGATGAATATTTCAGAACCTATAAATATTTTATGTGATAATACAAGTGCCATAAATATTTCCAAGAATATTGTTTTGCACGTATGAACCAAGCATATTGAATTGAAGTATCATTTCTTAAAGAAAAAAGTTCAGTGTAAAGATGTTATCTTGGAGCATGTTTCTACCAAGGAGCAGCTTGCAGATAATTTTACTAAACCTCTGCCTAAGACTACTTTTGAGTATCTTAGAAGTAAGTTAGGGGTTGTCCCTCTTCATGAAGTCAATTAAGTATGATGTAGATTGCATCAATCCTGGAGCTACTTGCAGAATTTTATAGGAGGATTGGTGTAGAAGTGGATGTATTCCACAGGGGGAGCATCAAGTTGCAGATTGTTGATGATGCACGCTGAAATTTGACATTACATGTTTTACTTTCAGTTTGGCGTTGTTGTCAAAGGGGGAGAATAATTATGTGATTATGGGAAGGAGAACCAACGACAAGCAGAAGACATAGTGAGCATGGTGAATACTTGGTAATATAAACAAGGATTCCTATTCACAATCACACAGCAATCAATGGTGTTGATATTTATATTACCATCAATGCCAAAGGGGGAGATTGTTGGGATTTGCATGAAGATTGCATTAATGATCTGTTATGTTGTCATTGATGTCAATTAAACTAGTAATGATATTTTTGATATTGTTGTAATATTGTTACTATAACTGGTAGGAAGAAGTTGTGGAGCGAACCGATAACCGATGTAAACCTTATCTATTATTGTAATCGGTAAGCCCTACCTATTGTTTTTGAAAAACCCTAACTAATTAAGTTTGGTGAATTGGTTATATTCGTTTATGATCTGATGATGAGTGGTAATGATGATGACACACATGATTATTGTATGAAGACAAATCCAAGAGATTTTGGCGAGTTGTTGTAATGGTTTTTGTCTAGGGAATGGGCAAATGTATTGCATCTAATGCAAAGTGTGTGATGAGTTACTAAGTTCAATGAAGTGGTGATCAAGGAGCGATCAAGGTTTTCTTGATTGATGTGCAGAGATTGATATGTAATCCAACGGTCATACTTGAACCAAATTTATCTGTAATCTCGATGAGAGTTAGGTTTTTGTTGTGTTGCCAACTTGATTAATTTGTATTTAAGGTCGATGAAGTTGTTTAGTTTTAAGAGAGTTCGCAAAGAGATAGACACAGTTCAGTTGAGTGTGTGGTTGCCAAACCAGATGATGTATCTGCAATTTAAGTAAAGGCAGATAGGAGCATGAAATGGATCTGATCAAATAAAGTGTAGTGCTATTCAAACATATCAGCAAACTACTATTGTTTTCTAACAATTATAGCAGAATTAAAATCCCCAAACCGGGTAAGCTCTAACAAGCTTGGTACTATTCAAATCCTCTAACAAGGTGGTCCATTAGATTGGATTTTCAAATCCTCTACTGAGGTTACTCCTTACAGGTTATTATTTCTAACAAGGCATTTTTAGTCAATCCCTTAACCGGGTGATTCCTAACAGGATTAGTTCTTAACAGGACCTTTTGTAAAGCTTTAACAGGCTAGGCTCCTAACAGGGCGAACTTCAGAAGAGTTCAGATAGTTATCTTATGAGTCTCATGTCACCATGGTTTTTACCTATTTGGGTTTTCACATCAAAAATATTTGTGTCAAGTGGTGAATATTTTTGTGGTTATGTTTTCATGGTTGATTTACTTAACTACTTAACTATTTTTGATAAGTCATGATAATTGGAAGCATTGAGATATGAAGAATTTTTTTTATTGTTAATTTGTTGTAACAGACAACCGATTTATCTTATGAGTTTTTATCTTGATATAGTTATTATTCTAAGTTTACTTTGAGAGATTGATTGATGAAGTTTATTATCAATTTTTCTATCTATTGATTCACCCCCCCTCTCAGTAGTTGACCGGATACTTATTATTTCATCATACCATCAAGGGGGATCAGGTATCCTTCTCAACCCTAAATGGAAAGACTCCATTATTAATCATGGGTAGTCTCCTTGTAATAGAGTTGTTTGGGTCACCCTCAATATTGATAACTTCACTATAGGGGTCTATTCAATTTATGCACCTAATGATTACAAGGACAGATCTACACTTTGGGATTAGATTGGATCACTCCCTGACATCCCCTAGGTTTTAGGGTGTGATTTTAACATGGTAAAAAATTTGTGGACAAAACAGGGAGAGTTCCTTTTGAGTGGAAAGGCAATGAAAGATTACATTGGGATAGAATGAAGAGCATTAAGAAACTGATTGATCCCTTAGAAGGAAGGAAGCATTTCAATAGAGGGATATGGTACACATGGTGTAACTTTCAAAAGGGGGATGGACAGGTTTTATACTGATAAGTTTCATTTCTCTTTTAAGCTAGGCAATCAAGGTTATCCAATAGTGGTATGGCCGACCTCACTTTCCGACCACAACCCTATCATTTCTTGTATCCAGAGCAGGGAATGCACTCCCAATCAGTGTGCCACCAATAATAAATTTCTCTTAAATACTTGACTTCTCAAGGATCAATATGTATTGGCCTCAGTCAATATTATTAGATGCTTCAATAGAGAAGCTAATGTCCAGCATTCTCTTATCAGTAAATGGGAAAAATATGTGAATAAAGAGCAATGCTTATTTAAGACTGTGGGCCAGAAAAAGGAAAAAGATAGTAGACATGTAGAAAGGGTCCTTACTGATAAACTGCATCATGCAAAAGAAGGAATCCAGAATAACCCAAGCAATTCAGACTTAAATATGCAAGTTACACAGACCATAAATTCTCTTAGGAGACATCAGCAAGTCAAGGTGAAGGGGGTTGTGGTTAGAGCCCATAGCCAATGGGTGCAAGTAGGAGATAAAGGGACTAAGTTTTTCTTCAACATTCTTTGTCAAAAACAAAGCAGAGAGAAAATAGATAGACTATGGGTGGAAAATAGAGAAATCGCAGAGTTAGAAGATATTAAGGGGGCCTTTAGATCCTTCTACCAGGACCTCTTTTCATCAAAATATACACCTTCTTCACAGGTTGTGAGAGACAGATGCAGGAAGCTTATCCCTAATAAGATCTTTATAGAAGACTTTATGAATCTTAGTAAAGGGATCTTTGTAGCTGAAATAGAAAAGGCTATTCGGGCTCTAAATAATGATGAAGTCTTGGGACCTGATGGGCTGCCTATTGAATTCTATAAAGCTAATAGTGATTGGACTAGTTAAGAATTGTTTAGAATGTATGAAGAGGCCATCAAGCATGGGACTTTGGGCAAATTCATTAACAAAGGGATTATAAAACTACTTCCTAAAGATGGAGATAAAGGCCATATAAAAAATTGGAGGCCTATTACATTGCTCAATGTGTCATACAAGATCTTGGCTAAAATACTATCCCATAGGCTTGAGAAAATTTTGCCTAAGCTTATCTGCCTAACCGAAACTAGATTCATAAAGGGAAGATATATCCTTGAGAATCTCATTACTAGCTAGGAAGCAAAGGAATGGGCTAGAGTTACCAATCAGAATGCCACAATATTTCTTCTTGACTTCAAGAAAGCATATGGCAGGGTTGAATGGGAGTTGATTACCAACACAAATAGAATGAACTCCCATTCAACCCTGCCATATGTTTTCTTGAAGTCAAGAAGAAATATTGTAGCATTATGATTGGTAAATCTAGCCCATTCCATTGCTTCCTAGCTAGTAATGAGATTCTCAAGGATATATCTTCTCTTTATGAAAGTAGTTTCGGTTGGGCAGATAAGCTTAGGCAAAATTTTCTCAAGCCCGTGGGCTAGTATTTTAGCCAAGATCTTGTATGACACATTGAGAAATGTAATAGGCCTCCAATTTTTTATATGGCCTTTATAAAAAATTGAGAAATTTTTGCCTAAGCTTATCTGCCCAACCCAAACTAGATTCATAAAGGGAAGATATATCCTTGAGAATCTCATTACTAGCTAGGAAGCAATGGAATGGGCCAGAGTTACCAATGAAAATGCTACAATATTTCTTCTTGACTTCAAGAAAGCATATGGCAGGGTTGAATGGGAGTTCATTCTATTTGTGTTGGAATCTTTTGGGTATCCCAAAGAGTTTTGTCAAATAGTGAAGGTCCTCAGCAAAAGTGGATCTGAATGGTTCCCTAACCAAAGAAATAATTCTAAAGAGATCCATTAGGTAGGGTTGCCCATTAGCCCCAGCACTATTTGTAATTGCCTCAGATGCTCTTTATTACATCCTTAGAGATAACTCCATCTTGCCCAGAACTAAAGGGATCACTCTCTCAGATAACTCCTTAGTATTCAGTTTGCTGATGATAAATCTTTATTTCTTGAGCTCACTAAGCAAAACATGAAGGCCCTAGTAGAAAAGATCAAGTTTTTTGAACAAACATCTGGGACCAAGATCTCACGGGCTAAATCCACCCTATTAAGTTGGAAAGAGGAACCTCCAGAATGGATGATACACTTTGGGTATCAATGGGGAGGACCCAATAAACTGGTCAAATATCTGGGCATACCCTTCTCAGTCTCCCCTAATTTGAAGGATATGTGGTGGTGGGTGAAAGGAAACATTGAGAAGAAGTTGAATAGATGGGACAAGAGATACTTATCCCTTGTTGGAAGGATGCAAGTATGTCAGAAGATTGTATCCTCATATAGCATGTATTATGCTTCAGTATGGATGTTTTTTAACTCACAAATACATGAAATCCAAAAGGTAGTCAGCAGTTTTTTATGGTCAGATGGAAAAGGGGATAAGAAATGACATGCGGTTAAATGGGAATGGTGTTGTATGGACAAGAAGATGGGGAGACTTGGGTTGAAATACCTAAGAACCCAAGGGATTGCCCTGGCTGCAAAATGGAAATTTCATGCACTAGAAGGGAATGAACCATGGAAAGTTCTTATCAGGAATAACATTAAAAGGGTTGTACCTAAGTAGGCCAAATCATGGAAGAACCTCCCCTTTAGTGACTTAGTGGCTGGAGAATTCTCAGTCTTTGTCTCAGGCTCTTGTGTTTTCAAATCCATATGAAGGGTGTGGGAGTTGGTTAGGCATAAGATCTTTAATAATAGGGCTAGTAGAAATGACCTTGTTTGTGGTGAAAGATCATTATGGTGGAACTTATTCCACAAGACCAAACCTTTAGCTCTTACTCAAGGCTACTCTCCTAGAACTTGGCTGAGTAAGAGGATTTGTTTCCTCAAAGATATTATTGTTAATGAACATCTCATCAGATGGGAGGACCTGGCAAGTAAGTATAACCTCCCTAATTCTTATAAAAGAACTTATAATATGATAAAAAAAATGCTAGCTCTATTCTTAATCTTCCTAAGCAATGTACTATTGATGCAGATAGGTTCACTTCCTTCTCTTGGACAGATGGTAAGACTCTTCCTAATACTAGAGCTATTTCAGTTTATAATGATCTTGTATATAATGAATTTATCTTCCAGCATGTTAGCACTTTATGGAATACTAATCTATCAATTTCACAGTGGCAAAAAGTCTTCATGAAACTATGGAGATGTCCTATAGCCCCTAAAAAGAAATGTTTAAAGGGTTGATGCTAATTAATAGACTCCCACTCAAGAAAGATCAACTGGAAGTTGATATATGCAATATATGTAAAGTGAATGAAACAGTGAGACATATCTTTTTTGCGTGTATCATTGTAAAGGAGATTTGGCTCATGTTTGGTTTTTCTATCCCTAACACTGTTAATATTATGGATATTATTTTTGGGTCTATTCAAGTCATTTATAAAAGCTCTAATTTATTTTGACATATTCTCTCTATTGATATTTTATGGTATATTTGGAAAATTAGGAGTGATGAGAGATTTCAAGGGGACACTAGATGCCTTATTGAGTATTTTCATAGAATCGCATTTCATAATATCTTGTTGCAAGTTACTATTGTCATGCAGCTAGAGAGGAGCAAATTTGAGAAAATTCTGAGAGATGGGCATACCAGAGTTTTTATATATGAGCTCTCCCATGGCTACACATGGGCGCGCATTAGCAGGGAGCAGGCCCCCTTTGTGAGTACATTAGATGCACTGATGGAGGAGTTTCAGAGAAGCAGAAGGGCAACTACAGAGTAGATCTACATGCGTGCATAGTTGTAGGTAGGAAAAATACAGTGTGGGTGGAAGGCCCCCTGGGGTGGACAACATGGATGCATCCGTAGAAGATTCCTCCTCTCATGCAGACCTTTTTGATGAAGTCATTACCAGTTTGGGAGATATATGTGTATATTCTTATGATGATGGACATTTGTCTAGCATCTATATATGTATATTTTTGTGATGAACATGTACTTAGCACGTATAGTGTGGTAAATTGCACAAAATGTACATGAGAGTAGACAGGGGGTAGGATATTGGACATATTACAGTAGCTTTTTGCTTGGATTCTTCAGCCGATTTCATAAAACTGATATTTATCTTTTGTAACATTACTATTTCCTTATTCTTAATATTAAAAAAATGTGGCTCTAATGATCTTGTTTAGTGTCTCACTAACACCATTTAATTGTAGGTACTCTAATTATGAATAATCAAAAAAATGGTCAGTAATTTTTTGATTATTTTATTAAGAAAGTACTTACCTTGATCACTTGTTATGCTTAGTGGATAGCCAAATATAATTATTTTATTATGATAAAGAATTTAACAATAGTATATGTGGTGCAATCTTTATTTGGGCTGGATTTAGCCCATTTTGTTAAATAATCTATTGGTGGTAAGTAATCTATGCTTAGAAAAAAATTGAAGGGTCTATGTGTTCAATGAAGTCAATAGTCAACTTTTCAAATGGAACTTGTGCTAGGATTGAGAAAAGGTGCATCTCATCTTTTGTGATAGCCCATCCTATTTGTTAATGGATGTTGCATTTTTTTTGGTAATTCTTAGTATCTTTATATAAATTAGGCCGCCACAAGCCAGCTAATAGAACCTTTCAAGTAGTGGTGTCTCTATAGTTATGTCCTTTGATGATATATTTGTGTGCTTCTCTTAGAATTTCATCTCAAATTCATTTTCATATACCAATATCTAGAGAATTAATCCATCCCTTTTCGTTATACTACTCCTATTATTGTGAAAGGAACTGACTTCCAAAGCAGCTTTTTTTTTGTCATATGTAATCATGTCAATAGGGTATTCCCCTATAGAAAATAATGTGGCAATGTCATAGAATTCCTCCAGTATTATAGTTATCCTCAACAAGTGGATACCAAGTAGGTTCTCCTTCCTCCAATTATTATCTTTTATTAATGTAAGATAGTTAGCCTAGACTTCAATTATTTCTCCCTCGTTTCACCATTAAGTCAAACAAAACTCTTAGAATAGTAGTAGTTGGTGCAAGTGCACATGAGTGGATGAGAAATCAACACCAACCAAAAACAATTTTTTTTAGTTTGTTTACTTCAAGTTTTGTCAAATTTTGGTTTACCTTATTTTCTACATCTCTCTTCAGCTTCTATAATTTTCCTTGCCAATGTTCTAAGGTATCACTCTTGTAGCCTAAATTTTGGAATAGGTTATAGACATCCATAGAATTATAAAGAGTTTTATCAAATTTTATAGTTGTGATTTCTCTGGTCTACGTGTATGCAGTACAAAATGGATTTGTATAGAAGGCTTTTGACACTTTCAAGCAATTGGAATTAGCAAGCTTTAAGCTTGTTGGTAATATTGATTATGTATTGTCATTGATGTCAACACTATGCTCTGATTGGATATGGCTCTTTCCCGGTTGGTTGCTGCTATCTCGGTTGGACTTGGTTTTGGCATGATTCTGATGAAATATGATTAGATCCTTGGATTCAATTTTGGATGGTTATTCAAGATGGTTATATTATTTTTATATTTATCTGGTTCATGTTTTGATGCTCTAGAAGCTATCACTTACGTTTTGGTTTACTAGTTGATATTCCCGGTACCGGTTGGCTTTACTAGTTGGTGATATTCAATGATATGGTTAAGTGATTTTAGTCCAACTTACATAATCAGTTCCTAACGTTCTAAAGGTGCTTCTTCATCATGTCCTAATTATTTGGTGGCTTCACATTGGCTAGCATGATGATTTGGTGATCCTATTTGGATCTAGTGGTTATTCTATGTTATTACATTGAGGGTTTCTACCGGTTGGTGAAACGTGTTGATATTGACCTTAGCAGAATTTTCAGCGAATATAATTGGGAATTTGTATTAGGTCCATGATATGCAATGTAAATAATAATATTGTTCTGGTGGTATCTCGTGATGTAATTTTATAATTTATGGTTTATGTGTTTAGGGTTTACCTGACCTTGTTATCAAGGTTGATGATCTATATTTATAGGTGACTTATTCATGTAATTTGGTATCGGTGTAGTTATGTCTGCATTATTAGAGAGAAGTAATTGTGTGAATAGAGATATATCATTCAGCAAAGGGTGTGAAGGATTTAGAGTTGCAGGGCAGACATCTATGCTTAACCAGAACTGTATCAAGTATTAGGAGATGTTATCTTCACGGTTAATTTTCTCTGGATTGTAAGTCAGTGAGACTTGTTTTTGTGATGAGCAGTGAACTCTAGGTAGTTGGCCTGATTGCAAGTGCAATCCCCATTGTAATTATTCCATAGACTGTTGCAGAAGTATTATCTGACTATGGGTAGGATTTCCCACCATGGTTTTTCCCTTTACCAGGTTTTCCACGTCAAATTATTGATGTTGTGTGTTTTGTGATTTCATTATTTATCCTTCACTATGTTGTTTATATTGTGCTCTAGTAAATGGTTTATAACCTGCATTTACTATTCAACTTGTGAAAAATGGATTCAACACCCCCCCCCTCTCAGTTTTCCTCTAGTTCATTTTTTTTTTAATTGATCATGGGCCGAAGCTGATAAGGTGTACATACCCTACCCCCTTGTGAGATTTTGAACATACCCTACCCCCTTGTGAAATTTTTAATGTGTGACCTCTCTTTCAAGAGCACAAGTTCTCCACCAGTAGGCCAACTCGGGATGTACTCCTTCAGTTCATTATTGGTATCAAAGATTCTAACAATTGGTATCAGTGTCTGGTCCTCTCTATGGAAGCTTAACCGCTTGAGGAGATCTGATGGTATCAACTTCTACAATTAATCACTACCAGAAGGAGAGTCCCAGATTTGATGGTATAAATTACAATATATGGAAGAAGAGATTGAATATTCATCTGAGGTGTCTTGGGGCTAAAGTTTGGGAGATAACAAAGAAAGGGTATACACCTCATGATCCTAATTCTTTAACTTTGGCACCTCCTGATGAGAAGAAGAAATCTGATAATGATGTAAAAGCAAAAGAAGCATTGTTAAGTGCCCTATCATATGAGAAGTTGTTGAGTATCATAGAGCTGGAAAATGAAAAGTAGATCTAGGTGAAGCTTGAAACTCTTTATGAAGGTGACCAAGTAGTAAATATTGCAAAACTTGAAGGTTACTGGGTGAGATATGAAAACTTGAAGATGGAAGAAGATGAGAAGATAAGTTCTTTCATGGATAGAGTGAATGAGATTGTCATCTATGATGGAAATGTTAATGAGGATGAGGTTGTGTCAAAGATTTTGAGAGTTATACCTTGGGCTTACAAAATGAAGGCTACTACATAAATGAACTCTGGACAATGTCGAATACCCCTATTACCAAAGATACATTACCTAGGAATTTGACTGATTTTGAACTTGAAGAACTTGGAGATCAAAGTGTTACTAAAACTGAGACTAAATTTAAAGCATCTGCCTCCCGTAAGTAGAAGATAGATTGGAAGGAGTTATATGCTAAATATTTGGAAGACATTGAGAGAGAAGACAAAGAACTTGAAGAGTTGGAAGCCCTAATTTCTAGAAGATTCCCTAAAGATCTGGTTGGAAGTAAGTATGAAGGAAAAGTTCCTTTTAAATATTTTTCATGCAATAAGATTGGCCATTTTGCTTCTAGATGTCTTGAAAGAGCTGCTAGGAATTATAAACCTAATCTAGAATATCATAGCAGACCTAGATTTAGAAGGAATAAGGATAAATCATGTTACTATGCTGGTGATGATGACTTTGGTGTTACTGATGATGATGATGATGATGATGATGATGAACCTGTAAGTGGATCTGATAATGGAAGCTCTAGTAATGATTGGGTATTTATTGCTATCAAGGATGATTCTCTGGAACCTGTCATTGCTGCAAATTATACTGAGGAGAAGGCTCTATCTGTTAAAATTGAAGATAAGGATGAATGGGTTATAGACACTGGTTTCTCATTACATCACATGACAGGCAACAAGAGGAAATTCCTGACTTTGCAAGAATTTGATGGTGGACTAGTCAGATTTGGAGACAAGGCATGCAGGATCAAAGGCAAAGGAACAATATCCTTGGATGGTAAGACTAATACTAACAATGTTTATTATGTTGAAGGCTTGAAGCATAATCTTTTGACTATAGGTCAGATGGTGGATAGAGGATTTCATTTACAATTCAAAGATCAAAAGTGTGAGATTATCAATAGATCTGGATTGGAAATTGCATCTGGAACTTAGAACAAAGGAAATATCTTTCATTTGAACTACGGTGAGAAGGATTTCTTGATTGCTCAGATTGATGAAAGTTGGTTATGGCATAAGAGGATGTGTCATGTGAATTTTGATTACATAGTGAAGATCAGTTCAACACAAGCTGTCAGATATTTTCCCAAGATTATTAAGCCTCATAATTCGGTATGGAGAGAATGTCAAATGGATAAGCAAGTTAGAACTTATTTCATAAGCATACATGATAGATCTAATGAAATTATTGATCTTATTCATACTAATATATGTGGACCGGCAAGGACTAAAATTTTTCAAGGTGCTAGATACTTTATGTTGCTTATTGATGATTATTCTAGAATGATGTGGGTTGTATATTTGAAAGAAAAATCAGAAGCTCTTGAGAAATTCAAAATGTTCAAAGTTATGATTGAGATAGAAACAGGATTGAAGATAAAATGTTTAAGATTAGATCAAGGCAGTGAATTTACATCTGGTGAGTTCAACAACTTTTGTGAGAAGCATGGAATCAGAAGACAATTTTTTGTACCTAGAACCCCACAGCAGAATGGAATAGTGGAAAGAAAGAAAGAAAATATCTTAGATGTTGCAAGGTCAATGATGATGGAAGCCAAATTGCCTGATATCTATTGGAGAGAAGTTGTCAATACTGCGGTATACACTTTCAACATAGTACACATAAAAGGTGATACTGGTAGGACTCCTTATGAATTATGGTGCGGTTATACCCCTGCTGTCAGATATTTAAAAAAATTTGGAAGTAAATTCTATATTAGAAGAGATGATGCATTAGTAAAATGTGATCCTAGATGTGAGGAAGGAATATTTTTGGTTATTCTACTAAGAGTAAAGCATATAGATGTTATAACAAAAGATTGAATAGGATAATGGAAAGCATAAATGTCAAAGTGGATGAGAAAGGTAATAATCAGATCACATCATATGACTATAATGGGAAGATGAAATTTCCAGATCAAAACCGGTAGTTCAAGAATCAGTTCAGAGCATTGATCCAATTGCTCCGATAACATTAGAAAATTCCACAGTGACTATTGATGAGTAGAAAGAGTCAGTAAGTCAAGATAATCCTAAGACTCCCAAGTATATAAATTTGAATCATTCTGAAGATCAGATCATTGGAGATAAGAGGAAAGGTGTGATGACAAGAAGAAGGTTAGTTGTTGAAGAGGTATGTTTAATTTCTCAAATTGAACTAGAATCATTTATTGAAGCAAATAAAGATGAAAATTGGATGAGAGATATGAAAGAAGAATTGAATTAGATAGAAAAGAATAAAACATGGGAATTGGTTCCTAGGCCTAAAGATAAAAATGTTATTGGAACTAAATGGGTTTTCAAGAATAAATTAAATGAGGAAGGTCAAGTTGTAAGAAACAAGGCTACATTGCTTTACAAAGGATATTCATGGGAAGAAAGAGTTGATTATAATGAAACTTATGCTCTAGTTGCTAGGATTGAAGTGGTAAGACTATTTCTTTCCTATGTTGCACACAAAAACTACAAGGTATATCAGATGGATGTTAAATGTGCATTTCTGAATGGATATTTTGAAGAAGAAGTCTACATTGAGCAGTCTGATGGATTTTCATTATCAGAGGACAGGGACATAGTTTACAGATTGAAAAAAGCTTTATATGGATTAAAACAAGCCCCTAGAGCATGGTATGATAGATTAGATAAATATCTTTCAAAGCTCAGTTTTAGCAAATGCAATGTTGATAGTAACTTGTATTATAAGATTGATCTTGATGACATACCAATCATTGAAGTCTTTATTGATGATATCATTTTTGGAGGAGAAGAAAATCTATCCATGAAATTTGCTGATGATATGAAGAATGAATTTGAAATGTCTATGATTGGAGAGATGAAATTTTTCTTTGGTTTGCATATTACTCAGGCTAATAAAGGTATTTTCATTTGTCAAACTAAGTACACGAAGGAATTGCTTAATAAATTTGGTCTTGAAAACTCAAAACCTGTTGGTACTCCTATGATAATCGGTTGCAAATTGTCTAAGGAAGATGAATCTCCTAGAGTGAACCCATCTAGATACAAATCAATGATTGGTGGATTATTGTACTTAACTCAGACCAGACCAGATGTAATGAATGTTGTCGGCATTGCTTCTAGATTTCAGTTTGATCCGAGAGGAAGTCATGATATTGTTGTTAAAAGAATATTCAGATATTTCACAGGAACAATAGACTATGGGTTATGGTATCCAAAGGATGATGATTTCAGATTATGTGCCTATACAAACTCATACTGGATAGGAGATGTTGATAATAGGAAGAGCACTACAGGTGGTGCATTTTTTCTTGGGAAGAAGTTGGTTTCATGGCTTAGCAACAAACAATCATGCACTTCATTATCTACTGTTGAAGCTGAATATGTAGTTGTTGCAACTAATTGTACTCAAATCTTATGGATGAAGCAGATGTTGAAGGATATAAGGGTACATTATGATGAAAATATTGTTATTCACTATGACAATATTGTTTCTATTGATATGTCAAAGAATCTGGTATTTCATTCCAAATCAAAACGCATTTCTATAAGGTATATTTTCTTGAAAGAAAAGGTTGAAGCAAAGGAAGTCAGATTGGTTTATGTGTCTAATAAGAAATAGATTGCAAATATTCTAATGAAACCATTTCCTAAAGATACTTTTGAATATCTCAGAGATTAGTTGGGGGTCGCCACCCCTCCGATGGAGGCTTAGAGATGCAGGGATGCATCAATTCAGTGAGCTTATCAGACATATTTTCTAATCTAGGTTGATGGTATGATGCTTCTACTTAGGGGAGTATTCATTTGTTTGGTTTTGCATCAACCTTTGTCATTGATGTCAAAGGGGGAGTAGTGTTCATGTGAAAAACTGATAATCTTAGGGGGAGAGTTATTTTGCAGTTTTAGGGAGATTGTTTGCATTCCTTGGCACTTGGATGTTTTTCACATTCAGTGTTGTCATCAATTCCAAAGGGGGAGATTGTTGGCAATATTGATTATGTGTTTTCATTGATATCCATATTGTGCTCTGGTTGGATATGGTTCTTTCCCGGTTGGTTGTTGTTGTCCCGGTTGGACTCGGTTTTGGCCTGATTCTGATCCGGTATGATTAGATCCTTGGATTCAGTTTTGGATGCTTATTCAGGATGGTTATATGCTTGTCATATTCATTTGGTTCATGATTTGGTTCTCCAGAATCTATCTCTTATGTTTTGGTTTACTGGTTGATATTCCCAGTACTAGTTGGTTTTACCGATTGGTGATATTCGATGATATGGTTAAGTGATTTTGGTCCGGCTTACAAAATTTGTTCCTAAAATGCTGAAGGTGATTATTCATCATGTTCTAATTGTTTGGTGGCTTCACAGTGGCTAGCATGATGATTCCATGATACTATTTGGATTCGGTTGGTTATTCTATGTTATTACACTAAGGGTTCTATCGGTTGGTGAAATGTGTTGATATTGGTCTTAGCATAATTTTCGATGGATATAATTGTTTGGGAATTTGTATTAGGTCCATGATATGTAATGTAAATCATAATATTGGTTGTGTGCTATCGTGTATGTAATTTTTATAATTTATGGTTTATGGGTTTAGGGTTTAGCCGACCTTGTTATTAAGGTTGACGATCTATATTTATAGGTCAATTATTAATGTAATTTGGTATCGATGTGGTTATGTTTGTATTATCAGAGAGAAGTAATTGTGTGAATGGAGAGATATCATTCAGCAAAGGGTGTGAAGGATTTAGAGTTGCAAGGAAGACATCTATGCTTAACTAGAACTATATCAAGCATTAGGAGATGTTATCTTCACATTCTTTGGATTATACTCCGATGTTTATGTAAGTCAGTGAGACTTCTTGTTGTGATGAGCAATGAGCTCTAGGCAATTGGCCTGATTGCAAGTGCAATCCCCATTGTAATTATTTCACATACTATTGTAGAAGTATTATCTGACTATAGGTAGGGTTTCCCATTGTGGTTTTTCCCTTTACCAGGTTTTCCATGTCAAATTATTGGTGTTGTGTGTTTTGTGCTTTCATGCTTATCCTTCATTGTGTTATTTATATTGTGCTATGGTAAATGGTTTATAACCTACATTAACTGTTTAACTTGTGGAAAACTGATTCACACCCCCCCTCTCAGTTTACCTCCAATTCATTATTGGTATTAGAGATTCTAAAAAATCTAAATACCACAACTTTTCTAGCATCCTCTAGTAATAATGGGAGTTTTGATATAAACTATGGATATCCATTGAAGCAATGATCATGTCATTGGCTACTCCTAGGGTTGTGGATTTATAACCTTTAATAGTGAGCAGGTTGTTGATGAGATTTTATCTCATGGGAAGATGTATACTAAGAAGGTTGAGCCCAAGAACCTACCAAAAAAGCATGAGGTGGTGGAAAGTCACATTCCACATGTTTTTTCTAGTATCATGCATGTCTGTGTTGAATGGAAGCTTTAAACCAAGGTATGCACACCTATCAAATTATAAAGGATTCATGATTCTTTCGAAGTGTTGTAATTACAACTGCCCGTATAGATTTGTATGCAAAATGTGGAAGCACAGACATGGCATGTGAATTGTGATGCTATTAAAAATAGAGATTATTAGATCAACATGAATTCATAAAGAGCCCAACCATAAGCACAACTTGAATTCTATTTGCTTGCAGATTTAGTCACTTAAACTCTATTTTCTAATGCCCAACAAAGTGATAATCTGAAACAAACATTTGAAATAGGTATGATGATATTCTATACCCACTCTCTGCTTATTTAACAAAGCATAGCTACCTTAAATAGTATGCAATGAATTATTCTTGATTATGCTTTTAACTAGAAAGCAAATAAGGTGAAGCTTTTAACCAGAAAGCATCTAAAGGTAAAAAAAATTGAAAATTTTAAATGAATAAAAGTAAACTCAACTTGGAAATAGACCAACTCTCCTAAAAAAGGATAAGAATCAGAAATTTCAATAAAATGCCATGGATACCATTGTGTTCCACATTCATACAAAGATCAATGCATCTCCACAACATATCATCAAGAAAACCTCAACCACTTCCATATATATATATATATATATATATATATATATATATATCAATTGAATCATCAGTATAACTAATATATTAATTATAAGAGGAATAAAAAATCCGGACACAATACAAAGTTTATGTTTAGAACAACTATACTGCAGATTCCATTAAATTTCATTGAAAGCCATCAAAGCAAGAGAATCAAACATGAAATTAAGTCTACTTCTCACAACACAAATTTTATGTTTAGAACAACTATACTGTAGATTCCATTAAATTTCATCAAAACTAGAGAATCAAACATGAAAGTAAGTCTACTTCTCACAACACAAAGTCTTCCCAAAATAAATTTCTTTCAGTTCAAAACACTTCTAATGTCTTTCAAAAAAGTGTACCAAAGAGATCCAGATGTTTTGTTTCCATATTTAAAGTCTAACAACATAAACGATCTAAACTCAAAAAAATGGCTTCTTGGAGGCAGCTGATTAAATTGAAGTTTAAGCATGATTAAAATTAAATGGCCCACCTGAGCCAATAGTTTGAGAGAAAGCTATAAAATAAAACGTGAAAGAAAAGGAAACTAAACTAATCCTTTGCATCCTCCTCGTTTGTCCCTTTATTTTGTTGGTATTTTGGTATGGTTTTGTCATTGATGTCAACACCTACTAAAACACTAGCACTCTGGAGATCCAGCAACATTCATTGGCAAGCAAGTAACTATTGCATAGTTACTGGTATATGGTTCACTAGTAGGATATAATGATCACCAGCACTTCGAATGATATGGAAGACACTTGGTAATGACGAAGACATCATGTGGACACTTTTTTTTGAAGAATTAATCATTGGTATAATCATATTTGCATATTTTCTTTTACCGGCAAATAGGTCCATGGTTACCTAGGGTTACACCAGCAGGATTATCTTTTCGAGATCAGCATGGCACTCTATGAAGATGATTTATTATTGTTATAAATGCATTAAGCCGACATGTTTAATCGGTTATTGCATCAGATATTATATTATTTGTAAAATGTTTTTATTGTCATATCTTGTAAAGCCAACCTACTAAAATTGGTCTTAGGTTATGGTATAAATGTAAGATCTTATTTGTAAGATCGAATGTGGAATGAGAAAAAGGATTGTGAGAAGGTATATGTGAGATTAAGCAGAGGTATACACAAAGACATCATTTGAAGGTGAAGCTAGGTTTTTGTGAGAGCATATCAGTATTACACCGGTACTGAATCCAACATATGAAGATGTTATTTTGTGCAGTACATTTTTATTGGATTTAACCATCCAACTGTAGTCAATGTGACTCTCATTCTATGATTGAGTAGTGAGCTCTAGGCTGTTGGCCTTTCTGCATGTGCAGACCCCATTTATGTACACTTACTATCTACAGTAGTATCATCTGATTGTGGGTAAGGTTTCCCACTATGGTTTTTCCCCTTACAGGGTTTCCTTGTACAAATATTGGTGTTATGTGTTGTGGATGACTTTATGTTTGTGTTTCATGCATTAATCTTTACCGGTATAGCAATTTACTGTTAACACTGTCTACCGGCATACTTAACTAGTTTACCGGTATTAAGCATTAAGTTGGTTAAGTTGTTTTTGGTTTGAATTTATTAGACAACTGATTCACCCCCCCCCCCCCCCTCTCAGTTGTCTCCGGGACCTAACAACTGGTATCACAGCTTAGTCCTCTTTTTGCAGAAGTTTAACAACTTGAGGAGATCCAATGACTACTAATTATTTTAGGAAGGACAGTCCTAAACTTGATGGAACCAACTATGGGATATGGAAGATCAGAATGGAGACACATCTGAATTGCATTGGTAAAGACATCTAGGAAGTTACAAAGAATGGTTATACTACTGTTGTAGCTGGTTAGACTGCTCCAACTACCTTAGCTAAAGATGAGGAGAATGATTGCAAAGCAAGAGAAGCATTTTTTAGCGCTTTATCAGATCAACAAATCATGGGATTATCAGATAGGTCTACTGCTAAAGCTATTTGGGATCATTTGGAAACACTGAATGAAGGAGATTCCACAGTCAAGATTGCAAAACTTGAAAGCTTCCAAGTCAGGTATGAACATCTGAAATGGAAGAAGATGAAAGGATTTCTGCTTTTATGGAAAGAGTAAATGAAATTGTTTTGGGTATTAAATGTTGTGGAGGAACCTTGAGTGAGGATGAAATTGTTTCAAAAATCTTAAGAGGATTGCCACCGGCATATAAAATGACGGTTACCGCTATAAATGAGTTGAGAACAATGCCTAATACATCAGTAACTAGGGATACATTGATTGGAAAACTTTCAACTTTTGAAATTGAGGAATTTGGTCCTGTTGCTACTATAAAAATAGATTTGGCCTTTAAATCATCAACATCATCTACTCCATCATTTGACAAATCAGATTGGAAAGCCTTTTATGCAAGAGAACTTGAAGAGACTAGGAAGGAGAATGAAGAGCTTGAAGAACTTGAAGCACTATTTGCAAGGAAAATGCCAAAAGGTCTAGTTGGAAGTAAGTATGAAGGTAAAGCACCCTTTAAATGTTTTAATTGCAATAAGATTGGTCATATGGCTTCGAGATGCCCTGATAGACATGCTAGACTAAGAAGCTAGAAGAACATACAAACCTAATCGTGAATATCAAAGATACAGATTTAAGAACAACAAAGACAAATCTTGCCACATTGTTGATGAAGGTGTGACTAATGATTCTAATGAGGATCCATCAGACAATGGATGGGTTTTTGTTGCTATAACAAAAGATCAACCGGCACCTACTGCTCAACCGGTAGAGCAAGCCCTAGCAACTAAAGTTGAAGTAAGGATGAATGGATCATTGACTCAGGATGCTCACATCATATGACAGGAGACAAAGGTAAATTTTTGAACTTTCAAGAATACAATGGAGGTTTAGTAAGATTTGGAGATGAAAAAGCCTGTTTAATCAAAGGGAAGGGTACAATATCTCTTTATGGTAAGCATAACACTGACAATGTCTAATATGTTGAAGGATTAAAGCATAATCTTTTAAGTGTTGGTCAATTAGTTGAGAAAGGATTTCAGTTACAATTTAAGAATGGAAAATGCAAAATCATGAATAGAACTGGTTTCGAAATTGCAACCGATAATCAGACTAGAAGTAATATCTTTCATTTGAATAACAGTGAAAAGGCATGCTTGATTGCACATATAGATGAAAGTTGGTTATGGCATAAGAGACTCTATCATGTAAACTTTGATTGCATTGTGAAGATCAGTACTTCTAAGGCAATTAGAGATCTACCTAAAATTGTGAAACCTCAGAATACAATTTGTAAGGAATGTCAATTTGGAAAACAAGTTAGAGCTAGTTTCAAAAGTATTCCAGAAAAATCCAATAATGCTCTTGATTTAATTCACATTGATTTATGTGGTCCAGCTAGAACTAAAAGCTTACAAGGTGATAGATATTTCATGCTAATTATTGATGATTATTCTAGAATGTGTTGGGTTACTTTTCTCAGAGAAAAATCAGAAGCACTTGGAAAGTTCAAACTGTTCAAAGCAATGGTTGAAAATGAAACCGGTAAGAAAATCAAATGTTTAAGATCAGATCAAGGAGGAGAATTCACATCTAAGGACTTTAATACATTCTGTGAAGTAAATGGAATCAGAAGACAGTTATCAGCACCTCGGACACCACAGCAGAATGGAGTTGTTGAAAGGAAAAACAGAACTATCTTGGATGCAGCAAGAAGTATGTTATCTGAAGCAATTTTACCACATGTGTATTGGAGAGAAGCAGTCAGCACAGCGGTCTATACATTCAACAAAGTTCACATCAAAGGTGAAACAGGTAAGACCCCTCATGAACTATGGTTTGGTAATACTCCTACTCTTAAGTATTTCAGAATTTTTGGAAGTAAATGTTATATTAGAAGAGATGAGTATATTGGCAAATTTGATCCTAGAAGTGATGAAGGAATATTTCTTGGTTATTCATCTAAGAGCAAGGCATATAGATGTTTTAACAAGAGATTACAAAAAATTGTTGAGAGTACAAATGTAAAGATTGATGAACAATTCAGAGGAACTTCAAGGTATATAGACTCTGAACCGGCAACAGAAATTGTGACAAATGAACCTACACTAAATCCACTGGTACAGAATGAAGATCCAATTACCTTGGTATCATCAGAGGATTCCACGATAATTGAAGAACAACAACAAACTAAGACACCCCGATATGTAAGATTGAATCATTCTGAAGATCAGATAATAGGAAACAAATTTAAAGGAGTTATGACAAGAGGAAGATTGGCAAATGAAGAGGTGTGTCTTATTTCTCAAATTGAACCATCATCTGTTAATGAGGCATGTGAAGATAAATTTTGGATTAAAGCTATGGAAGAAGAATTAGAACAAATTGAGAAAAATAATACTTGGACATTAGTTCCTCGGCCTAACAATAAAAATGTAATTGGAACCAAATGGGTATTTAGAAACAAACTTAATGAAGATGGTAAGGTTGTCAGAAATAAAGAAAGACTAGTGTGTAAGGGATATTCTCATAAATAAGGAGTTGATTACAATGAAACCTTTGCACCGGTAGCTAGAATTGAGGCAGTCAGATTATTCTTGGCTTTTGCAGCTCATAAGAACTACAAAGTTTATCAAATGGATATTAAATGTGCATTTTTGAATGGAGATCTTGAAGAGGAAGTCTATATTGAACAACCTGATGGATTTTCTTTGACAGATGACAATGATATGGTTTGCAGGTTAAGAAAAGCTCTGTATGGATTGAAACAAGCCCCAAGAGCTTGGTATGATAAGTATCTTTTAAAGATTGGTTTTACTAAAGGAAATGCAGACAACAATTTATATTACAAAATAACTAATAATGATATCTTGATTATAGAAGTATTTGTTGATGATATAATCTTTGGAGGAGAAGATGGATTATGTAAAGAATTTTCTATTAAAATGCAGCAAGAATTTGAAATGTCTATGATTGGAGAAATAAAATTCTTTTTAGGATTACAGATTTCACAAACTGACAAAGGTATATTTTTTAGTCAATCCAAGTACTTTAAAGAGTTACTAAAGAAATTTGGGATGGAGAACTCTAAACCGGTAAGCACACCTATGACTACAAATGATAAATTATCTCAAAGGGATGAATCTACACCTATTAATCCAACTAGATACAAATCTATGGTAGGAGTTTTACTGTATTTGACACAAACCAGACCCGATATTATGAATGCAGTATGTATTATTTCTATATTTCAAAGTAATCCTAGGGAAAATCATGAATCAGCAGTAAAAATGATTTTCTGGTACTTACAAGGCATTGCAAATCTTGGATTATAGTATCCAAGAGATGAAAATTTTGATCTATGTGCATACACAGATGCAAATTGGGCAGGAGATGTGGATGATAGAAAAAGAACCACCAGCGGAGCATTCTTTCTTGGAAAGAGATTAGTTTCTTGGTTGAGTAAGAAACAGAGTTGTACATCTTTATCAATGGCAGAATCAGAATATGTTGCAGCAGCAACTAACTGTACACAAGTACTATGGCTTAAGCAAATGATGAAAGACATAAAGGTAAAATGCAAGGAACCTATTACTATATATTGTGATAACACTGCAACAATTGATATATCCAAGAATCTGGTATTACATTCTAAAACAAAACATGTTTCTATCAAACTGAATTTTCTAAGGGAAAAAGTTCAAGAAAAGGAGATAAAACTAGTTTATGTGAATACCAAAGAACAGCTTGCAGATATTTTCACAAAACCTTTGCCTAAGGAGACTTTTGAATATCTCAAAGATCGGCTTGGAGTCATACCACTACCGGTAGAGACTTAGGCAGTTGATGATTGTCATCAATGAGTAGAACTAAAAGACAAATCTTTTACTCCAGTCTTTGATGAGGAAGCTACTTCTCAGAGGGAGTAGTTGATATATTGAATTGATTGGTATTTTGTATATGAACTTGGTTTTATTATTATAACTTTGGCATTTGATGTCAAAGGGGGAGAGATATCTATGGGAAAACACATTATCTTTTAATGAGAGATTGGTATTGAAAAATTTTGGATAACACATGTTGCTCCCAGGGGGAGAGATTGTTGTTTAGGAGAGATTGTTGGTTTTTGGTATTTGGCATTTCTGTTTAGGCACTTTGATGGTTTTTCCATCTTGTGTTTCCATCAATGCCAAAGGGGGAGATTGTTGGTATTTTGGTATGGTTTGTCATTGATTTCAACACCTACTAAAACACTAGCACTCTGGAGATCCAGCAACATTCACCGGCAAGCAAGTAACTATTGCACGGTTACTGGTATATGGTTCACCGGTAGGACATAATTATCATCAGCACTTGGAATGATATGGAAGACACTTGGTAATGATGAAGACATCATGTGGACACTTTGTTTTGATTAATTAATCATTGGTATAATCATATTTGCATATTTTCTTTTACCGGCAAATAGGTCCAGGGTTACCTAGGGTTACACCGGCAGGTTTATCTTTTCCAGATCAGCATGGCACGCTATGAAGATGATTTATTATTGTTGTAAATGCATTAAGCCAACATGTTTAATCGGTTATTGCATCAGATATTATATTATTTGTAAAATATTTTTATTGTAATATCTTGTAAAGTCGACCTACTAAAATTGGTCTTAGGTTATGGTATAAATGTAAGATCTTACTTGTAAGATCGAATGTGGAATGTGAAAAAGGATTGTGAGAAGGTATATGCAAGATTAAGAAGAGGTATACATGAAGACATCATTTGAAGGTGAAGCTAGGTTTTTGTGAAAGCATATCAGCATTACACCGGTACTGAATCCATCATATGAAGATGCTATTTTGTGCAGTACATTTTTATTGGATTTAACCATCCAACTATAGTCAATGTGACTCTCATTTTGTGATTGAGCAATGAGCTCTGGGTTGTTGGCCTTTTTGCATGTGCAGACCCCATTTATGTACACTTACTATCTGCAGTAGTATCATCTGATTGTGGGTAAGGTTTCCCGCCGTGGTTTTTCCCCTTATAGGGTTTCCACGTACAAATATTGGTGTTATGTGTTGTGGATGACTTTATGTTTGTGTTTCATACATTAATCTTTACCGGTATAGCAATTTACTATTAACACTGTCTACCAACATACTTAACTGGTTTACTGGTATTAAGCATTAAGTTGGTTAAATTGTTTTTGGTTTGAATTTATTAGATGATTGATTCACCCCCCCCCCTCTCAGTTGTCTCTGGGACCTAACACATTTCTCGCTTCTTCATCTTCCATTAATAAATTGATTCTTGTGTCTTCACTTGCCACAGCTATGTCTGGTACGTCCTCCTGATGTTGTTGTGTCATCTGTACCTTCATCTTTTTTTTATATTCCCTAAATCTTGTGATGGTTGGAGTTAATATACCAACTATTGGAATGCCAGTAATATTAATCCTAGTTCTATATTTAGCAATCTTCCTATCAACTTCCACTATCTTCCCGAGTATATCATTTACCCCATCTCTGAAAGAATTTAGTAAGGTCATTGTATCCTTCAACTGATCAAGAGAATGAGATCCTACATTGGTCAAAGAAAGGTTGTCTTCAACCTTCTTACAAAATTCTCTTTGCATGACCTCTTTCTCTAGATAACTCTTTTCCCTCTTCCTTAAACATGCCAATGCCTATTGCAAAGAAATCACATTTCAAATATTTCAATGTAGATATGTGTTGGGAGATAGCTATAGTTATGTGTGATTGCAATTCATTCAACACATGAAGCTTCCACTCTATCATATCTCTCCAAGCTACAAAATTATTCTCGGTAGGATCATTCATGATCTGTTTGGACATTAATATATTGCTATGAATTTTAGTGATTTCTCCTAGCTCTAAGAATATGGTTGATAAACTACCAAATTATTTCTTCACATTCCTCAAGTCTAGGTAGAGGGTATTAATTTTATCTATGAGGGAAGTATAAGCTCGTAAACCATTTTCTATGAAAGATAGGTCATTGAGAATAACTTTGTTTGCCTAGTTATAGACTGCCATAGTGACTTGAAATCTCTTAAGTTGCTCCAATTTATGAGAACCAATATACTCTATTACTGATGTACTTGAAGAGAAACCAATAGTATGGGTATTGGTGGATAAAGAATTTTGGATAAAATAAGTTAAAGCATTTAATTGTTGAGTTAGTTCTTGATTTTTCTTTTATGTTGCTTTTACTCTTCTTGAAAAATTTCCATAGAAAAATTTGCATGGTAGATATCTCCTTTAGTTGTTGAAGGGCTCATATCAATTCTTCTTATATTGAAATAATCCTGAGTGATTTCATGTTCATTCTTATCTACCCTCAGATCAGCAATCTCTAACATGTGGTGTTCAGTCTCAAGGTCCACAATCATCTTGGTCATTCGTTTGACTCTCTTAGGTTTAGGCATTTCTCCTAAGAGCTTGGCTATAGTGTATGTTTGAATCTCTATTACAGGAATGTATTGCTTTTTCTTTTCTTAAACAATCTTCTTTAACCAAGAAGGAGATAGATTAGCAATCATTTTACTGACAGCATTTATTGGGGTATCAATATTGGGTGTTAGAGAAGGTAGAGAAGCAATCGTGGTAGAATTATGGGAACCAGGATCATTTGCTAATGATTCCAAGAGGTTATTTCCTTCTATTTGATCAAAAATCAAGGTCTCCTCATTAGTTACATCAAAAAATAAAATTGATGCTTGTTAAGTGGATGCTCTTCTCTTTTTGGGTAGAACTGGGGTATTAATCTCACAAATAGATTTCAATTTTTGATCTTCTTCAAGAGGGTCCTTGTTTATTCCAGGTTGTGAATTGGCTCCTTGAGGGGTTAATTTCACAGCTACATTGGTTTTCATCCCCTGAGAGTTTTGAGATGAACTACCTTCCTCTTGTGATGTTCCTTGTTGTGAAGGAGACCCAGTGTGAGATCTTAGTTTCTTTTCTAACCATATCTATGTTCTATCCAAAACATTAGCAGTTTGGATCCTAATGTCTATATTTTCCTCTTCTTCAGGCCACTATAAAGAAGCTAAAATCATACTTTGGTATGACTCATCTATTAGCATTATGATGTGTGTTGTCATTGATGTCAAATATTGTGGTTCGGATTAGGTCCAGATGTAGTATGTTGTGTAGAAGTGTTTGAATAAGGTGTATTAAGAGTTTGGAGGTTTCCTAGATTTATGAGATGTTTTATATTTTTGAAAAATGTTGTTCAGTGCTATTTTTGGGTCCAGATTGGTCTAGATCTCAAGGTTTCTAGACTGGAGATTGAAGTTGTGTAATCGTAGTTATACAGCATGTGGATAATTTTGGGTCTGGCTTTGATGATGCACATAACGTGTTGACATGTTCGATGAGGAATGGTGTAATAAGGTCTACTTCTCATTCTTTCCCATCACCAAAATGTTTAGTGGAGACCTACTTTACATCTTTGTCTCAGCTGACATTAAGGATTATGTTTTTCCAGAGACTATATATGTAGGTGTATGATTTGATGAGTTGACATACGGCTTTTTGTGTTGAAGACGTGCAAGATTGAAAGAATCATGTTGTTGTGTGAGTATAGTGTTATTGATTGCTACCAGAAGTAATTCCAACAATGCAGACTATGTTTTTCAATGGTGGATTCTATTTTTTTTTCTTTCTTCTTCGACAGTGAGCCTTTCTAGGTAGTGAGCACCTTGGTAATCATCCATCCTTTGTAAAAATCACCTTAACTAGTGTCACTTTAACCAGTGTTTATATATTAAGAATGAGCATTCTTTGTGGTTTTTCCCTTCTTGGGTTTTCCACGTAAATTTTAGTGTTTCTTGTGCCCGATCTGTTGTGTGCATATGCTTTCATGTTTTATCAATTATGCTAATTGTTCCAGATCTATGAATTAATTTTAAAAGAAAAATTTTACCGTCAACTGATTCATCACCCCTCTCAATTTCTTGGATATTCAACAATTGGTATCAGAGCTTTGGTTCCTTGATATAAAGATTAATCACTTGGGGTAGATCCTAATCCGATGGCATACAAATTATCCATTCCTATCTTTGAAGGATCTGATTATAGTTTATAGAAAGGGAAGATGAGACATTATCTAGTTTCTCTAGGTTACAACACTTGGATGGTTGTGGAGACAGTATGTTCTACTGGAAAATGGTCTTAACACTCCAGATGAGATTCAAGCCTATGAAGAAAATGAAAAAGCAAGGTATGCTATCTTTAGTGCATTATCAAAAACTGAATTGACAAAGGTTATTTCTTTGAATACTGCTTATGAGGTTTGGAAGAAGTTGAAAGACATCTTTGAAGGAAATTAGAGAGTTAAGTTGACAATGAGACTGATAGTTAAGCGAAGATATGAAAATTTGGAGATGGAAGAAGGAGAGGACATTGTAAGCTATTTTGAGAAGGTTGATAATGTAGTGAATGAAATCAAAGAACTCAAAGGCACCATGAATGATACAGATGTGATTGATAAAATCTTGATAATATTACTAGTAAGCTGTAGTGATAAGATCTTAGCTATTCAAGAAACCTACAATCCGAAGAAGTTCACCAGAGAGTAGCTCTTTGGTACCTTGACTGCATTCAAAGTAAGAAAGTTTGGAAAGGACAAAGACAAATTAGAGACCGCATTCAAAGCATCTGAAGATGGTCTAGATGATGAAGATAGCCCGAATGAGATGGAAGAAAACTTTGCAAGAAAACTAAAGAAAGCCACTGGTTTAGGGAGAACAAGGGAAAATTCAATAAGAAAGCCTATTATGTTAAGGATGATGCTGGCATTTCAGATGATGAATCAGACTATGAGGATGGTGATTATTTATTTCTGGTAGAAAAGGATGTTCCTAAATTTGATATTTATAAGACTGATGTCAATGCATTTCATGATAGAAGAGATTAGAATGAGTGGTTGATTGATAGTGGATCTTCAAATCATATGACTGGTGATAAGAGTAAGTTCATAACACTTGAAAAATATGATGGAGGTTTTGTTAGGTTTGGAGATGATCAAAAAACACAAATTGTTGGGATTGGTTCAATTACTTTTGATGAAAAATATAACACTGACAATGTTTATTATGTGAAGGGCTTCCATCATAATCTTTTGAGTGTTGGACAGATGTGCAAAAATGGATACAATGTTATCTTTCAAGACAATGGATGTGAAATCTGAAAGGATTCTAGAACGGTTATTGTATCTAGAAGAAGAACAAATAGAAATATGTATCAACTGGAAGGAGATACAAAATGTTATTTAATATAACAACTTAATGATAACTAGATATGGCACAGGAGGATGTGTCATATTTCTTTTCACAACTTGGTGCAAATCAGTTCAAGGAGTGCAATAAGAGATTTACCCAGATTGACTAAACTGGAGAACAACATGTACAAGGAATGTCAAGTAGGAAAGTAGACTAGAAGCACATTCAAACAAAAGGAGTACTCATCCACCAGATTACTAGATTTGGTTCACACAAATATTTGTTGTCTCACACAGACAAGGAGCCTACAAGGTGAAAGGTATTTCATGTTACTGATTGATGATTATTCTAGAATGCCTTGGATTGATTTTCTAAGAGAGAAGTGTGAGGTTGTAGAGAAGTTCAATATATTCAAGGAAAAAGTTGAGAATGAGGTTTATAGGAAAATCAAGTGTTTAAGGTTTGACGGAGGAGGAGAATTCATCTCTAATGAGTTCAATGACTTCTATGAGAAACATGGCATCAGAAGACAGTTATCTTCCCCCCAAACACCATAGCAGAATGGTGTAGTTGAAAGGATGAACTAAAATATACAAGAGGCAGCTAGAACTATGATAAAAGGAGAAGAGTTATCGAAAGTTTAATGGAGAGAATCAATACATACAACATCATACACTCTTAATATAATCTTGTATCAAAAGAAATATGGTAAGACATTTTATGAAATTTGGTATGGTATAACTTCGACAATGAAATATTTCAAGTTATTTGGAAGCAAGTCCTATATCAAGAGAGATGGGGATAAGTCTGATAGAAAAGAAGATGAAGGCATATTCTTGGGTTATTCAACAAAGAGAAAAGCATATCAATGTTACAACAAAATTTTGAATAAGATTGTTGAAAGTGCAAGTGTAAAGTTTGATGAAAGTACTTCAAAGGCTTCAGAAATTATAGCAGGGTATGAATTTGATGAGCCTAAATAAAATAAAAAGAAAGAAAAAAGTAGAAGTGAAGAAAATAATGATCAAGATACTCCAGCATCTACATCTAGGAGTCTAAGGTATGTCTGAAAGAATCACTCAACAAAATAGATCATCAGAGACAAGAGCAAACGTGTTATCACAAGAAGCAAAGAAGCACAAGAACAACTTTTGTTGTGTTTACTATCTGAAACTAAGCCAAATACAATATAAGAATCTTGTAATGATCAGGACTAGATGAAGGCAATGGAAGAGGAACTAGATTAGATTGAGAAAAAATAAACATAGGAATTAGTCAGCAGACTGAAAGACAAGAATGTGATTGGAACTAAATGGGTATTTTGGAACAAGTTGGATGAATATGGTGTAAGGAAGTTAAGTAGTGGAGCTATTGGAATGAAGAAACACTGAGAGGGGGAGTGAATCAATGTTCTGCAATTTTTAACATTCTTAATATGATTCTTCAACCACTTAATGCAACTGAACAAAAGAAAGATGCAAACACGTAAAGCAAATATCCACAACACCATAACACCAATATTTTTATGTGGAAGCCTAGTTAAGGGGAAAAACACGGTGGGATTGAGACCCACAATATTAATATACTTTGTTATAAGTATAGAAATATTACATAAGGGGAATGGACATGCATCCAGGCACACTTCCTAGAGCTCATTGCTCAAATTACAATAAGGGCTACAACCCCAAAAGGCTCACTACCTTACAAAATGATTACAAGAGATTTCAAGAAGGTTTGAACTATTGAATAGCATCAACAAATGCCTGAATATTGTTTAGGTTAAGCACAAGACACATAATCTTACTATGCCCTTTTTTGTTGTTCTTCTATATTTTGAAGCACAATCCTTCACATGCATGCATGAAACTACACGTAATCACTCACAAATACTTTTCACATAGCTACCGATATCCAAAATTATCATATCAAGTGGTCTTTTATATCCGCAACATCAAATTATGTCTTCTACATGTCAGCTTCAATAACATGGTACAAAAGATGAAACATGTATACCAATGTCAGCTCAATCTGAACCAAAACAATCATGCGGACCAAAAAAAAAATAGTCCACGCACTTCCCATATGTTGTCTTACCATCCTCAAACACAATTACAATCACAAAAATCGATCCACATAATTTGGACAACAAATCTTCACACAATATTATTGATGAACATTGCAGATCTACTTAAAAAACTTGTACATCGAACCTTCTAACTCATTCAAGAATCATCACCAAAGGCCACAAACCTATAATAAGGTAGATAATACATCTATTATTCTTCTCAGAGATCTGCAACACAAAATATTCAATAGAGATTAACCACCAACCAAAATATTGTACACTATGTCGGACGTCCTATTCTATCTCATCGAACCTAACCAAAACACAATGTCACTTTCAGTATAATCAAATCATGAGCTACAGATGGAGTATTTGACTTCATTTGTCATCAATGACAGCATCTAATCATCAATGTAGTATCTCTTTCCAACAATCTCCCCCTTTGGCATTGATGGCAACACTTAGTGAAAAAAGACTAAGTGTCGAACCAAAAACACTATATACTCTGCAACCAAAAATACAACAATCAGACTCCAAAAATTAAAAAAATCCCCCTTAGATCAACATTTTTCATTCCTCTAGACTCCTCCTTTGACATCAATGGCAAAGGTAGGGTTTCAAAAACCAAACTTCTATATACATATATACACAATCTTTACTTACAAAAACTTGAAGATGACTGGATAGGTTTTCTTCAATAAATCCAAATGGCTATCCCATCTTAAGACTCTCCAAAACAATTATAAGTCCACTGAATAGGTATGTTTTTTTTGTTGTTGTTTTGAGATCTATCTGTTCACTTGTAGCCTAAGCATTCTAAGCATCCTATAGAGCACTAAGCATAATATCCAACTTAAGATTAATATGGCTTCTAAGTTCTCCAACCCTTCCAATAATCATCTCCCTATCATGGCTCAAACTTTTGATTTTATCAAGTAATGATATTATCTGATCTTCATGACTTCTCAAAGAAGCTGACAAGGAATCAACTAACTGATATATTATAGCTAATTGCCCTTCATGATCCTTGTACTCCTTCTCAATATCCTCAATAAATTTGGATAGTGATAAGCATGATTTGTAAATATTTCCTCCTTCGAACAATGCATCTTGCATGCTCTTTACAAAAGTATCTAATGTGGTTGTATCATCAACGATCAGTGTTTTTAGTATCTAGAGCATCTTTGTATTAAACTCATTTCAAACCTTTACCTCAGAAGATTTTTTAAATGATGCAAATTGAGTGTCCACGGAGTTGATTAAACTCTTCAACTGATTGGATCAAGTGTTTGAAGTGTTCTTCTAAAATGTAGGCATCATTTTTTTTTCAAAACACTGGATGCTATGGTTAGCAACATACTATCTTCTATATGAGACTTAAGAAGATCTTCACTGGCCTTTGCTTGATAAAATGATTCTACTTGAAGATTTTTAATGGGAGATAGAGAGGCAAGGTTAATTGGACCTTGTATAATTTTTGGATCATCAATAACTCGCTTGCCCTTCACTACCCCTGCAATGTCTCTTGCTTTAGTTTCAACTTCAACCTTAACCTCAACCTTCTTTGCATCTGCACCCTTCTCAATTATCTTAACACCTTATCAACAATGTCAACTGGAGGTTTTTGAGTATCCTCAATCTCATCTAGTTTACGTGCATCTTCTTTGTCTATTTTCATTTCTGAATTAGAAGGAATATCATCCTTTGTATGCACAATTCTTGAATCATCTTGAGTTTTCTCAAGGACAACTTCATATTGATTATGTAGCAAAACTCCTCTCTAAATTGCTTCAGTGTCCTTAACAACCTCATCTATTTTTCTAATTATTATCTTATTTACTCTAGTTTTACTCTGAAACTCATTCTTTGCTAGCCTAATTATTCTTGCAATCTCCTCATTAGCAATTACCGAACAGAGTTCTACTAATACATATTCTCTCAATCTCCCTTCTTCTTTATTTGCAATTTTTCTTGTTGCATCCAAAATTTCATACAAGCTCTTTGGTATTTCTAACATTATTTCAATTAGATCTTTACTATATACATTCAAGTATTCTACAGTCGCTTCCTCTAATGTTCTTTTACCATTTTCATCAAAATTGTCATACCAATCAGATAATGGCTTTAAATTTTCATTCTTCACAGCCTCATTCATAATCTCATCTAATGTTTTAGGAATTTTAATAGTAAATTTTCTTTTCTTAATCATTAGAGAAAAACTCACAATCATATCAGTCCTCAAACATCTAATTTTCTTTCCAATCTACAACTCAACCATTTCTTTAGATTCTTTAAATTGACTGAAAACTTCAAATTTACTCTTTAAAAAATATACCCATGTCCCTCTACTAAAATCATCAATAAATGAAACATAATATGTTTATTTTCCAATCAAAGGAACATTTACATAACCAAACACATCAAAATGAATAAGATCCAAAACACCACAAGATTTATGAGAACTCAAGTAAAACTGGACGCGGTTTTGTTTTCCATAAATGCAATGCTCATAGAAATCAAAGTCAAGATTACAATCATTCAAATCTTCAATAGGATTTTTATTTTTCAAGGTCCTTAAACCCTTTTCTCCAATGTGGCCAAGTCTCTGGTGCCATAACATAGTCTTCTCTGTAGGTAACTTTTCTTTATAAGAAAAAGCACCCTTAGGTACCCAAAAGCCATGTCCATCTATTGATGGTGAAATACTCAAATCTTCTGACGAAGTATCCATAAATTCTTTTTATAGAAGTTCTATTACACTCAATATTGTATGCCTCTAAGTGTTGAACCTAACACCTCTAGCAACCACCATACAACCCTCAATCATCTAACATCCTGCATTAGAAACAACTACCTGCACACTTGCATCTATTTGTTTGCTCATAGATAATAAAATTTATTTTAATCTAGGGATATGCAACACTCTGCCAATCTTTTTTATTCTACCATCGGGAAACCTAATCCTAACTTTACCACAACCAACACTATCTAAATATGAATCATCACCCAATTAAACCTTGCCTCCATTAAGTTTTTCATATTCAAAAAACCAATCTCTATTGGAAGTTATATGAAAAGATGCACCTGGGTCAATTAACCATGCATCATTACCTACATGAGTAGCTAAAGAAACAATGAATGCATCACCATCTTCCTTCTCAGAATCAAAATCATAATAGAACTTCTTTTTCTTCTTCTTTTCTTCTTTGCAGTCCTTACCGATGTGACCTATTTTACCGCAATTCTAGCAAATGACTTTGGAATTTTTCAAGAGATTTTGATCTCCCTTTGGATTCAGACTTATTGTGCTTCTCATTCTTCTTGCCATTTTTCCTAGGTCTTCCATGAACAGTTAGGGCTTCCTTTGAACTAATAGATACCTTCCCTTGCATCTCTTCTCCAAGTAGGGCACCCACCACATCTTCATACTTCAAAACAATAGAAGTACTACCTATAGCCATAACAAGAGAATCCCACGAATCAGGCAAAGAACAAAGCAAGATCTGACATTTCTCCTCTTCGTCCATCTTAACACCAACATATTAAATGCTTCTAGGTGATCTACACTTCATCCACCCTCTTCTATCTTCAAGGATTACAATTTATTCCATAAGAAAATTTGATTCAGTAAGGATTTCACTTGATACATTTCACCAATCTTAGTCCATAGCTTCTTTGCAAAGTTCTCTTCGTGGACATTGATCATAATAGAGTCTACCAAGCACATTATTATTAGACCCTTGGCTTTACGGTCCATAACATCATATTGAGCAGCTGCAATAGGATCTAAGGTTCTTGAGACATTCACATCAATAGCATCCTACAGATCTCGATCTATTAGCAAATTTTCCATCTTCAACTTCCACATCTCAAAATTACTTCCATTAAATTTCTCCACCTCTATTATCCCTGATGAACTTTCCATCTGAAAATTCTTGCAACAAGATCAAAAATTGTCTTCTGCACAAGCTCCCACTCAAATCTAGATTAGTTCAAAAAACCCAACAACCCACAACTGAAACTAAAGGTGATCAAGCTCCGATACCACATGTAAGGAAGTTAAGTACCAGAACAACTTCCTACACTAACCTTGAGAGAAGGGTAATGAAAAAAAATTTACAGATCATTACAACTATTATAGAAACTTAATAGAAATAAACTTAATAATATTCATACCATAACATAGTGATTTACATGGGGAAAACCCTATCGGGAGAAAAACCCCACACTCCAAAAGCATCTCAATATATTATTCAACAAACAATAATAGATTATAGTATACTTCCAAAGAAAGCTCTTCGCAGTAGTACCACTAATTGAAGATTCAGTGGTAACTCAATAGCCATAAGACTCTTACACTTAACCTCTATCTCGCGCACCTCATATATAGGAGATACAATACAAGAAACCGTCAAACGGTATTACAAAACCATGGGCTAAAACCACCCAATAAAGGATAGCCGACCTTATCTCCATTCTAGAGGCCCTATGACATGTCAAAACAAACATCAACACATGTACCTCCCTTTTATAGCTCATTTATGGTTCTGATGTAATTTATATTTCCTATTTTAGGAGTCCAAACTTTTGGAGGCCATAACTTCAGAACCATGTGTTCAATTGATGAATCATTTGAAGCGTCGGAAATCTCGCAAAGTGCACTATCACCTCATAAACTTCTATGCCATTTATGCCCACTTTTTAGGGCATTTTAGAGGGTCTAAAGTCCTCAAAATTAAGTTTAAACCTTTCGTTGCACACCTCCAAAATAGAAACTTTAATATCTTCAAAACTAGTTATGATCTTGCGACAAAACTTTATCGGTATGCTTATCTAGCCAACCAAAAGCTTTGGGGGTAATTTCACACCATTTCATGCTCAAATGAAAACTTACTATAAATAGTAACCTCATGTAAATGCAAGGTTGAGACACCATTTTTCCCAACAGATGGAAAGGTTGTAAGAAATAAGGCAAGGTTGGTTTGAAAAGGATACACTCAGATTGAAGGCATTGACTTTGATGAAACTTATGCCATGGTTGCACATATGGAGGCAATCTGGATGTTCCTAATGATTGCATCATTTAGGACTTCAAGGTGTATTAGATGGATGTAAAATCAGTATTCTTGAATGGATAATTGAAAGAAGTTTACATTGAACAATGAGAAGGTGTCAAGTTGAGAGATGATCCAAACATTGTTTGGAGACTGAAAAAGACATTGTATGGACTAAAATAAGCCCCTAGAGCCTGGTATGGAAGACTAGACAAGTATTTGACTGATCAAGGATTTCAGAAAGGTTCAACTGACAACAATTTATACTTCAAAACTGATTCAGGTAAAACCTTAATTGTAGTAGTATATGTTGATGATATAATCTTTAGACGAAATGAAGGTATGTGTAGAAGATTTGCTAATGAAATGCAAAAAGAATTTGAAATGTCCATGATTGGTGAGCTAAATTTCTTCCTCGGTTTGCAAATTAATCAAAATGACAAAGGAATTTTCATTTCTCAGTCTAAGTATATCAAAGAGTTGTTAAAGAAGTTTGGGTTGGATAATTCCAAACTAGTGTGTACACCTATGACCACCAAATGCAAATTAACCAAGGACGATAAATCACCTAAGGCATATGCAAGTCAGTATAGATAAATGATTAAAGGAGTATTATATTTGACTGATACCAGACCAGATATCAGGTATGCAGTATGTTTGGTAGCTAGATCTAAGTAAGAACTAAATGAATCACATGTTGTGGCGGTAAAAAGGATTTTTTAGATATCTTAAAGACACAAAATAGTTTGGTTTGTGGTATCCTAAGAGCTTAGATTTTACCTTGACAGCTTATACAGATGCAGACTGGGCCAAAAATGTTGATGATAGGAAAAATACAAGTGGAGGAGAATTCTTCCTTGGTTCCCAGTTGGTTGCTTGGTCAAGTAAGAAGCAAGACTCCATGTCTTTATCTATAGCAGAAGCAAAATACATTGCAGTATCTTGTTGCACTTAGATTATATGGATGAAGCGGACTTTGAAGAACATTGGTGTAAATTTTAATGACACTATCTCAATCATGTGCGATAGTACTAGTGTAATAAATATTTCAAAGAACTTGGTACAAAATTCCAAAACAAAGCATATATCCATTAGGCACCACTTCTTGAAGGAAATTTTTTTTTGATAATGAGGTCAGACTTGAGTATGTATCTACAAAATAGTAGATTGTAGATATATTCACTAAGGCATTGTGCAAAGATACTTTTTAGTATCTCCGACAGAAGTTAGGGGTATTACCCCTCTCTAGTTTGAACTAATGTGCATTTTGACGTGCATTGGTTCAGTGAGTAGCCTATATATTCTTTTCTGGATAGATGCTTATGTGCTTCCTTTTAGGGGAGAAGTAGTGAGTTTATCAGGGGGAGTTTTGTCCACCTTTGTCATTTTTGTCAAAGGGGCACACTGAGAGAGAGAGAGAGATTTTGCATGATAATTCATTTACATGATTATTTGTTGATGTTGATGATGGATGTTTCCATCAATGACAAAGAGGGAGACTGTTAGCATTATGTTGTGTGTTGTCATTGATGTCAAATCATGTGGTTCAAATTAGTTTCAAATGTGGCATATTATGCAAGTGCTTGAATAAGGTGTATTGAGCGTTTGGAGGTTTCCTGGATTTATTGGATATTTTGGCTTTTTGAAAAATATTATTCAGTGCTATTTTTGGGTCCAGATTGGTCTAGAGCTTGATGTTTTTGCCCGGACATTGAAGTTGTGTAATGACAGTTATATAGCATGTAGATAATGTTTTGGGTCTGGACATTGAAGTTGTGTAATGATAGTTATATAGCATGTAGATAATGTTTTGGGTTCATCTTTGATGATGCATGTAACATGTTGACATGTTCAATGAGGAACGGTGTAATAAGGTCTACCTCTCATTCTTTCCCACCATCGAAATGTTTAGTGGAGACCTATTTTAGATCTTTGTCTTAGCTAACATTGATGATTAGGTTTTGTTGGATATAGTATATGTAGGTGTATGATTTGATGGGTTGACATATGGCTTTTTGTGTTAAAGAGATCTGATATTGAAAGAATCATGTTGCTTTGTGAGTGTAGTGTTACGAATTGTTACCGTAAGCAATTCTGGCAATGCGGACTAAACAATTTGGGCAATGTGGACTATGTTTTTCAGTGGTAGACTATCTTTATCTTTCTTCTTTGGCAATGAGCCTTTCTAGGCAGTGAGCCCTCCAACAATGATCTCACCTACAATGAGCACCTTGGTAGAGAGCCATATTTTGTAAAAATCACCCTAAACAATGTCACCTTAATCGGTGTTTATATATTGAGAATTATAATTCTCCATGGTTTTTCCCTTCTTGGGTTTTCCATGTAAATTCTGGTATTTCTTATGTCTGATTTGTTTTGTGCATGTGCCTTCATGTTTTATCAATTCTGCTAGTTTTTTTAGATCTATGAATTAAGTTTAAAAGAAAAATTTATTGTCAACTGATTCACCCCTCCTCTCAATTTTTGGGATATTCAACATCATCAATCATGTAAGAATTGTCATCAATCTATATTTTTCCATGAATTGGTGGGAGCAAATCAAATGCAATAACATGATCCAAGGACAATCTCATAAAGTCTCTTCAAAGGACTTCTCTTTTATCAGTGCAATCCTCCAAGAAATCCTCTAAATGAGGCTTATGAAGATACTGACTTGCCCCATAAAGATTTTGTTTGACATAAACCCTTACTATCAAAATTACTTCTAAGAGGTAGGGAGCGAAAACCAAACTTGGCTAACAACTTATCAAAAAATTTAGTAGTTTCACTACTTTTACAAGTAAAATGGGATAAACTCAAAGGCAAAGTATACTCTTTCTTCCTTATAGATACAAATTTGATATTAACAAGAGTCATTTGGAAACAAATTTCTAAGAATGCAAGATAATAATAAACATACCTCAACAATATTATTGGGGCCTTTTCATAGCCTCCAATTCTCAAATAAGAGAAAGTATTGAACTAAATATAGTAGCTTTCAAACTGCATTATCAAGGAGGTGGCTTCTATTGAAAATCTTTTATTTGGAGTTCCCTCAATTATTCCTATGAGGGTCATTAATAAAACATCATGAAAATGAGAGGCTTCTTTAATACCTTATCTCCTTTGCAATGAGGAAAGCAATTATATGCAGGCATACCTTTTGTGAGAGAGCCTTATCTTCTTAAACCAACCCAAATAGGTTCTCTAGCAGCTAACACATAGAAAATCGCATAACACAAATGAAATTACTGTTTTTTTCCAAATTTCATTAATTTCACATGTGAGCAATCACTCATCACTCTGGCCCAATCCACATAGTGATCATCATCACAGATTATCAAGATAAACTAGAACATTCATTCTTCAAAATATTCTACCTTAGACCTCCCAATGACTCAGTACAATAACATGATCATGTCAGCAATATCATCCCAAAAAATCTCAATTTTTATACGAGAAGGGATTTTGGACTTGCCTTTTTGTTCTACTTGCCACCAACTATGGGCTATATGAGAGAGACACCAATCTATTTGGTTCTAGAAAAATTCCCAACCCATCTACAAAGAAACACTTACATATTGCTCCCTTTCAAGTATTTGGAAAGAAAGAGCCACAGAGTCGACATCAATTCTAGCTACCATGGACTTGTTTAGGCTTTGAATTTTGCAAGAGTATGGATTATAATTTTGGGCATAGGCCAAAAAGTAATTCAGGACATGTAATGGTTGGTGGGTATCCTCCAACTTGTAGGAGGCCATTGTCCATAATTTTTTGTGCTATGGGAGACCTATTCTAATTTTTCAACCTCCTAATAATATCATTGAAATCCAAATCCTAGATGTTTGGGTCTCTGATATTGTCTAAGCAACTCTCTATAGTATATTGCACTTTAGACTTCATTTGGCTCAAAATACAAAAAGTTAGGGCTTTAGTAATTATAGAGGGTGTTGAATTGAAAAGGAGTGTGATGGGAATATAGTAGCAATAAGTACTCATGAGCCTAAATATTAGAAACTCCTTTCAATTTAATCTACTACAATTCCGAAAAATCAACTAAACTGCCAGAAAAGACACAAAATCATTCCTCAAACCCGATTCTTAGACACTTGCAAATTTGTTGTTTCTCCAAACTCTCATGCAATTATAAGATCATCTTTAACAGACTTAGTAGAAAGGTGATGGCTATAGTCATGCCTAGAGCATTTAATTCATTCATTTCTTATGGCTCTCCATTTGACCTAGGTATTTTAAAAAGAGTGAGTTGTCATATCCCTCATTAAATTCCTTTGATATGTAATTCTTATTGACATCACCACAGGAACATATCCACAAAGAGAGACCACCTTTTCTATTTAGGATCAGGTCATCAACAAAAAACTTGAACCGCAGAACCATTGATAAAGTGTGTGTGAGAATTCCCTAAAAATGCAACTAGCCAATAAATATGACATGTGAGGGCCCTTTTATCTATACTTAATAAACTAACTTGGATTGAATATTGGAGATCGAGAAAAAATAAGACTTAGAAGTCATCAAGTTTCCAAGGGTTAACGTTCCAACCGAATGCGGTTAGCAGATAATAAAGGGTAGGGCACTTTAACACTATATGTTGGTATTTTGGATGTGTTGCATTGGTTTTTTCATTGATGTCAACACTTTTCATCACTTGAGAACACCTATCAGCACTTGGAGATTCTTGATTATGTTCACCGACATGATTCAGTGACTTATGCATAGTCACCGATATCTAGTTCACCGATAGGTTATATTGTTCACCAGCACTTGGAATGACTTGGAGATTACCTGGTTATGTCGAAGACATTGTTTGGACACTTGGTTTGGTGATTTGATTATTGGTATAATTGGTTTTGCATATTTGTTGTTACCGATAAATAGGTCTAGGTTATGGACCAACAAGCATTATCTATTCAAATCAACACAGCACGTTATGGAGATGATTTGTTATTGTTGTAAATGCATTGAGCCGACATGATGCATTGCATATTGATTCATTTGTAATTGATTTAATGTAATATTCTTTGTAAGTCAACCTACACATTTGGTCTTAGGCTTTGCTATATATGTGAGATCTCATTTTTGAGATTGAATGAGGATGTAGAGAAGTGGTAAAAAGATTGTAATAAGGTATATGCGAATATAAGAAGAGTTATACACGCAAACATCATTTGAAGATTCAAGGAAAGTATGAAGAAGACAATCTAATCTTAACCGATATTGAATTCAGCATATGAAGATGCTATTTTGTGCAATACATTATCATTGGATTTAATCATCCAATTGTAGTCAGTGTGACTCCCATTTTGTGATTGAGTAGTGAGCTCTAGGCAGTTGGCCTTTCTGCATGTGCAGACCCCATATTGTACACACATACTATCTACAGTAGTATCATCTGATTGTGGGTAAGGTTTCCCACCGTGTTTTTTCCTCTTACAGGGTTTCCACATACAAATAATTGTGTTATGTGTTGTGTATGTTATTTGTCTTTCTGTTTCATGCATTAAACTTTACCGGTACTATTATTAATTGCTAAACTGTCTACCGGCATTAAAGTTTGGTTTACCGGTATTATGCACTAATTTTGGTTAAGTTATATTTAGGTTGAATTTAATAGACAACTGATTCACCCCCACCCCTCTCTCAGTTGCCTCCAAGTCCTAACAATTGGTATCAAAGCCTAGTCCTCTTTTTGTAGAAGTTTAACAGCTTGAGGAGATTCTATGGCAGCTAGCTATTTCAGGAAGGATAGTCTGAAGCTTGATGGAACTAACTATGGTATATGGAAGATTAGGATGGAGACTCATCTGAATTTCATTAGAAAAGACATATGGGATGTTACAAAGAATGGCTATGTTGGTCCTACTCAAGGTCAACCTAATCCACCAACCTTGGCTAAAGATGAGGAAAATGATTGCAAAGCAAGAGAAGAACTTTTGAGCACATTGTCAGATCAACAAATCATGGGATTATCAGACCGATCTAATACTAAAGCTATTTGGGACAAATTGGAGACAATGAATGAAGGTGATACCACTGTCAAAATTGCAAAACTGGAATGCTTTCGGGTCGGGTATGAAAATCTGAAAATGGAAGAAAATGAAAGGATTTCTGCTTTTATGGAAAGAGTAAATGAAATTGTTTTGGGTATATAATGTTGTGGAGGATCCTTAAGTGAAGATAAAATTGTTTCTAAAGTTTTAAGAGCATTGCCACCGGCATATAAAATGAAAGTAACTGCTAATGCATCAGTATCTAGAGATACTTTGGTTGGAAAACTTTCAGCTTTTGAACTTGAGGAATTTGGTCCTATTGCTACAATTAAGACAAATTTGGCTTTCAAGACATCATCATCATCTACATCAGCATCATCATCATCTAAAAAATCTGATTGGAAAGCACTGTATGCTAGAGAACTTGAAGAAATCAGAAGAGAGAATGAAGATTGAAAGAAGAAGCTAAAAGAACATATAAGCCTAGCCCTAAATATCAAAGGTACAGATTTAAGAAGAATAAAGACAAATCATGTTATTATGCTGATAAAGGAGTTACTGATGATTCTGATGAGGAACCGATAGACAATGGATGGGCTTTTGTTGCTATAACAGAAGACCAACCGGCACCTACTCTTCAACTAGTAGAATAGGCCCTGGAAGCTAAAATTGAAGAAAAGGATGAATGGATCATTGATTCCAGATACTCACATCATATGACTAGTGATAAGAGTAAATTCTTAACCTTTCAGGAATACAATGGAGGTATAGTAAGATTTGGAGGTGACAAAGCTTGTTTGATCAGAGGAAAAGGCACTATATCTTTTGATGGTAAGCACAATACTGATAATGTTTACTATGTTGAAGGTTTGAAACATAATCTTTTGAGTGTTGGTCAATTAGTTGAAAAAGGATTTCAATTACAATTCGACAATGGTAAATGCAAAATCAGGAATAGAACTGGTTTGGAAATTGCAACCATTAATCATACTAGAGGTAATATCTTTCATTTGAATAACAATGAGAAGACATGCTTGATTGCACATATTGATGAAAGTTGGTTATGGCATAAAAGACTTTGTCATGTAAATTTTGATTGCATTGTGAAAATCAGTACAACTAAGGTAGTAAGGGATTTACCTAAGATTGTTAAACCTCACAATCCGATATATAAGGAATGTCAATTTGGAAAGAAAGTTAGAACAACTTTTAAGAGTATTCTAGAGAAATCTAATCATGTTCTTGACATAATTCATACTGATTTATGTGATCCAGCAAGAACTAGAAGTTTACAAGGAGATAGATATTTTATGCTAATCTTTGATGATTATTCTAGAATGTATTGGGTTACTTTTCTCAGGGAGAAATCAGAAGCTTTTGGGAAATTCAAACTATTCAAAGTGATGGTAGAGAATGAAACCGGTAAGAAAATCAAACGCTTGAGTTTAGATCAAGGAGATGAATTCACATCTAAGGAATTTAATACATTCTGTGAAGTGAATGGAATCATAAGACAATTATCAACACCTCAGACACCCCAGCAAAATGGAATTGTGGAAAGGAAGAACATAACTATTTTGGATGTAGCTAGAAGAATGATATCAAAAGCAAACCTACCTCATGTGTATTGGAGAGAAGCAATGAATACAGTTGTTTATACACTCAGCAAAGTTCACATGAAAGGTGAAACCGGTAAGACCCCTCATGAACTATGATTTGGTAATACTCCTACTCTTAAATATTTTATAATATTTGGAAGCAAATGTTATATTAGGAGAGATGAGTATGTTGGCAAATTTGATCCTAGAAGTGATGAAGGAATATTTCTTGTTTATTCATCTAAGAGCAAGACATGTAGATGTTTTAATAAGAGATTACAAAAAATCATTGAAAGTACAAATTAGAAGATTGATGAACAGTTTAGAGGTAATTCAAGGTCAATGGACTCTGAACCGGCAATAAAGATTATCACAAATGAACCTACAATGAGTACACCAGTACAAAATGTTGATCCAGTCACACCAGGATCATCTGAGAATTCCACAGTGATTGAAGAACAACAGCAAGTGAAAACACCCCGGTATGTAAGATTGAATCACTCTGAAAGTCAGATTATTGGGAACAAGTATCAAGGAGTTGTGACTAGAGAAAGACTAGCAAATGAAGAGGTATGTCTAATTTCTCAAATTGAACCAGCAACTATTAATGAGGCATGTGAAGATAAACATTGGATTAAGTCTATGGAAGATGAATTGGAACAAATTAAAAAGAATAACACATGGACATTGGTTCCCGGGCCTAAAGACAAAAATGTAATTGAAACTAAATGGGTATTCAGAAATAAATTCAATGAAGATGGTAAGGTAATCAGAAATAAAGCTAGATTAGTGTGTAAGGGATATTCTCAAAAGGAAGGAATTGATTATAATGAAACCTTTGCACCACTATCTAGAATTGAGGCAGTTAGATTATTCTTAGCTTTTGCAGCACACAAGAACTATAAAATATATCAAATGGATGTTAAATGTGCATTTTTGATTGGAGATCTAGAAGAGGAAGATTACATTGAACAACCTAATGGATTTTCTTTGACAGATGACAAAGATATAGTTTGCAGGTTAAGGAAAGATTTATATGGATTGAAGCAAGCTCCTAGAGCTTGGTATGCTAGATTGGACAAATATCTTTTGAAGCTTGATTACACTAAAGGTAATGCTGACAGCAACTTATATTACAAACTAATGATGACATCATGGTTATTGAAGTTTTTGTTGATGATATTATTTTTGGAGGAGAAGATGGATTGTGTAAAGACTTTTCTAATAAGATGCAGAAAGAATTTGAAATGTCTATGATTGGAGAGATAAAATTCTTTTTAGGATTGTAGATTTCATAGATTGACAAAGGTATATTCATAAATCAATCAAAGTACTTGAAGGAATTACTTAAGAAATTTGGCATGGAAAACTCTAAACCGGTAAGCACACCTATGACTACAACTAATAAAATATCTTTGAAGAATGAATCAATGCCTGCTAATCCAACAAGCTACAAATCTATGATAGGAAGTTTACTATATTTGACACAAATAAGACCTGATATTATGAATGCAGTATGTATTGTTTCAAGATTTCAGAGTAATCCTAAGGAAAATCATGAATCAGCAGTGAAAAGGATTTTCCAGTATCTACAATGAACAACAAATCTTGCTTTATGGTATCCTAAAAATGAAAATTTTGATTTATGTGCATACACAGATGGAAATTAGGCGGGAGATGTAGATGACAGAAAAAGCACCACTGGTTAAGCATTTTTTCTTGGTAGCAGACTAATCTCATGGTTGAGCAAGAAATAGAGTTGTAAATCTTTATCAATAGCAGAACCAGAATATGTTGCAGCAACAACTAATTGTACACAGGTATTATGGATTAAGAAAATATTGAAGGACATAAAGGTAAAATGCAAAGAACCAATAACCATTTACTGTGATAATATGGCAGCAATAGATATATCTAAGAATCCGGTATTTCACTCTAAAACTAAACATGTTTCAATCAAATTCAATTTTCTAAAAAAGAATGTTGAAGCAAAGGAAGTGAAATTGGTTTATGTGAATACTAAAGAGCAGATTGCAGATATTTTTACTAAGCCTTTGCCTAAGGAAACTTTTGAATATCTCAGAGATCAGCTTGGAGTTATACCTTCACTGGTAGAGACTTGGATAGTTGATGCTTGGCATCAGACCGACAGAATCAACAGAGAAATATTTTTCTCAGCTTTGATGAGGAGAGCTACTTCTCAGGGGGAGTAGTTGGCTGAATTGATAAGTTGGTATTTTGTAATAAGTTCTATGAACTGTTGTATTTGGTTTTGTATTTCTTTGGCATATGATGTCAAAGGCGGAGAGATATCTATGGAAAAACACATTATCTTTTGGGGAGAGATTATTCATTCGAGGAGAGATTGTTACTCTCTATATCTGTATTTTGATTTCTGGTTAATGATCTCTTTGGGAGATTGTTGGTTTTTGGTTTTGGGCATTTCTACTTTGACACTTAGATAGTTTTTCCATCTTGTGTTGCCATCAATGCCAAAGGGGGAGACTGTTGGCATTTTGGATGTGTTGCATTGGTTTTGTCATTGATGTCAACACTTGTCATCACTTTAGAACACCTATCAGCACTTGGAGATTATTGATTATGTTCACCGCCATGAATCAGCGACATGCACAATCACCGGTATCCGGTTCACTGGCACTTGGAATGACTTGGAGATTACTTAGTTATGTTGAAGACATTGTTTGGACATTTGGTTTTGGTGATTTGATTATTGGTACAATCGAGTTTGCATATTTGTTGTTATCGACAAATAGGTCTAGGTTATGGACCGACAAGCATTATCTATTCAGATTAACATGGCACATTATGGAGATGATTTTTTATTGTTGTAAATGCATTGAACCGACATGATGCATCGCATATTGATTCATTTGTAATTGAATTAATTATAATATTCTTTGTAAGCCAACCTACACATTTGGTCTTAGGCTTTGGTATATATGTAAGATCTCATTTGTGAGATTGAATGAGGATGTAGAGAAGTGGTAAAAATATTGTAATAAGGTATATGTGAATATAAGCAGAGCTATACATGCAGACATCATTTGAGGATTTCGGGAAGGTATGAAGAAGAGAATCTCAGTTTAACTGGTACTGAATCTAGCATATGAAGATGTTATTTTGTGCAGTACATTAGCATTGGATTTAATCATCCAATAGTAGTCAATGTGACTCCCATTTTGTGATTGAGCAGTGAGCTCTAAGCAGTTGGCCTTTCTATATGTGCAGACCCCATATTGTACACACATACTATCTGCAGTAGTATCATATGATTGTGGGTAAGGTTTCCCACCGTGGTTTTTCCCCTTACAGGGTTTCCATGTACAAATAACTGTGTTATGTGTTGTGTATGTTATTTGTCTTTCTATTTCATGCATTAAAATTTACCGATACTATTATTAACTGCTAAACTGTCTACCGAAATTAAAGTTTGTGAAGAGGGGAAAAAGACCTGTGAGGTGGATTAGTTAATAAGCATGCAAGTCAAACATATAATCATATGAAATCAAAGACATAACTCCAAAACACATGAAAACATGAATAATATGCATATACCTCACAAAACCTTATACCTCTCCCTCAGACTGGGCTTGATGAAGTGAAGGCGTCCCTTGGTGATGCTCCACTTGATGTGCCCCTCTTGCTTGCTTGCTTGATGTGGATGGCTCTCCAATGTTGTGCACAAATGGAATGGATTTGGAAGATGATAAGGATGAGATTATCAAGTGTGGATGAGATATGATTTGAACATGATAAGGTTGCCAAGATGATTTCCTAGGCTCAAAATGATAGCATAAAATTACTAAACTTGGAGATGAAGAATGGAGGGATGGATTCCTCAATTTATAGGAAGAGGAGAGGAAGAATGGATGGCTAGGATGGATTCAAGATAAAGGGCTAGGATTTCTTATGAGCTCACACAAGGCCCAAGAGAGGGTGTGGAGACCAAGAGATATGCCTTAAAGGCATTTCTTATCTCCACACTCCTCAAGGTACATTGGGGAGACTTCCCAAGGTACCTTGAGAAGAGCAAAGTGCATTGAGAAGACTTCCCAATTGCCTTGAGAGGACCAAGGGATGTGACATTCCTTGAACAATGGGGAGGAGGAATTTAAAATTCTCCAAAAAGGGATAATCATGGGGATTGGAGAAATAAGAAGGAATTAAAAATTCCTTGGGAGAGGAGATGCCTAGAGGATTGTGAGATTTTGAAGATCTCACATTCACTTAGGAAAAGAGCATTAAAAGCTAGTGGTTGGATGGAAGGGACAAGGAGTTGACTTCGTGGCTAATCATGATGATTAGCCATTAGCAACTCATTAGGAGGGGGATTAGAGGAAATGTTAGGTGGGATTAGGATTTGTAAGAGGATTTGACTAGGAGAGAGAATGAGTGGAGAGAATTAAAAATTAGAAGAATAAGGTTAAGTGAGTTTAGGGAGTTTCTAGAAGACTTTATTAGGTTAATGATGAATTAAGAAGATGGTTTGTAGGAATCATGTGGGCTAACTAATTAATTGAAATTAATTAGCTAAGAGGGAGATTTGTGAGAATTCATTTTTTAGAAGAATAAAGAAAGGGATTGATTTATTAAATAAATCAGTCACATACTATAGTGACAATATCAATTATATTTAATTAATATTGAGGAGAATTTGAATTAACATAAATAATTAATTAATTATGTGAGGAATTAAAAATAATTATTTTTAAGTGTCTACATTTTGCCCCTCTTTGAAGCGAGGTGTAATGATGCATTGATTCAAAGAATAATCTTGTTTTTTGATGATGATATTGATTTGATTGATAAGATCTAGATTCAGTCTAGTTTTAGGAAGGATTCATCCTGTATAAGACAAAGATGATCAACGCGTTTGGTTTCAGGAAGGATTCATCTTGTATGAGACATGATTGATCACAACATCTGGTTTTAGGAAGGATTCATCTTGTATAAGACATGATTGATCACAACGTCTTGTTTCAAGAAGGATTCATCCTATATAAGACATGATCAAAGTGTCTGGTTTCAGGAAGGATTCATCCTGTATACGACATGATTGATCACAACATTTGGTTTCAGGAAGGATTCATCCTGTATAAGAGATGATCAGAGCGTAACGTCTGGTTTCATGAAGGATTCATCCTGTATAAGACATGACTGATCACAATGTCTAGTTTCAAGAAGGATTCATCCTGTATAAGACATAATCAGAGCGCAACGTCTGGTTTCAAGAAGGATTCATCCTGTATAAGACATGACTGATCACAACGTCTGGTTTCAGGAAGGATCCATCCTATATAAGACATGATTAGAATTAGAATTAATTATGTGAGGTGTATGACGATGTGTAGAAGATAAAAGAAGAAAAGGATGCCCCATCGTAAATTATGGGAGGTGTATGCCCCCTCGAGATTTTTTTCAAAAAAAAGGACGAAAAATTCTCGAAAAAAGAGAGGAAGAAGAATCGGGGTGGAAGGGATAAATGAGGAAGAAATATGAAGTAGTCACGAAGAATTTGGAAGGAAGAATAGGAGAGGTGAGACCACGGGGGAAGATGGGCCCTCACAAGGGCCCATATACACCACAACGGACCCAATGAGAGGTCATTGTATCATGACGAACATATTTTCCTCTTTATATATATATATGATTCGATTGGTGACAGATGATGTGTAGCATTTATTGTGATGGATTATTTTTGTTTGTCTTATGATTTCATATATGGATGCAATCATGGATGTGCTATGTTGACCTATTTTGTGATGCAGAGTGGATGCTTATGTATGTATGTTTATGATGTGTTGCTGACATAGTTTTTTTTTTATACAGGATGAATGTTTTTTATGCTTTATGTATAAATACACATGTGTGAATGATTTATGATGCAGTCTAAATGTAATGCTATATGGATGAGTGTATCTTTTATTTATGTGATGCGATCTTATATGGTAAATGTTTTGTGGAAAAAAAATGACTGTCTAAGAAATGAATTCTACATGATGTGAATGAATTAATAAAAAGAGGGAATATGCCAATAATAACACAATGATCTTAGATAGAAGAATATGGAATAGATGGGAAGTGGGGGAAATTGAGAACTCCATGGGATTTTAGGATTTGATGGAATGATGGTGAGATTTTGTGCACAACAAATGTGGAGAGCCAACCTAGTTTGATGTTGCCCTGAGTGGCTTGCACCACTGATTATAGAAATCAGGATGCCATGAGAAACCCAGGGTGTGGACTGACTCTGTAGACAAACGGGAATTTCTTGCACACAACAATGCAAGTCTTAAGAAACACTAATACAAAGTTGTGGGTTTGTGCAAGGAAACCCTCAAACACACTGATACCTCTTGTACATGAGAAGGTAAGTGTTGATAAACACTAGTACTAGGTCGCCAGTTTATACAAGAGGGATCCAAAACATGCCATACTATGAAATATGCCCCAATATGCGCCTATCATAACATACCTGGATATGGAAGAACCCAGGTAGTCATAAATAGTGGCAGTTGTAGGGCAAAAGATGCAAGTCTATATGAAAAGATCTAACAAAATCTAACAAGTCACTTCCTTGGGATGAAATGATACCTCTTGCCAAGAGTAGAACTAGGATGAAGGATCAGGTTGCCAGGCGAGGGAAGGGGTCATCCCTAGGGAAAAGTGGGCTTTTGGATTAGGCAAGTGATTCTATGGTTTTGGAGAGTGACCTATGGACTTAGGATTGTTTCTCAAGACTTCTTCAAGCTTACACAGAGGCATAAAAGCTCATTTTTAATGGGACATTCCTTGTTCATGACTCAAGCGAAGACTCATCATCATACGCATGTTTTATTGGGAGACGGAAAAGAAGGAATGTTGTGCATGGGTGGGCTGGATGGAGGATGATTTGTAGTATCGACATGCTAGAAAGTGGATCCGGTTATTTACCTTGGCACCTACACAAAGGTTTTCACCAAGGTACTTGTCCATAGTGCCACAAAGTGGTTTTCACTGGTGGACGAATTGTTTTTCTTTCTTTTTCTTTCTTTTTAATTTTTTTTTTTCTTGATTTTTTTGACAATTTAAGACTTTCTGAGGAATAAGCGTAAAATCTTTTGAGGTGCATGATATTCATTGGATCATCCAAAGGATCACCTTCAGGAGTAGCCAACTGATAAGCTCTTGATCCATATTTTTCTATGATTACATATGGTCCAAGCCAATTAGGCTCAAACTTACCTTTCTTTTCTCTTTCTTGTAGATTTTTTTGATTCTCCATGAGGACAAGATCTCCAATTTGGAATTCCCAGGTTCTGACTCTTTTGTGATAACTCATTCGCAAGCAATTTTGATATACCCAGAGATGGTTCAAGGCCTTGAGGTGTCTTTCATCTAACAATTCTAGCTCTTGTAAGCGAGCAATTCTCTATTCTTCCTCTAGTAGGATGTCTTGCAGCGATACCCTTAGAGAGGGGATCTTGATCTCAAGGGGAAGGATGGCTTCGGAGCTAAAGACCAAGGAATAAGGGGTGGTGCCTGTGGGGGTGCGGATGGAGGTTCGGTAGGCCCACAAAGTGGGATGGAGTTGGAGGTGCCAATCACGGCCAGCTTCATTGACTGTCTTTTTGAGGATTTTGATTAAGGTTTTATTAGAAGCCTCAGCTTGGCCATTGCCTTGGGGATAATATGGGGTGGAGAAGCAATGTTGGATGTTGAATTTTTGACAGAGTTCTTTGACATCCTTATTTTTAAATTGTTTTCCATTATCTATGATGATAACTTTTGGGATGCCATATCGGCAGATTAGGTAGTTCACGATGAATTTGGATATTTGCTTGTCAGTGGTGAAAGTAAAAGGGATAGCCTCTACCCACTTGGTGAAGTATTCGGTGGCGGTGATAATGAATTTATGTCCATTGGAAGATGAAGGGTGGATTTTCCCAATGAGATCGAGCCCCCACTGTGAGAAGGGCCATGGTGTTATAAATGGCTCCAATTCTTGTGACGATGCATGAATTTTGTCGCCATGTTGCTGGAAAGGGATGCATTTCTTCACATAATTATATGCATCTACCTCCATTTTAGGCCAATAATATCTTGTTCTCAAAATATTTTTAGCCAATGTGAGCCCACTTGAGTGTGCCCCACATATACCCTCGTGTACTTCGCGTAATTCCCATTCTGCCTCTTGTTTATCTAAACATCTTAGGAGGGAACCATCGAAATGCCTTCTGAATAGGGTGTCTCTGAGGATGGTGTAACGAGCAGATCGGTGGATGAAGGTTTGTCGTTGGGTTTTTGTGAGATGTGGGGGAATGGTGTTGTCTTTGAGGAAAGTGAAGGTTTCTTGGTACCAAGGGGACTCGGGACCAATGAAAACACACACCATTTCAGACTCTGGTAGGTCATATGTTGCTATAAATAATTGCTCGACCAAGAACTTGCACTTCTGACTATGTATTGGCATTTGAAGGAGGGAGCCAATGGTGGCCATTGCATCTGCAACCCTGTTGTTTGTTCATGGGATTTGATTAAATGTGATTGTTGTGAAATGTTTCTTAAGATCTTCAACCACGGTACGGTAAGGAAGGATTTTATCATCTTTTGTCTGGTACTCATCATTGACTTGTTTTATAACGAGCTGAGAATCACCATAAACTTGTAACTCCTTTATTTTCCAGTGGATAGCCAGACACAAACCTGTGATGAGTGCCTCATATTCTGCTATGTTATTGGTACATGCAAAGGCTATCTTGTATGATTTGGGGATGCCATCTCCTTGAGGTGTGACCAATAATATTCTTTCCCCCAATCCATTTTGGGTGTAGGAGCCATCAAAGTATAATTGCCATGTGGAGGATGTGGAAACAGTCATAAGGAACTCATCTAGTAATTATGTGAGAATAGGATGGTCACCTGGAAGTGGAGCTTTAGCCAACTGATCTACAATGACTTGTCCCTTGATTGCCTTTCTGTCCACATATTCAATGTCAAACTCACTTAGGAGCATGACCCATTTGGCGGTTCTACCAGTGAGAGTAGCTTTTGATAGGAGATATTTAAGTGGATCAATTTTAGCAATTAATTTTGTCTTGTTGTTTAGCATATAGTGTCGTACTTTCTGTGTGTTGAACACTAATGTCAAACATGCTCTTTCAATGGGGGTATAATTGAGTTCATATCCTACCAGTGTTTGACTGATGTTGTAAATGGCATTTTCTTTCCCTTGGTCATCTGTCTGTGCCAATAATGCCCCCAATGCCACTACAGTAGAACATATATACAAAATAAGGGGTTTTCCAGGAGTAGGAGGCATCAACACTGGAGGTGATGCTAAATATTCTTTTAGTTTCTCAAAGGCCCTTTTGCATAAGCAATCCCATTTGAATTTCATGTCTTTATGCAACAAGTGTGCAAATGGATGGCACTTGTTTGCTAGAGTTTTCCCTGAGACTGTGCAGTTGTCTGAGAGTTTTTGGTGGAGGCATTACCATAATAGCTTTTACATTTGCAGGATCAACCTTGATGCCTTTGCGGGAAACAATGAATCCTAGTAGTTTTCCCGATGTGACGCAAAACACACACTTTTTGGGATTCAGGAGAAGCTTGTATTTTTCCAATCTTTCAAAGATCTGTTTTAGAATAGGGATGTGCTCTTGTCTTGTCTTGGTTTTTCCTAGCAGATCATCCACGTAGTCCTCCATAATCTTGTGCAAGAGGTCATGAAAAAATTTTGTCATTGCATGTTGATATGTAGCTCTAGCATTTTTAAGGCCAAAAGGCATGACCTGGTAACAGAAAGTACCCCATGGTGTTGTGAATGTGGTTTTATGTTGATCCTCATCTGCTATCTTGATTTGGTTGTATCTAGAAAACCCATCCATTAGCGATAGAATTTCATGTCCTACTGTAAGGTCCATAATCATGTCTATATTGGGGAGTAGGAAATCATCTTTAGGACAAGCTCTATTTAGATCTCGTAAATCTGTGCAGATGCAGATGCCCCTGGCAGGTTTGCTAACAGGTACAATGTTAGAGACCCATTCAGCGTAGTCTATGGGTTTGATGAATTCTGCATCTAACATATTTTGGAGTTCCACCTTGACCAGGAGAGAAATATGCGGGTGCATTTTGCGCAGTTTTTATTTTATAGGTTTTGCATCTGGGTGGATAGCAAGATTGTGAACCACCAAGGTAGGATCCAACACTGGCATATCAACATAGGACCATGCAAAATTAATTTTTACCTCTATAAGGAAGTTGATGAAGTCTTGTTTCTCTATTTCTGTGAGGGATTTGGCAATGAGCACATTTTTTGGAATGACTTCGGTGCCCATGTTGATGTTGTATGTTTCTTCTATCAGCAAATTTGATTTGTCCTGTGGAAGGTAACCAATGGTAGGGAGGTCAAGTCCCTCATCATCAAGTGCCTTTTCCAAGTTTTCACTTTCGGATACGCCCTTTGTTTTTATTTTTTGTTCATCCAAAGGTGCCTCAGGGAGGTTTTCACCTAGGGAATCATGTCTTTTCCTTTTATTATCTTTTTTGTGGCTAAGGGCATTGACCTAACTACCAAAGTATCCCTTTTCGTGTAGTTGAATACCCTCTATTCTGTTACAATCTTCCAGGTTTTGCACTGTCAGGAGAGCAATGAGAGAATTATCGTTAGCGCAGATATCTAAAGTGGGTTTGTCTTGTTGGCCCCAATAAATGAGTTCAGGATGGACAAGATGTACCTCGTGTGAAGTGGGAGGGGTTACGGGGGTGATGGTATTGATGTAAGTGTCAAGGAAGATATCTTTCTCATATTCATAAGGCATTTCATGGAATTTCTCTTCGTCAACGCTTTCGATATCCGAAGAAGGACTAGAAGGGGCACCAACGATAGTAATCTTAGGCACTGGGGTGTACCCCAAGCCTCTGTTGTATCTGTAGGAGATAGGATTTATGGGTTTTTTTCTTCCTTTCTCCTCTAGTCCTAGTCCATGTCCTTTGTAACCCATTATTTCAACTATGAAAGATGCTTTTGGGTACATTTTTTTGGATATTCTTGCTGGATCATCATCCTCTTCTCAGTACAACCAGGAAGAGACATCTTCTTCAAGGCTCTCCTCATTGAGTGGGCCCCATTGCTGGAAGGTGGTATTTTGGAATTGCATGACTGGTTTTGGGTCCTTTTTGAGCTCTTTTGGTTTGCCAAATGACTTAGGAGAGAGAGGGAGGTTGCCTATTAATAAGACGTCCTCCAATTTGTATTCTCCACAACCATTGTCCAAGATCTTGATTTTATTATCTGGTTGGGATGATGTGGAGGAAAAATTTGATGTGTCAGATGGAGGCATTGGTGATGGTCTATTTAATGGGCAATGATATGGATGGTTTTCCTCTAAGAGTTTTCAATACTGGAAGGGTTGTGGATCACTTTTGATAGTTATCTCTCTTCCATTGAAGGGGAATTTGATGCATTGGTGATAGGTGGAGGGTACAGTCTTCAAGGAGTGAATCCATGGCTGACCAAGGAGAATGTTGTAGGGGAGATCAAGATCGAGTACTTGGCAAGGGGTTTCAATTGTAATGGGGCCCACTTGAAGAGGTAAGGTGATCATGCCCTTTGAAACTCTTTCTGCATCATCATATGCCTTTATTGTGATCCTTCTTGATGTGTCTATCAGATCCTCAAAAAGTCCCAATTGTTTTATTAATTTGTATGTACATAGATTAAGCCTGGATCCACCATCTATCAGGATAAATTTGACCCTGTGCTTGTGAATAACAGCTTCGATGTGCAAAGGTTTGTTATGGTCTTCATCTGCAGGCGCATCTTTGGAGGTAAATACAAGGTGCTGCTGGGCAGCAAGGTTTCCAATGAGGGTTTGGAATTGGGTGACGTTGATGTTATCAAGAACACATGATTCAAGAAGGGCTTGTTCCAAAATTTCTTTATGGACCGGGGAAGTTTGAAGAAGTTCCAAAATGGAGATCTGAGCGGGAGTCTTCCCAAGTTGGTCCAGGAGGTCATATCGGTGGGTGGAAGACATGGGCGGGGGGTTTGGTGGGGGAGGGACTCCTTGGATGGTGACTTTACATCGGCATGTAGTTACATTGCAATCATTCTGGAAATGGGAGGTGGAAGGCATGGCGCCTTGAATGACTATCCTAGCAGGATTTGGTATGCTTTGGGAAGACAGATTAACTCCTTGGATGGTTATGACATTGACATGAGTGTCTGTAGGTTCAATGTGACCAACTAAAAAATCAAAGCCGGTTATGTGATTAGCGTAGTCATAACCCATTGTGTTAGATGATGAGCCTTTTCCTTTATCATGCTTTGGGAAGGGTTCCTGGTGCATTTTGAGTTTGTCATTGTTATTACCAGGTTTTGCATTTGCTACTTCAATCTCACCTCTATCAATGAGATCTTGTATGTAGATCTTCAGTTTCATACACTTTCATGTATCATGTCCCTTGATACGATGGTATTCACAATATTCATTTTCATTATACCATCTTGGTTTAGGTTGATTGGGGTCAAACGGGTGAGTGATTGGAAAAACCACTACACCTGCTTGGATAAGTTTTTGAAACACCATTTCAATAGGCTCGGCAAGAGGAGTGAAGTCTCTTGGGGTCCTATTATTCGATCGAGGTGGTCTTCCCTGGATTGAGACATTGTTGTGAGGTTTTTGGGATTGATTTTGATTGTTTTGATTATTGAATTGATGATTATTGGTGGTGGATTTTGGGGGAGCGGCCATGGTTTGGACCCGCTTTGCATTAGTTACACCATCATTGACCACGTTTTTATTTTTAGACCAGAATTTTGGCTTTTCATTATGATAAGAGGGAGAACTTTGTGTCGACTTCTAGTAATATTTCAAGGTTCCTTCCTCCATCAAGACACGCTCGAGGGCGAGGCCCTTATCGGTCACTTTTTGGAAGGATTTGATAAATTGGGATATTAAGGGTCTTGAAAGTTCAGGCACCAAGTTCTTTTGAAATAGCTCAATTTGATGTTGTTATGGCATGTCCCACTGGAATTTTTTGATGAGATGTCACCATCTTTGTAGGAAATTGGCAAAGGTTTCTCCAAGCCTTTGTTTTGTATTGCATAGGTCCATCATAGAAACATCATTAACCATGTTGTAAGCATAGTGGGCCACAAATTTTTCTACCAAATCTGGAAAGGAGACAATGGAACCTCACAGTAGAGATGAGAACCATGCCAGGGCATCTCCTGTGAGACTCTTGGGAAAGAGTCTGCGAAGATAAAAGTCACTATAGGAGACTTCTTGGCATAAGATGTGGAATTATCAGACATGGTCGCGGGGGTCTTGCCTTCATACTTGGTGAATTTGGGGATCTCAAATCCCAGGGGATAAGGTGCAACTAATATAGACGGGTCGTAAGGACAAGGGAAAAACTCTTCGAACAAGTAAGTTTTCCTATTATTAGTCCTTTGTTTCATGTCCTTGATGATATTTTTCATGTCTTGAATTTCCTTGATGAGATCTTGTTGTAGACTTTGATAATGATGAATTGTATTTGCCCCAATAATTGGGTGAGCCAAAGAAGGTGCACCACCACCAATGTATTGATATGATGAGGAGGCAGGAACGAGGGATGTGAGGACCGATGTCGCAGGGATTTGTGTGATAGTTGGTTGCGGTCCGCAAACTGTTGTGACGGGATTGAGTACGGCCCGGATGAAATTTGCAACATTATTGGCAGGAAGGGAAGTTTGTGGAATAGAAATATGTGGTTGAATGGAAGGGGGTGGTATAGAAGTGTGTTGGAGAATAGATGAGATCGGATTTGATATTGGTATAGATGGTAAGGATGAAGAAGATGGGATGGAGATCATGGTGGGAGGTGCCACGGGTGGCATTGATTGAGCTTGGATGATTGATGGGGTTGTGATTGATTGAGTTTTAATAATAGGTGCAACACTTTGTGTGGGAGTGAGGTCTCCTTGTGGTTGTTGGGCGAGAGCGGATCTATTAAATTCAGGTGGAAGTTGAGCTCCATTTTCAAGGAGAGTTTTTAGAAGTGCAGTAGGATTGTGTTGAATAAACTTTTCCATCATCTCTTGGTTATAAGAATCTGCTAGGAAATTTTGCACTTCCAGAGAAAGTTCATCTTGGCTAGCCATGTTAGGATTTTGGCTTTGATCTTGATTGCTAGGTTGTCCACTTTGTGTAGGATCGTGTGTGGGATCTTCATATAAGGCACTAATGTCCGGCATGTCATATTGTTGTTCAGCCATCTTTCTCTTTTGGGATAAAGTTGTAACCATACATGAATAACCTTGGAAATGTTGGAGGGGGGAATTTGTGATGAAAGGACTTAGCAAGATATTTGTGGAATTTTGGATTTTGTCTTTTATGACAAGGGATTTTGTTGATTGGTATGGTTCTTGGACTAGAGCCCGGATTTGATTAGGATTTGACACCTTAGTCCTTGGATGAGGATTTTAGGTGGTGGATGCAACCACAAGTAAGGTGATGGCCAAGTTGTGTAGAATTTAGACCTTGGATTGATGATTAAAAAGCCTCTCTTATACCAAGGGTTGACTAATGACCCTAAGAAAAGTAAAGACGTGAGTTAAGAGTCTTGATCGACTCAAAAGGATTAGGCAAAAGGTACTTGGAGAGGATTCCCCTTCAAGCACGAGAGCCAATTGATTAATGATGAGGTCTAAATGTAATTTCACAAGGCATGTAACCTTAGCGTGAGATTAAATTGGATTTGAATTTTGATAATTGATTTGATAGTGGAGGGAGATTAATTTGATGTGCTAAGTCCTTGGGAAATTTGAGGATGATTGATGGAGGAGGTATGGTAGTTATGGCTTAGAAGAAACTTGATGACTAGGTTGTCTTTGGCATGAACATGACTTAAGGATTGATTCGAATGGCAAGTTGTATGAAGGGATACGACCACCTTGATTTGGATGATAGTAGGTGTTTCAAAGGACAAACTTGAATGTTGATGGAGAGGATGAACTCTTAGCTTCTCTCTTGGGCTTATGAAACATGGGAGGGATAGAGTTTTGACGCAATTTTGGACTTTATGTGGGTAATGACTTGGACAATTGTTTGTGTCTTGACAAGTGTTTTTACAAAGTGTTTGGGGATAGTGATATGTTTTTAGTCTTCTCTTGGAAAGTATGTATCAAACAAAGCAAACACAATGATCAAATGCATATTATCTCAAAGACACTCATGCTCATATACAACATTCTTAAGGCTGACAAGGACAATAGTCATTGGATCCCAATCGGTTTCCCAGCTATGCTTACCCAGAGCGGACACTTAGATGCTTGACCCCACTAGCTCCCCTCCACGACACTCACTTCTCGGGGCAACCAAGCATCAATTCCCATGAAAACTCCTCATGGTGAACTTTGTGTCTCTACTAAGGGCTGTAAAAATATGGGCGGCTTCGGAGGTCCGACCTCCTACACCAATGACTAGAAGATTTTTGGCCACTATGAACAAAGTGTTTAGTAAGTCTTCCCATTAGGAGCTACCCTTCGAAGTTGTGCAAGCGCAATTGAGGCCTATAGCCCAATGAAGCACCAAGAACTTAGTAGTCATGCAAGCGTGATTGAGATCTCTAGGATCCTACTAAGCACCCAATGTGAGAGTGAACTCTCATATAGCCCCAACCATTGACCCTTTCGTAGTCAATGGCCTATTTATTATAGTGAGTTGGGAACCCCAAGCCTGGGTGTACTCACTTGGGTTGTTCCCCTCTTACCTTCTCAAAGAGCAAGTTGGGAGGGTAGGCCCACTAGAGGTATACATGCAATCAAACAAGAAAAGGTTGGAGGGTCTAGATTTCTAATCGTCTAGCTAGATGAGAGCATACTCTCCTACCTTTATGCTTTTCTTAAAGACACATAAGACAATGGTTCATTCCATTTTAATTAATATCTAGGTGCCTAATTTAAATAAATACACAATGTTTGGTCGGATTTTGTAGGCAACCTGCAAAACAACTTGATTAGTAGTTTGAAAAATGGAGTCTTCAACAAGCGTCCTGCAAAAGACAACAAAATGACAAAAATATTAATTTTTTTGAATTTTTGGGAATAAGTAGAAAAACATGAATAAAAACTTTTTTACTAATGACAAATGTGGATTTAGAGGAAAATTTGATGGGTAAATGGTGTTTGACTAGGTTTTTGCTACTTTCCAAGGGATAAGCAAGCAAGAAATGGGGATTTTTGGAGGAGAGATAAAGGAATGGAAAAATATGTCCAAGAGGGACAAAGAAGAAAAAGTTGGAGATGGACAATATGGGAAAATTTGGAGGTGATTGGATAAAAGGGGAAGGAGTTATGGCAAACCCTAAAAATAGAAGAATGTGGGTTTTTAGGCTTCAAAAAGTGGATTTTGGGATAAGGCCCCCAAGGAAGGAAATCTGCAAAATGGCAATGCGAGGGAACTAGTGAAGTTTGGAGGAAAATGGAGTGAAGATAAAGCACATATGGTGAAAAAATAGAGCAGACAATCGTGCTAAACAGAATAGAAAAGTGAAAGGTCAGGATTTCTGATTGTCTAGATAGATAAGAGCATACTCTCCTACTTTCACACTTTCCATGAACACAAAAGACAATGATTCATTTATCCCCCTAATTAAGCCTAAGTGCCTAAAAATCAAAAACACAGTTAGTGCCTAAAAATAGAAACAGAAACAGAAACAAAAAAGAAATAGAAACAGAAAAAAGAAACAGAAGATAGATAGAAGAAGAAGAATGAGGAGAAGATGGGAGAATGTGCAGAGCGCTCACACTGAAATACAGAGCCGCCAAATATTTTTCTGCAGTCGTGCTATTCCAAAACCTGCATCTCACAACTAACAAAAACTCATTAAAAAAACATTAGTACTTAGGGACATGGGTCCCATCAGACGTGCCAAAATGAAGAGGGGAAAAAGACCTGTGAGGTGGATTAGTTAATAAGCATGAAAGTCAAACATATAATCATATGAAATCAAAGACATAACTCCAAAACACATGAAAACATGAATAATATGCATATACCTCACAAAACCTTATACCTCTCCCTCGGACTGAGCTTGATGAAGTGAAGGCGCCCCTTGGTGATGCTCCACTTGATGTGCCCCTCTTGCTTGCTTGTTTGATGTGGATGGCTCTCCAATGTTGTGCACAAATGGAATGGATTTGGAAGATGATAAGGATGAGATTATCAAGTGTAGATGAGATATGATTTGAACATAATAAGGTTGCCAAGATGATTTCCTAGGCTCAAAATGACAGCATAAGATTACTAAACTTGGAGATGAAGAATGGAGGGATTGAGTCCTTAATTTATAGGAAGAGGAGAGGAAGAATGGATGGCTAGGATGGATTCAAGATAAAGGGCTAGGATTGCTTGTGAGCTCACACAAGGCCCAAGAGAGGGTGTGGAGACCAAGAGATATGCCTTAAAGGCATTTCTTATCTCCACACTCCTCAAGGTACATTGGGGAGACTTCCCAAGGTACCTTGAGAAGAGCAATGTGCATTGGGAAGACTTCCCATTGTGCCTTGAGAGGACCAAGGGATGTGAGATTCCTTGAACAATGGGGAGGAGGAATTTAAAATTCTCTAAAAAGGGATAATCATGGGGATTGGAGGAATAAGAAGGAATTAAAAATTCCTTGGGAGAGGAGATGCCTAGAGGATTGTGAGATTTTGAAGACCTCACATTCACCTAGGAAAAGAGCATTAAAAGCTAGTGGTTGGATGGAAGGGACAAGGAGTTGACTTTGTGGCTAATCATGATGATTATCCATTAGCAACTCATTAGGAGGGGGATTAGAGGAAATGTTAGGTGGGATTAGGATTTGTAAGAGGATTTGACTAGGAGAGAGAATGAGTGGAGGGAATTAAAAATTAGAAGAATAAGGTTAAGTGAGTTTAGGGAGTTTCTAGAAGACTTTATTAGGTTAATGATGAATTAAGAAGATGGTTTGTAGGAATCATGTGGGTCAACTAATTAATTGAAATTAATTAGCTAAGAGGGAGATTTGTGAGAATCCAATTTTTAGAAGAATAAAGAAAGGGGTTGATTTATTGAATAAATCAGTCACATACTATAGTGACAATATCAATTATATTTAATTAATATTGAGGAGAATTTGAATTAACATAATTAATTAATTAATTAATTAATTATGTGAGGAATTAAAAATAATTATTTTTAAGTGTCTACAGTTTGGTTTACCGGTATTATGCACTAGAAGTTTGGTTAAGTTATATTTGGGTTGAAATTAATAGACAAATGATTCACACCCCCCCCTCTCCTAGTTGCCTTCGGGTCCTAAGACTATACACTTAACTCTAGCAGCTATATCTTTAGAGAATTGGCCAATTGGATTGTCCCAAGAACTAAGAGAACAAACAACTTCATTCTAGAGAGTGACAAAAATCTAACAAGTCAACACATGTACTTGAGCATTGAGAAAAATGGCAAAAATAATCTCTAATTGGGGACAAGGACTAAAAGGACACAGAGAAACCAAACTAAACTTGGCTTCCTAAAGTCTACAAAGTTACGCTAAAAGAAAACAAAACTAACCAAATAGGACTAAAATAGGAAAGAAAAGAAAAAGAAGATATAATACATAAAGAAGCAAAATGGTTGGGTTACCAGTTAAACAACTTCAGGTCCTACACATTGTAGGCAAGAGGCAAGTCTGTACCAGTTGGATATGCTAGGAGGAAAGCATTTTCTCCAACAACAGATCTGATTATGAATGATCCCTTCCACAAGGAGTCAAACTTTTTATGTACTCCTTTAGGTTCTCTTCTACAATGCCACAACAAGACTGAGTCTCCCTCAACAAATTTCCTCTGCTTGGCTTTCTTATCAAAAATTATTTTCATAGATTGTTGATGCTTCACTATCCTATCAACCACTTTGTATCTTTTTTTTTCTAATTTTCTTAGGTACATATTTCTCTTTTCTAGGGATGACTGAAAATGTTCATCTTCAAGATTTTATTGTAATTTAAGTGCTAATATTTCTAATGGAATAGGTAATTCACTTTCAACTCCATAAACTAACTGGAAAGGTGACATACCTACTTCCCATTTGTATGTAGTCATGTCTACCCACAAAGCGTCATATAAACTTTTGTCTCAATTCATCTAGTTTTCATCTACTAACTTCTTCATGATTGAGCCTAGATTCTTATTACTTGATTTTGTTACAACATTTTCTTATCGATAATAATCTAAGGAATGAGCTAAACTGATTTCATGATCATAACTAAAAACAATAAACTCTAAGGAAGAAAAATTGCTATCATTGTTAGTTGTGCAATCCTTTTAGCAACTCCAAATCGTACCAAGATGTTTTCTTTCAAAATATTGATGACTACTTTGAAAGTAGTGTGTTTGACTAGGATAGCTTCTATCCATTTAGTGAAGTAATCAATGGTTGTGAGGATATGGGTGTGTCCTACACTTGAATTAGGGTTTATTAGTCCCATAAAATCTAAACCCTATTGCTAAAAAGGTTCTTCAATAACCATTGACTTTAAAGGTAAGGCAGCTAAGTGAGGTCTACTAGCAAATTTAAGACAATTCTCACATTTGGAAACCCATTCATATGCATCCCTAAATATATCGAGCCAATAAAAACCTTGCCACATGATCTTGAAATTAGTTACAAAATTTAAAAGGTGTCCACCATAGGTTTCATTGTGAAGAGCCCCTAATAATTTTCCTTGCTTCTCTTTGTCAACACATCTCAAGAAAGTGCCATTTGGATCTTTTGTGTATAAATTCCCTTCCTAAAGGACATATCTAGCAGCCTTCAACTTCAAATTCCATTTTTTTTAGGAGAAAGTGTAGGAGGACATTCACCATAAGTCAACAAAGATGCAACATCTGAAAACCATTCATCAAGGGTACTAGTAAACAGTACCAGTGGAAGATCTTCATTTTCATCAGGCTTATTCTCTGCTATCATTTTTCACAAACCTTTCCCCATAACTAATATCATAGTCTTGATATCTATATCATACTTATGCACTTTTTCTATCTAATCTCATCTCCTATTATCTACAATGTCTTATTGAGTCGGGATACTCTTAACGACAAACTCAGGAGCAAATATTATGGAGTGAGAATGTAAGGCATAAAATCTAAAACTCTACGATGCTTTGACCATAGCGTAAGCATTTTTTCAATTGGTGATTACTTTAATTTATGCTTCTTCAAAGGTAGACTCATAAAGGAAATAGGTGCTTCTATGCCTCATTCTTTTTTTTAAAATGAGATAGAAGACATAGTATGTTCAGAAGAATAATAGTAGATAATAAAATCCTTTTGAAATTCAAGATGTTCTAAGGTAGGGCATTGGCTATCACTATTTTGATTTCATCGAAAGCCTTCTTCTCATCTTGATTCCACTTAAACTGTGGTTGATCCTTCATCATTTCAACAACGTGTCTAGTTAATTCAAAAAAATAAAGAACAAATCTTCTCAATAAATTTACCTAACCAAAGAATGATTTGGTTCCACTCTGGGAAGTGGGAAAGCTCAATTGTTATATAGCTTTGACTCTTTCTAGGTCAATTCTAATTCCATCTTTTGAGACAGTGTGTCCCAAAATTTTCCCCTCTATGACTACAAATATGGACTTCTTAGGGTTTAGAGAAATATTGAAATCTCTACACCTCTGAAACATTGTCTCCAAGTCTTGTAGGTGGTTCTCTCTTTTCTTTGAGAATACAGTCAAATCATCCAGATAATCCACAATAATTTTATTCTTCAAGTCACGGAAAGTTTGGTTCATGGCTCTTTGAAATGTATCCCCAGTATTGATGAGTCCAAAAGGCATCCTATTGTAAGTAAAAACACCAATAAGAATGGTAAAGGTTGTCTTATGTTGGTCATCAAGTGCTACCTCTATTTGATTGTATCCTAAAAAACCATTCAACATAGACATCAATTTGGAACCAGATATAGTCTACATGATATGATCCATCACTGGCAAGGGATAATTATCCTTGAGAGAGGCTTGGTTTAAATTTTAGAAATCCACACAAATCCTTATTTCTCCATTTTTATTTATAACAGGTACAATGTTGGCAACCCATGTAGAGTGATGGATAGGGTAGATTATCCTTAATTTCAACATCTTATAAATTTCATTGAAAATAGCCTTTGTTATCTTGGGATTGTATGTTCATTATTTCTATCTGAAAGGAGCTACATCGGGTTTAAGAGGAATATGATGTTGTATTTTCCCACCTCTAAACTTCTTCAAATCAACATAACACCAAGAAAAAACATATTTATATCTAGTCAAAAAGGAGATCAATTTTTTTATTTTCTTCAGGAGAGCGGCATTTTTTCGATACAAGCTAGCTTTGGATCTTCTTTTGTACCTATATTAACTTGCTTATATTCTGGAGAACTTCTGATGGAGTTGGACCCCTTTTATTTGACATATTGGTCATGGCAATTAAACGGGTATTCTAGAGAAACTAGTCCTTTGGGAATTTGTTTCCTTTCAATTGAATAACTTCTCATGTCTCTTGATTTTCATAACCAACTTCTCCTTTAAGAATGTTAGTACTCTCTTCAACACTTCTTTCAAAGAACAAGTGAGCGAAAGTACTTGTAGTTTTTAGGAAATCGATGATTTTTTCATCGTCATTGAAAACTTGCCAATGATCAATGTTATCAAGCACGCTCAATCTATAGATTACCTCCATATTATATACTTTGTCTTTAAAATCATAATGTGGTAATAGTAAGGATGTTGATACAACCTGTTGGTGTATCCAACTAGTTGTTTGAATGCTCCTAGAATTGGGCTATGATTCATCAACAGGAATTTGATTTTAAGAAGCAAATTTCTCTATACTTCAGGCTCTATAAAACCTAGGTGGGTATACCCTTTGCAATATTCATTCCTTTTGAAAAATTCACAATGATATTGCACCTGAAAAATAGTTCTCAACAAAAATATACCAAGGAAGGCCATTTAGCTACCAAATTAGCCCAAAATTATGGTCCATAATCCACTTAATACTCATATAAGAACATTTAAAAACTAATAAGATGTAGATAAAGAAAGATAAAATGTAATTTCATGTAATTTGGTTGTTGAAAAGGAAAATCACTAGATCAATGCCTACATCTGTGTGTAATAGAGTCATATATCTAAGTTATACATCCTAAAAGGATTACATAAACCTTTCTCATAAACCTACATGTCCATGCCCTACATAAACATTCAATAGTTATGCATTACAACCACTATTTCATATCATTGACTATTTCAAATATGCCACAACAATATTGTAGCAGAGTTTAACTATCTCCTTAAGATAGACCCACTAAATATCGTTCATCAATAATATAATCATTGAGACAAATTCATCCATCCTTTACTGATAAATTCATATGATAGAGGAAAGAGATCATGAAATGATTTGCAATGTCATCTTTCATTAACACATTAGGATAAGTTTATACAATTTTTCAAGGAGAAACTTATTTTCGAAATACTCTATTACTCAAAATTAGTCTACCCAACACACGAAACATTTCATAGCCCCTACAAATGATCTTGAATTCTCTTTATAAAACAAGGGAGCAAAAACAAGCCTCAAATTATTTTCCATCTGTCAAAATTTTAATGTCTAAAAAAATGAATATGCCCTAAGGCATCTTTTAACATCACAATACAAAAGAGTTCGAGCCACAACAAACTTAACCGAAAATACTCCAGAAACTTACACCCACTCAAAAAAATGATTAAGAGAGAAAGTGTCTTGGAAAGAGACAAATGGTTGAGTAACACAACTCAGACCACATAATGACAAAAAAGTGAAGAAGTTTTACAACTCTTTGAAATAAACCATCAAGGATAGAATAACAAAGTCTAAATCAAACAACATTTGAGATAACATTGTGACCGATAAATCTATTATTCAAATTTTTTGAACTTGTTTAACAGCCTATAAGACACCTATGATCAATGGATCTAGCAAGGTTCTTATATTGATAGATGTGAAATATTTAAAATAATAGTCATTCACTCCTTTCAAGGTGCTCCTGCGCGTTTCACCCTTCTTTTATGGTGCAGTGCTTCTCATATCAGCGTTGAACTACAAAACTTGTAGGCCATTCGAAGTCCTTTATCTGCCACGCTTGACCTGGCGCTTCATTGCATTTGTTATCAATTATGGACCTCACATCTATAATGAATTTGGAAAAATCAATATCTATAGAAACCATCCAAACAATTATGGTGTAGTAGATAGGCTCTATGAGATGGTCCCCATCACTCATCCTTTGCATCAGAATGTCTATAATACCTTCATATTCCTTCTTCCATTCTTCAAAAGATTTCAATTCAAAATTTTCATTATGAAGAATTGGGATGGTCCAATGTTGAATTTCATTGAATGACTATATTATTTCTCTTATTTCACTTGCCTTAGATTCCAAAAACTTTCACCTCATTATCAAGTAAGTTATATGTTTTACACAAATCTGCAATTGTTTGAGGAGCTTTGGGCATGTTTTGGGCTACTATTCCCATATCTCTTATATGTGTCGACATTGGTCTCCAAGTCTCGTAGATTTCCTTTAACTCTCTTAGAAGAGTGGCACAATGAATGTCTCCTTGAGAAAGAGTATAGAAAGAATCTTAAATATCTTGTAACTTGTTTAAAATGGCATTTTGGAGATGGGAAAGAGTTCCAATTATTACCACCATTACCCTACTTTTGGTTCTCAATTGGGCCTATGCCACCTCATCCTCCTTTACCTTTAGTTGGTGTTGCATGTCTTGCAATTGTTCCTTTAAATAAATTATCTCCTATGGTAGAGAGGAGGATTCACCTTGTTCAATCATCATTATCGCAGGTGTAATAGTTTTTGCAACCAATTCCTTTCTGAGTTGGGCATTAGCCATCAACGTCTGATTGTAAGATGCATACATTTTCACTCTTTCCTCAATATATCTATCCAATCTTGCTTGCAACAACTTAGTGGCTTCTTTTGCCAACATTACAAAGTGCATGGTTAATGTATTTTCCTCCACAATAGTAGTATCCTTTAAATTGGATGTATTATAGCACCATCATTTCCCTACTTCTCAACACCTGTGTGCAATCTTGGTTTGTTGGTTCTTGATGTTGATACCCATTATGCAAGAGCCTTTAAAATAGGATGGTATCTTGTTCCTATGGTCACTCCCTCTCTATCAAACTCAATAACCAACATCAGGTCTTGATGCTATCGTATTTGATCAAGAATGAATATATCTTCTAGATTTTGATTTGGGAGTAATAACATCCCACTTTCCTTCACAACTTTTCTTACTTTGTCAAGGGTAACATGATCAAGGTTTAACTCATCTAGAGTGATTAGGTAAGATCCTTCAACAAGCCCCCTTGTTCTTAACCATAAATCTTTAGATTCTTGGGTTTTGATAAACTTATCATCAAAAATAAAGGTTTGGGAAGAAAGAACCCTTTCATCATCATTAATTTCTTCAAAAGGTATTTCCACATCAACTCGGGCTCTTTCCTCTAGCTCTTTGTTAGGAATTTCATCCCTTGGAGGGGTACTTAATGGTTGGTGTGTCTCGTCTCTCTCAGCCATATCTTTTAGAATATAAATTTCAATTTCAGTCCCCAATTTTTTTTATGAAGCCTCATAGGGAACAATGGGCAGCTCCTGGACCGGTACATCTATATGAAATACTTTTTTTGCAATTTCTTCCTCAGTGGACTAAGGAGCCTGTATAGCTTCTTCTACAATCCTTTAACCAGTTCTAGATTGTTGTTTTCTGGCTTACATAGAATGGGTGAAAATACCTTCAAAGTCATCCATCATCATTTTAATCCTCTTCACAATGCTTGGCTCATTCAAGAAGAAGCCTCTAATTGTAGTGTCATTTTTGGACAAAATTGTCCATTCTGACTTTGTTGAATTATAAATTATTCATTATGAGAACTTTTATTATATCCTAATCCAAGTTCAATTCATAGTCATAGTCAGGTCTTCTCTTCAGGTGCTCTTCTTTGAGCCAATATATGAAACCTTCCGGATCATATTTCCTTCTCATTCCAAACTTTAATGCATAATTATTGATTAGGAAATTTTGAACTTTCTTCAAGTCTTCTGAACCAATGTAAAAATCATAGTACCTTGTTACCCTCGGTAAAAATGTACCCTTCTTAATCCCTACCATATATATTTTTTCCATCCACATCATTTGCCACATAATTTCTAAAAAGGTCAAGCGAGGGGGCACATGGATTGGCAACTAGTGGGGAGGTTGTGGGCACCCATATACCCTAATTATTGTATATTTTGAAAAGAGTAACCAATCACCAAAGTTAAATCTCCCTTCCTCATCAAGTCTCTCTAACTTCGGCCTTAATAACTATATCATTCTTATTGTAAATCTATCAATCTTGAAGCCACGCCATCCTATAAGTTTGGTCACAAAATGCTAATGGAAGGTGATGTAGTCTTCCTCTTTACTACCACTATCCCACAAGTAGCACCATCTTTGAATTGGTTGTGTTCTTCCTTCATCATCAAATCTCTTCAAACATAGGTCCTAACTCCACTCATATTTGTGTTGAAATAAAATCACTTGACACAATAAAGAATAATGTTTGATTTGATCTTCCTTCCTTCTTCATTTATATTCATCATTTCTTCATGGATTTTTTGAATAATATAGAAAGAAAAAGCATATTCCAAATTAACATATTTATGTTGAATTTTGATTCACAATCTACATCATCTCTACTAGAATTTTCTCTTCAGCATCTACTCGTAGAATTTGGCAAATTGCATAATATGTGTTCAAGAAATCATTTTCAAATTTTGTAGTTGGGAAGGTGATGCAGAGGTTATGTACTCACTTCTCCAACTGGTGCCAACTGACTTCTTCTCAAGGATTCTCTTAAACCAGCCAATGGCTCAACACTGTCTCACCCTTCTAGGTTCTAATAGAACTCCTCCCTGACCTTCTACTTAGGTCCTTGGACTATGACAAGTTCTAATTCTTGATGAGAGTTCCAAACTCTCTTGGACTCACCTTGAGTAAACTCAACCTACTCACTCACACCGTGGGTACAAACCCTCCACCTAGGATCTTTGCTTCACTTTCACAACCTGTCATTTGGATGGATGTCTCAGACTCTAAATTCACCCTTTCACACTCTCCAAGACATCTTCCCTTTACTGATTTCAAGGTTGATAGTGGTTTGGTTCGTTTAGGCTTATTTGAGGCTTATTCCTTATAGCCCTTCTAAACTGGAAAAACAGGAACAATTAAAAAATATTCCCAACAACCCTACGACTTAATTCACTTTTTGGATACCCTTTGGAGATTACACATAATATCAAGAAATTGCATCTGATTTTTGCGTCTAACTTATCTAACCCTTATAGGGCTAAAGAGGCCTAATTGCCCCTTCTACACCACAAACTTGGAGCAGCAATTTTAAACCTCTTTAATCTTATCAAACATGGAATTTTTTGGTTGTTTAGGGCCTGTATAGACCTACTCCACCCTTCTTCCACTTCTTTTCAATGCAAAATCTCATCTAGGGCTCATCTTTTCTCTTTCCCTATGCTTGCCAAGCACACAAGCCAAGCTAGGGCATGGTGGAAAATCCACAACATGGCTTCCCTTGCTATAAAAAAAAAAAAAAAACCATATCTACAAGCCCTCCTAACATTCCAACAATTCTTAGCAAGTTTCAACTGTTTAATGTTAGGGAAAATGCCATTTTTGTACAAAACCCTAGTTTATAGAGATTTACAAGCCACTTGCACTAAAATGCAGTAACTTTCAAACTATACAACTTCAGAACCTCGAACTTAAAGAAAATGAAACATAAAAAAATTATGTAACTTTCCATTCCATTGGATTGAGTCTTCCAATCCATACAGGTTGTATAAGTAAGTTAGAGCAGCAAAATGCATTGGAAAACAAGAAAAGATAAGGAAACCAAAATCTTCTTCTCACCAAAATAAAAGAAACTGATCAAAATCAGTCTTCCCAATCCTTATACTGGATTTGGGAGTGCTTAAATGTCTCTAACCAACCTTGGTATGTTGGTTTGCTTCAACATTTTTAAACTTGCAAAATTGCTCATAGCAACTTTTGTATTTTTGATAATTTTTTGCTTGGGTGAGAAACCTGACTCCAACCCAACTTTATCCACTCCAAAGTGACTCAAACAACCTTAAAAACATTTAACCAACCCCAAACAACCATTTCCTAATCAAAAATCAAGTTGCCTGGAAAGTGCTCCACTTGGCACCCTGATGAGCTCATTTGCCAACAATGGACAAACTGAGACTCTTACGGGCCTTACAACATTTGAGAACATCAAAATGGCTCCAAGGCCTTATTAAAAAATCCACAACATGATACTAACATACCAATCCAAAATATATACAAAAACATCAAAAATTGTCTTTGGTGCTCTTGCACCATGCTCTCGGGGTGTGGGAAAACTCATGTCCCATGAGTGGAAAGAGATTGGATGGTGGTACCATGTTTCAATATGTCTATCTCAGACATCCATGTTGCCTCAAAATTAGGTAAACCTTCCCACTTGACCAAGTAATCCTTGTAGACACCCTTACTAGTCTTCTTGACAACTTGTATATCTAGTATGCATTCCAAAGCAATTGGTTGACTAGGTGGTAAGCCTTGAACCCAATCCACTTCTTCAAGTATAGTAGAGTCTTGATTTGCATCAATATGAGATCCTTTGTAAGGATATGGGTCACAAACATTTAAAATAGGTGAGAGTGATAAGTCTTGTGGCAATTCCACCTCATAAACATTGGTCCCAAACTTGTGAATAACCTTTAGTGGTCTTATCTTCTTCATGCAAAGTTTGTTTGGCTGACCCTTAGGAAGTATTTCCTTCCTCAAATATGCCATAACTAGGTCTCCAAATTTGTACTACACCTCTCTCCTTGACTTGTTTTCCTTTTCCTTGTATTTCTCATTAGACTGTTGCAATGTCTTCTTCACTTGCTCATGTATCTCCCTCATGTTTTCAGCAAAGGTTTCTCCTTGAACACTCCTATGGTCCATGGTATTGATATCTCTGAGTTCTATAACACCCTTTGGATGACATCCATACACAATCTCAAAAGGACTCTTTCCTGTACTCCTATTGACCGAATCATTATAGGCATATTCTACTTGTCCCAACACAAGATCCCAAGCTTGACCATGTTGTTTGGTGAGACATCTCAGCAAGTTTCCCAAAGACCTATTCACCACTTCAATTTGACCATCTAATTGTGGATGGTATGCCGAAGAAAAAGAGAGGTTAGTGCCAAGTTTCTTCCATAGTGTTCTCCAAAAGTGACTCACAAACTTTGTATCTCTATCACTCACTATGCTAAGTGGCAAACCATGGATTCTCACAACCTCTTTGAAGAACAAACCAGCTATGTGGGTGGCATCATTAGTTCATTTTCAAGGCATAAAGTGTGCCATATTGTCAAATCTATCCACAATAACATAAACACTATCATACCCTCTTGGATTTCTAGGCAAGCCAAGGACAAAGTCCATACTTAAGCATTCCCAAGGCCTTGTTGGTATGGCCAATGGCTGATAGAGACCTGCATTGCTTGAGGTTCCTTTGTCCCTTTGACAAATGGCACATTTCTCAACAAACTTCCTAACATCTAATTGTAGTCTTAGAGGCTAATAGTATAATCTACCAACTCGCTCCAAGGTCTTGTCAAGACCAAATTGTCCACCTAAGCTGCCTTGGTGATTCTCTTTGATAATATTGTCCCTCATGTAGAATTGTGGAATGCAAATAAAATGCCCCTTAAACAACAATCCTTCTTGCGACATATAATCTAAATATGCAACATGACAAGCATTAGAAAATTTAGAGAAAATTTCATATGCTTCATTGAAATCTTTATCACCATGGTAGAGATCTTTGAGACCATTTAGGCCTACACTTTGGAGTTGCACTTCTTGTATGGTAAGTACTATCCTACTCAGAGCATCAACCACTTTGTTAGTGGTTCCTTTCTTGTGCTTGATTGAGAAAAAATAGGCTTGCGAATACTCAACTCACTTGAGGTGTCTTTGGTTCAACTTTTCCTATCCATTCAAAAAACTAAGAGCATGATTTTCAGTGTATACAATACACTCTTTAGGCAAGAGATAATGCCTCCATTTCTTTAGTGCTTTCACCATAGCATACAATTCTAGATTATAAGTAGAGTACTTTTGTTTTGCCTCATTGAGCTTCTCAGAGAAGAATGCAACCGGGTGATTCTCTTGGCTCAAAATTGCCCCAATGGCCAATTTACTTGCATCACACTCCATGGTAAAAGGCTGATTGAAATCAAGTAGCCTAAGGTAAGGAAGTCCAACAACTTTTTATTTCAACACCTCAAACCCCTTGTCTACTACACTAGTCCAATTAAACTGGCATTTGACCCCTCCCCTAATAGTGTTCAAAATTGGTGCACACACATGGCTAAAACCTCTAATAAATTTCCTATAAAAAGAGGCCAAACCATGAAATCTTCTTACATCTCCTACTAATTTATGAGTGGGCCAATTCTCTATATCCTCTACCTTTGATGGATCCATTTTAAAACAACCTTAAAAAACTACAAAACCAAGATATACCAATTCAGTTTTGAAAAAATCACACTTGTCTAGGTTGATCATCAACTTACTTGATGTAGCTTCCTCAAGACTTGGTGCAAATGCTTGATATGCTCTTCCTTAGACCTGCTAAAAATCAGAATATCATCAAGGTAAACAATGAAAAATTTACCAATAAACTCGGCAAGCACTTCATTCATGAGCCTCATGAAGGTGTTAGGTGCATTTGTGAGCCCAAAGGGTATCACCAACCACTCATATAGGCCTTCATTTGTCTTAAAGTTTATCTTCAATTTGTCTCCAAGTCTGATTCTTATTTAGTGATAGCCTGATTTCAAATCTACTTTGGAAAAGTAGCAAGCTCCACCTAGGTAGTCCATCAAGTCTTCAATCCTTGGCTTTGGAAACCGGTACCTTATGGTAATCTTGTTAATGGCTCTTGAGTTAGTGCACATCCTCCACTTTCCATCCTTTTTAGGTGCCAACACTATGGGTACTGCACATTGACTCAAAATTTTCTTTATCAACCCCTTATCCAGTGATATTGCACTTGCTTGGCTATCTCCTCATTTTGGGTCGGGGTCATCTTATAAGAAGCCTTATTTGGTAAAGTTGCACAAGGTATGAGGTCTATCTGATGGTTGACATCTCTATAAGGAGGTAGCACATCTAGTATCTCATTGACCACTATGTCCTTATACCATTCTAGCAAAGTTTTCACTTCTTGAGGTACAACCGGTTTGTTTGCAAACTTTACCTCTTTCGTGTGTTTCACTATGATTGTGCAACCTTGACTCCCTTCATGCTTCAACAACTTCAAGAACTCCTTTCCACCAAGCAACATAACACTTGAACCTATATGCCTTTCTTCACCTTGTTCAACCAAGGGATCCATTTGAAATTTCTTACCTCCTTTGGTGATGAGGTAGGAATTCTTCTCACCATCATGTATAACTTTGACATCAAATTGCCAAGGACGTCCTAATAGAAAATGACATGCACCCATGGGAAAGATGTCACAAAGAACTCCATCCTTGTAGTCTCCAATCTCAAAATCTACCCAAGCTTGCTCATCCACAAGCACATGCTGACCCTTTCTCAACCAAGATACCTTGTAGGGTGTAGTATGTGGCAACTTCTTCAACTTCAACTTGTCCACCATCTCAACTGCTACTATGTTTTCAATAGATCCTGAATCCACTATCACTTTACAAATGTTGCCGTGTGATTTACAGGTGGTTCTAAAAAGTGTCTTTCTCTATGTAGGTTCTTTTGATTGAGGCACTTTCAGCAAATTTCTTCTCAACATCAGATTTTCTCCATCAAGAAAAGGTTCAGCCTTGCATATTGGTGAGGTGACACTCTAACAATCCTCCTCTTGCACAAGTTGTGTTCTTCTTTCTCCCATGCGATAACCAGAGGTCTTCTCAGGACATCGGTTCATAGTGTGCCCACTTGATGACAATGAAAACATTTACCAGTGAAGAATGTGGGTCCTCTTCCTTTATTGCCAAATATGCCTCTAAAGTTGTTTCTTCCTCTAGAATTGCCTCTGAACTGACCTCCTCTGCTGAAATTGTTACCACTGTTCTCAGGCTTATTGATTCCATCACTCCTATTGGAGTTGTAACCCCTTCCAAAGGTGCCTCTTCCTATAAAACTTCCACCACCTCTTTTCTTTTGATTTCTCTCACTCTTTCTCTTAATCTTGTCCTCTTCTCTCAAAGACGACTGGAAGCACTTATGAATTGTATCAGGTGCCAACATGCTTATCTCATCCTAGATGTTTTATCTAAGGCCATTCAGGTACCTTGCAACTTTTTCCACCTCTTCTTCTTGATTTCTATCCCTCAAGGTAAGTTTGTTGAACTCCTCTATGTAGGTGCCCACATCCATCTCTCTTTGTTTTAGATTTTGTAACTTCTTATGCATTTTCACCTCATAATCAATGGGCAACAAATTGATTCTTCATTCTAATCTTCATCCTCTCCCAAGAGATGATCTTTATTTTTCACGATTGATCTCTTTCCTCTTGCATCGTATTCCACCATACTAAGGTTGATCCCTTCAATCTGGTCTTGGAAAAATTGACTCTCTTCTCTTCTGCAATCTCCTTGTACTCAAAGTGATTGTTTAGAACTTCTATCCAATACAACAGTTCTTATCCATTCAAGCTTCCACTATAGATGGGTAAACCATCCAAATTATCCTTGTTGAGTGATTAGAAGGCATCAAGAAAGATTTGTTGATCCTTGTCTAACTATTTCTTCTTAGTTACCACTGCTATCACATCTTCATTATCAAATTCATCACCCCATTCAGTGATCTTTCTCTTTCCTTTCCTGGTTTCTTGCAATCGATCTTTTGCCAACATGTCTTGTACCATATCTTTGATGGCATATCTATTCATTGCCTTAGGAGGAATGTTGTTGGCTTCTTACTCTACTTCTAGGTCTGACATACACCACTTGTTCAAACCAGTTGGCTTTGATACCACTCTGATGTAGAGGTTATGTACTCACTTCTCCAACCGGTGCCAACTGGTTTCTTCCCAAGGCTTCTCTTAAACCAACCAATGGCTCAACACTATCTCACCCTCCTAGGGTCTTCTAGAACTCCTCCCTGGCCTTCTCCTTAGGTCCTTGGACTATGACAAGTTCTAATTATTGATGAGAGTTCCAAACTCTCTTGGACTCACCTTGAGTAAACTCAACCTACTCACTCACACCGTGGGTACAAACCCTCCACCTAGGATATTTGCTTCACTTTCACAACCTGTCATTTGGATGGATATCTCAAACTCTAGATTCACCCTTTCACACTCTCCAATACATCTTCCCTTTACCTATTTCAAGGTTGATAGTGGTTTGGTTCATTTAGGCTTATTCCTTGTAGCCCTTTTGAACTGGTAAAAATAGAAATATTCAAAATTATTCCCAAAAACCCTAGGACTTAATTGGTTTTTTGAATACCCTTTTTGAGATTACACACAATATCAAGAAATTTCATCTGGGTTTTGCGTCTAAGGTATCTAACCCTTATAGGGCTAAAGAGGCCTAATTGCCCCTTGTACACCACAAACTTGGAGCAGCAGTTTTAAACCTCTTTAATATGATCAAACATGGATTCTTTTGGTTTTTTAGGGTCTATATATACCTAATCCACCATTCTTCCACTTTTGTACAATACCCAATCTCATCTAGGGCTCATTTCACTCTTTCCCTATGCTTGACAAGCACACAAGCCAAGCTAGGGCGAGGTGGAAAATCCACAACATGGATTCCCCTACTGCAAAACAAAAAAAAAACCATATCTACAAGCTCTCCTAACATTCTAACAAGTCTCAGAACGTTTCAACCATGGAATGTTAGGGAAAATGTCATTTTTGTACAAAACCCTAGTTTATAGAGATTTATAAGCCACATGTACTAAAAATGCAATAACTTTCAAAATATAGAACTTCGGAACCTCAGACTTAAATAAAATGAAATATAAAACAATTATATAACTTTCCATGCCATTGGATTGAGTCTTCCAATCCGTACAGGTCGTACAAGTAAGTTAGAGCAGCAAAATACGTTAGAAAACAAGAAAAGATGAGAAAAACATAATCTTCTTCTTGCCAAAATAAAAATCAAATGATCAAAATCAGTCTTTACAAGCCTTATACTAGCTTTAGGAGTGGTTACAAATCTCTAACCAACCTTGGTATGTTGTTTTGCTTCAACATTTTTAAACTTTCAAAATTGCTCATAGCAACTTTTGCATTTTTTACAATTTTTGGCTTGGGTGAGAAACTTGGCTCCAACCCAACTTTGGCCACTCCAAAGTGACTCAAACAACCTTTAAAACTTTTAACCAACCCCAAGCAACCATTTCCTAATAAAAAATCAAATTGCCTGGAAATTGCTCCACCTAGCACCCTAATGAGCCTACTAACATACCAAGCCAAAATATATACAAAAACATCAAAATTTGTCTTTGGTGCTCTTGCACCAAAAGGGATCCTTTTCATATAGATGAATAGGTATAATGTTACCTTTGCAATCCTTATTCATAAATAATGGCATCTCATTTTATCTCTCAGTGTGTATTGTTCTCCTATAATCTGCATCGAATTTGTCTAGATCAATTTTCCCCAAACCCTGGTTGGTTAAGCCAAAGCACTCTGCAATTCCTATTCCATTGAGGTCAACCATTACATAGTCATCTTCTTTCCTGACAATCCTAGAGGCAAGGTCATACTTCTCAGAAAGGAATCTCAACAACTCCACCTCCATGAATACATTAACCACAATCAATTTTGCTAAATTTTGAGTCCATGTGTTGGAAAAGGGGATGGCAGGGTTTCTATTTTGGTAGAAATAAGAAAGCAACCTCCAGCCCCTAATGTGGATAACTTCATCACAACATTGAGTGCAATTGTCTATGAATTCACCCTTTTCCTTTGCACTACCACCCAATTCTAGAAGCACCTCCATTGTATTTGTGTTGAGTGGCCTCCTTTTTGCTTTAGCATCACCTTCATCATATGCCACTACTCTCTATTCCTCTTCTACATTAATCACGAGAATGTTTGTTGTATAGGAGTTGATACTTTCTAATTCTTTGGTGCCCTTGGCTTTTAAGGAGAGTGTTTTCTTAGGGTCTTCCATAGGTTCCTTTCTCTTCCAAGGATCCCTAGGCCTTATTGGCTTTTCCTACGTACGATTCTCTTGCTAAAGTGGTTGGACTTGACCTTCTAGTTGCAGAGGCAGGACTTGGCTCTCTGGTGGCATTGGCTCTTCTTTCAAGAGGAGGGATATCCCCTTTTCAACATAGTTTTCTTAGAACCTAACCCTAATGCTTACTAGTTTATCTAGCTCACTGAATTTTCTATTCAATTTTCATAATTTCCTTCAACAGATTTAAAAATTTCTGACTAATTTCAATCACCTACTAAAAACTTCTTTGAATTTTGCAACTGCTCATCCTCGCACTACAAAATTCCTCTTCAACCTTCAACTTCAAGTAATCTTACCAGCTCCAAGCATTTAACATATGGCTCTCCTTTATGGTCTAAGTCTTTTTGCATTTAATGGGCACAATTTACCTTTCATCCAACACCCTTGGCTTTCATCCAACACCTAGTCATATTGTGTTTTCATTTTAAACCTAGATCGTTGATTTCAATTTTAATTCTGATGAACACTCCAAATTTGCCAAAGGATTCGTGTTGTAATTCCTTCTTTATCCATGCATATTCCATATAATCCATGTGGGGTCTACTATTTACCCACTACCCTTATTCTCGCACACATCCACACTTTAAATTGGGTCTCATTGTTTATCCTGTGGGGACACATGCATAGTAATCACTAGTTTACACTCACTTCCCACATACCCGTGGGAATTTTGCAAAATTATTTAGATTAATGCAGGGATGCAAGAACATACTCGTCTATTTCTGCATGCCCGCAAGGTTTACACAAAATTTAAACTCTTCAAGCAAGGATGCGGGTAATATTCAAGAAAAGACATTTTCACCCTGTGTGCCTACAAGGTAATAGGGGATGCAATGAAACTTTGTGGGGATGTGGGTATTACAATATAGAGCTAAAATTAAGCATGTGCACTAAGAGAAAGGGTTTAAAGTCATCATGAAGGGGCAACTCCTAGCAGAATTTACAAAGAGAAACCTAAGGAAAGGAAATTACACTTGGAAAATAAAAAGGGGCCGACCAACAAAACAAGGCTTTGAACATGGGGTCGGTTAACATGATGATACAAGACCCTCCAAAGTGCAAAACTTAAGCGGTCCACCGTCTAAGAAAGTCATCAAATGGAAAGAAAATAGGCACCCAAACAAAATTTAAAATGCTAACAAGACACAATTTCAAAAAGCTAACCCAACCTGGGAATGATTTAGCACAGTCCTAACACGACTAGGGAGTCTGACTTGGTATTTTGAATCATAGGAATTGCTTCTATAGATAAGGCTTCAAAGTCTTCGATACAATCCCATACTATGTTCCTATAGTGTCTCAATCTTCTATTTTTCATAGTGTATTGTTTTTAAACTTGCTTGACTATGAGCTCAGCATCCGCTTGACCCTAAGCTATTTGATACCCTTTTCTTTAGCAGCAGCCAATCCTAGTAACATTGCCTCATAGTCTATCATTTTATTAGTGTTCCTAAACTCCAACTTATACTCCAAGGGAAGCTAATAGCCATTTGGGGAAATGAGAACTACCCTCGCTCTCGATCTGGAGGAAGAACAACTTCCATCAAACTCCATCGTCCATAATTCACTAGATAGTTTGGAGATATCTACACTTATCTTTTCCTCTTTGTTTTAAATACACATGTAATTCCGCTGACCTATTTTTACGTACAGGATTTCAACTCTCGGATCTCTTGAATTTAGGACTATGAATTTTTCTTTTGGTTCAAGTTCTAAATGAACTTTCTTCCCATTAACTGGTATTGAGGTGTAAGACCAGTCCATTTGAATTTCTCCTCCCAATTCTTTGCAAAATCATATCAGCTACTAGGATAGTAAGCTTAATTCTTTCTGTAGGGTGGGAAGCCAAGGCGACTTGAGCATCTTTAATTTGATCTATTATAGGTACAGGGGAGGAATCCATAGAAAAACATTTTCTACTTGAGGAGGTGAGAGTTAAGCCTATGTCTTTAGCCACTTGAAAAGGCATTACATTATTAGAATCTCTAGAGTCAATCACACGATTGCTTAACTTAAAACCAGCTATATATAAATATACATAAAAAGATTCTAATTTTACGAAAGGATTCTTTGGGTCAGGAGGTTTTAAATCCTAAGTGGAACTGAGACAACTGGGGTCTATCATAGCCAAAGGATCCTCCTTAGAAACTTGAGCAGTGAGAGCCAAAGTGAATGGCTCATGTTTGATATAATTGACAAGTCTATCTAATTCAAATGGGTTCATTTTGAGATATTCAATTTGAGTAATTTGTATTTTAGTATTCCTGTAGGATTCAATGATTTCAAAAGAATGAGGAAAACTACTACTAATAGTTTTAGAATTTACCTCAAAATAAGTCTTCAAAAAAGTGTCAGCCTCTTCCTTCTTAGTATTTGAAGTCGACCCTTTGGTCAAAATGTACTTTGGATTTGAGGCAACATTATCAACTTTATTCTTATCCTCTAGTTTTTTCCTGATCATACTGACTTCTGGTAAGTAATGTACAATTGGAGTTGCCTGTCTCAATATACAGATCTTCCCCCTTATCTGAATCAGATTTGTACTAATGGAAATTTACTCCTACATCTCCTATTGGTGAAGGCTCTTCAACTTGATATTCTTTTTTTTTATTTGTTGCAAGCATCTGCATTACTCTAGTAATTTTCGGACAAATTGTGCCATCATGATCTATTGTAAGGTGAAAATTACACACCATGTGATTTCCTTTCCCCATCGAAGAAGAAGGACCTTCTAGGGAAAGTCTCTGAGATGGACCAACTATATCTAGAGGTTTAGGTGGTGGCTCGGTATGACTATAATCTTTCCTTAGCATATCATGATAAAAGGGTTGTTGAGGTCCTTTGGGTAGTTGTCTCTTCAAAGTGATAATATCATTGGCTAGCCTCTAGATCATCGAGCCAATGGAACTAATCTCTGAAGATTTACTTGTTTGTAATTCCTTTTTCCACTTTCCAACAGTTATGAAATCATCTTCAATTAACATTGAATTCCTCTAAGTTGCCTCTACATTGGCTAGTGTGGCTCTTTTGATAAGAAAACTAACATCTGATGTCAGACTATTGATAAAGAAACATTTTAAACAATCATCAATTGGTCACATATTTTGTAGGATATGGTTCACCAGCTTATTACATTTTGCTACAAATTTAATTGAGCCAACAGAACATGTTTGTTCTTAGTGGATTTGAACCTTTCTTCAAATTTAGTCCTCATACCAGCCCAATTGGTAACTAAATAATAAAGAAGATTATAAACCATTCTACTATAGCATCTGTTAAGGACTCTACAAAGAGTCTAATAGAGACATCTTCATGTTGTACTCCTAAAATAAAGCAAGCAACAAAGAATGCATGAATATGTTCTTCTAGAGTAACTTTTCCATCTCCTTTGAACTTGGGAACTATCTTGCTAGATCCTATAGGTAAATCATGTAAGGGTCCTGTTAGATTGAGCAAGCCAATAGTTTCTCCCCATGGGACAGCCATATCTATTGGTTGAGGGATAGGAAAATTGGTTTGAGAAGGTAGGACAATAACAACTAAAACAAAAGCCTAATAGGTGGCACTAGAAGAAGAAGGTTTAGAATAAGGGGAAGCGAGTCTTCTCAATGATTGATTATTTTGAATGAAAGGAAAAATGAAAAAATTCATAGTTTGTAGAAAATCATAATCCAAATCACGGACACCCTTCTTTTTGTCACTCCTAGTGTAACTTTTAGGAGCCAGTTTCTAAAAATAAATGGATAAAGGAAACAAAGTCGCCAACCTTTTAATGGTGATTTTGAAAAAGGTTTTGAGGAGGATTAAGTTGATTTACTCCTTGAGAAGCTCCTTCTCTTCTTGGTCTTGGAGGTCTATCTTGAATATAAACTCGAGGGAAAGGTTTGATGACTCTTTCAAAAAATACCTCAGGGTTTTGGGCTAGTTCTTCTTCTCTTTCTAAAATAGACTCCACTTGTTGGTATCCAGTTATGTCCTTCCTGCACCTCCAAACTAAAGTATTTAGGCTTGAAATAATATATGCTTGATCATTTTGCCAACCTAAATTTGGTTGTAGAATAGGGAATATATTCTCATGGGGAAAAATCATTATCAACCATGACAAGACAACATCATTTCAATCCCTAGTAGAGTCGCCAAAAATCTATTTTCTTATATATTTAGTCACTTAAACTTTCTTTTCCAATGCCCAGCAAAATGATAATCTGAAACAAACATTTGAAATAGGTATGATGATATTCTATGCCCACTCTCTTCTTATTTAACAAAGCATAGCTACCTTAAATAATATGAAATGAATTATTCTTGATTATGCTTTTAACTAGAAAGTAAACAAGGTGAAGCTTTTAACCAAAAAGCATCTAAAGGTAAAGATTTTTGAAAATTTTAAATGAATAAAAGTAAACTCAACTTGGAAACAAATCATTTCTTCTAGCAAAGGATGAGAATCATAAATTTCAATATAATTGCATGGATACCATTGTGTTCCACATTCATACAAAAATCAATGCATCTCCACAACAAATCATAAAGAAAACCTCAACCACTTCCATATATATATATATATATATATATATATATATATATATATATATATATATATATATATATATATATATATATATATATATATATATATATATATATATCAATTGAGTCATCAATATAATTAATGTGTTCATCATAAGAGGAATAAGCATTCCCAACACAGCACAAAGTTTATGTTTAGAATAAATATATTGTAGATTCCATTAAATTCATTGAAAGTCATGAAAACTAGAGAGTCAAACATGAAAGTAAGTCTACTTCTCACAACACAAATTTTTCCCAAAGTAAATTTCTTTTAGTTCAAAACACTGCTAATGTCTTTTCGAAAAGTACTAAAAAGATCCAGATATCAGTTTGCTTTCCATATTTAAATTCTAACAACATAACTGATCTAAACTCAAAAATAAAGGCTTCTTGGAGACAGTCAATTAAGCAAATATTGATTCTAATTATTTGATGATATGTATGAGGATATTGACATCAACCATGAGTTGTCTTCAAGATTTTCCAAAGCATTAACCCTAGATCCTATTAAAAACCAAAGTGACACATCATTAGAGCATGGTCCTTGCTTGGAATTGTCAGTAGTTCCATCTATTGTGCTTGATATTTCTGATGAATAATGATGAACAAAAAATACCCTAAGTGGTACTGAGAGGGGGGGTGAATTAGTGCATACAAAAACTGCTCCACAACTTATCAAGTTAAAACAATGCTAACCGGTTGTCTTCATCACTGAACTTAACCATGGCAATACCAGTTAAACATAGTACGACTTCAGACAGCTTAAATCGGTAAAAATGAATACTTCAAATATCATTCAACACTTGATAACTACTTCACCCATATACATATGCATGTGTTGTGTCAATAATACCATAACCATTAGCCTTGCATGCATAATCACTTAAACAAAAATATTGAATCATCACATAAAAAATGCACAACTCATAACACATGGATTTTCCACATGGAAACCCAAATGGGAAAAACCATGGTGGGGATGAATACCCACAAGCTTGTTTTGAACTCTTTTGAAGTCCACTTTGTTAGGAGCCTAGTCCGGTTAAAAAATTTACAATAAGGTTCTGCTAGGAACCGATCTTGTTAAAGATCACTCAGTTAAGGGATGGCTATATACCCTATTAAAGGTTGAAACCATGTTAAAGGTTACCTCACTAGAGGATTTAAAGAACTCAATGAACTTGAGTCGCCTGGTTAGAGGATTTACAACAAGCCTATTAAAGCTACCTGGTCAAGGGATTTTCCTTCTGCTGAAATGATTAGAAGTCAACAGGTAAAGCTTTGATCTGATAATAACACTACTTGCTAAGGCAGATCCTTTTCAGCTCCTCTCCTCTGCAATCACGCTTTGTAGGTTTCACACTCTGGTTTGGCAAGAATCTGAACATGCAGAGACAAAAACAACATTTGCCAACAACAATAATATCAAAACTCATCGGCCTTATAGACAAGAATTAGGTCGGTAACATAAACCCTAAACCCTAAGTATTTTAGGTTTACAATTACAAGCGATCCAATCCTGACCGTCCAAACACTTTACATAGAATGAAATGATCTAAACAGATCTCAAGTCACTTTGCATCATCTGATCTTCACCGCATCTGGAAAACGGTAACCCATCACGTGCTCTTCATACACCGCTCAGAAAATCGCACATTCCCAAGGTAGGCATTCAATGCATTCGATCTCCACACGCAAAATCCTCAAGGAGATCCTTCACGTGAACATAGCTGATGTGGCATCCTGATCCTTATTCTTAACATTCATAAAACACCATTGGTTGTACTGCACAGATCATACCAGAAACCCTAAAACTGAACAGAGACTACCAACCAATAGTAACACTTAGTGAACCTTGACACCGGTCCACTCCATCCCGGTTGACCAAAACCGCTTCCAATCTTCATACCAGTACATACTAGTGTACATGCTTGAGCACATATTGACATCAATGACAACATAATTTATCACCGCTTCATCATCTGCCAACAATCTCCCCATTACCCCTAATTCACCTCTCAAATAGGTAAATGTAGTCTTTGGTAAGGGCTTAGTGAATATATCTTCTATTTGCTCCTTACTGGAAACATGTTCTAATACAACCTCTCTATTTTGCACCTTTTCTCTCAAGAAATGGTACTTGAGTTCAATGTGCTTTGTCCTAGCATGCAATATCGTATTTTTGGAAATATTGATTGCACTAGTATTATCACAGAAAATACTCACCGGTTCAGATATAGGCACTTTGAAGCCATTCAGTTCATGCTTCATCAAGATTGCCTGAGTGCAGTTCATAAATGTTGCCACATATTCTTCTTTAGTTATAGACTAAGAAATATAGCTCTACTTCTTGCTTGTCTAGGAGACTAGTCTTTCACCAAGGAAGAATGCTCCACCAGTTGTACTTTTCTGGCCGTCCACATTACCTGCCCAATTTGCATTGGTAAACACTTTGAGATTAAAATCACCATTGTATGGATACCACAATCCATAGTCAACTGTCCCTTTCAAGTATCTAAGAATTCTCTTTACCGCTACCAAGTGGGATTCTCTTGGACTCTTCTGAAAACGAGCTACTATGCCCACTGCATGAGCAATATCCGGTTTGTTGTGCACCACATAGTGTAGCTTACCGATCATTGACCGGTCCTTCTCATTGACCAATGCTAAATCATCTTCCTTAGTCAATTTACAGCCAGTCACCATCGATGTACCAACTAGTTTTCTCTCCTCCATGCCAAAGGTCTTCAATACCTCTTTGACATACTTGGACTAGGAAATGAAGATTCCATCTCTCATCTACTGAATCTGTAGACCGATGAAGAACTTTATCTCTCCAATGAGAGACATCTCAAACTCTTTCTTCATTTCATCTACAAATGCATGGTCATTTCATCATCTCCTCCAAAGATTATGTCATCTACAAAAACTTCACAAATCAGAATCTGGTTACCTTCAGATTTCAGGTAGATGTTGCTATCCTCACTTGTTCTCTGAAATCCTATTTTCACAAGATGAGAGTGTAACCATTCATACCATGCCCTTGGTACTTGTTTCAATCCATACAAGGCCTTGTGTAATCTACAAAACATTTTACTATCTTTTGATAAGGCAAACCCATCTGGTAGCTCAATATACACTTCCTCTTCTAGGATTCCATTCAAGAATGCAGACTTCACATCCATCTGGTATACCTTAAATCCCTTAAATGTTGCAAATGCAAGTAGCATTCGGACACCTTCCAGTCTAGCCACAGGAGAAAAGGTTTCTCCATAGTCTTCTCCCTCTTCCTGAGCATATCCCTTGCATACAAGTCTTGCCTTGTTCCTTACCACTGTGCCTTCTTCATTCAGCTTATTCCTGAAGACCCATTTGGTACCTATTACATTCTTGTGTTCTGGTCTGGGTACCAAGGACCATGTTGCATTCTTTTCTATCTGGTCCAGCTCCTCTTCCATCGCCTTTATCCGGTCTTCATCGGTAAGTGCCTCCCTAGTGGTCTTAGGCTCAAATTTAGAAATCATGCAAGAGTTCTCTTTCACCTTTCTTCTTGTGAGTATCCCTACATCTTTATCTCCTATGATCTGCTTCGGATCATGATGTAGTTTCACATATCTAGGAATGACTCTAGCTGGTTCTGTTTGCTTTTCCTCTTCTTCTTCATCTCCATCTTCTTCTTCACCTACTACAGCTTCTACCGGTACAGGAACACTGATGTCTTTACTTGTTTCTTTCTTAACCGGCTCCCAGAAGGCTACACCTGGTTCATCTTCCACTTTCTCACTGCAGGTTTCCTCAGGCTCCTCAGGGGATTCATCAACCCTGACATTGATACTCTCAACAATTTTATGAGTCCTATTATTGTAGCACTTGAGAGCTTTGCTCTTAGTGGAATATCCTTGAAATATTCCTTCACCACGTTTAGCATCAAACTTGCTTAGACGCTCACCTCTCTTGATGTAACACTTACTACCAAATACTTTAAAATAACTCACAATTGGAATCTTCCTAGTCTAATACTCATAAGGGGTTTTAACTTTACCTTTCTTGATGAGTACCTAGTTCATAGTATAGACTACAGTGCTCACCGCTTTTCTCCAAAAAGTGTGAGCAACCTTTCCTTGGATCAGCATAGTTTTGGTCGCTTCAACTACAGACTTGTTATTCCTTTCTACTATGTCATTTTGTTGTGGTGTCCTTGGGCCAGACAACTACCTCTTGATGTCATTCTCTTCACAGTACTTGTTGAATTCATAAGAAGTGAATTCACCTCCTTGATCGGTTCTAAGACACTTTATTCTTCTTCCGCTCTCCTTCTCAACCAATTCTCTAAAGGCTTTAAACTTTCCAAATGCCTCAGACTTGTCTTTAAAGAATGTGACCCACATCATTCTTGAGTAGTCATCAGTAAGAATCATGAAATACCAATCTCCTTGAATACTTCTTGTTTTGATAGGACCACACAGATCAGTGTGCACAAGATCGAGTAAGTTCTCTGCTAAAAAAGACTTACCTTTGAATGTTGAGGAAGACATCTTCCCAAGTTGACATTCTCTACATAAAGCATTCTTTGGTTTGTTCAGCAAAGACAATCCTCTTACTGCCTTGATCTTACTAGCCTTTACAATATTATCAAAGTTCATATGACAAAGTCTCCTATGCCATATCCAACTGTCATCAAACTTCGCCATCAGACACCGACTAATCTTGGCATTCAGCTTAAACAAGTTACCTTTGGTCTTCTTACCAGTGGCAATAAGTTCACCACTCTTTCCAATTATATTGCAGACTCCACCTTTGAACTCCAGAATGATTCCTTTGTCATTTAGCTGAGAAACACTCAAAAGGTTGTTCTTAAGGCCTTCTACCCAGTAGACATCATCCGCACTGCTCTTTCCATTCAATGAGATGGATCCTTTACCTTTTACCAAGCAAGGTACATCATTGCCAAATCTGACAACACCTCCATCATATTCTTCTAGAGACAAAAACTTTCCTCGGTAACCAGTCATGTGGTGAGAACAACCACTATCAATAATCCACTCATTAGAGTTGTCAATGCGAGAGACAAGTGCTTTCTTGTCAAACACTTCTTCCTTTATAGCTACAAACATTATGTCCTCATTCTCTTCATCCTCAGATTCTTCATCAGTAACACCTTCATCCACTACAACAAGATAATTTCTTTTATTTCCTCCTTTATACTTTCTAAACCTCTTTGGTTTATCCTTATTGTCATTATTAGGATAGTTAATAGCTATATGTCCTATCTTACTGCAAGAAAATCATTTTAACGGAAGCTTACCTTTGTATTTTCCAGTGCCTTTTGGAAGTCACTTGGCAAGAAGAGCTTCAAACTCCATCAGAATCTCTTCATCATCCATATATTTGCATTGCCTAGATTCATAACTGGTACTTCTTTTCCTTTTCTGGTTGGTACAGTAGATTCTCTAAAGGTTGACTCAGTCTTTTGAACACTACCATCATAGTTATTCAACTCATATGCAATCAACTTTGCAATGATAGAGTCTAAGGATACCTTGGTTTTGTCAATAAACCTTAGCTCCTGAATAGCAGCAACTCTGATTGCATAGACCAATAATAGTGATCTCAAAACTTTACTGACAATAGTGGCATCATCAATTGTTCCACTAGTCCTATTGATGTCTCCAACCATAGTCTTGATCCTTATGCCATATTGTTGAATGGTCTCACCTTCAACCATCCTCATGTCTTGAAATTTTCCTCTAAGGCTCTCTTCCTTAGCTTGCTTGGCATGATCATCACTGCCATAAATAGTTTTCAATGTGTCCCATACATCCTTAGGAGTGTCCTTATCTTGTACATCAATGAACCCAATATCGGACAAACTGCTAATAAGGGCTTCCATGACTTGCCCATTTTCTTGAATCTCTCTTTTCTAATCATTGGTTAGAGTCCCAGTGGGGATTACATTGACATTCTCAACATAGCTCCAGCGTTGAGCACCCAAACTCTTGATATAGATCTTCATTATGTCCTTCCATATTTTGAAGTTATCTCTATTGAGCTTAGGACCTTCCCTCTTCATCATTAAGGCAGGATCTTTTGCCTCAAGTGGTTAAGCTTATATCACTAAGGACCTGGAGTCGCTCTGATACCAATTGATGAATAATGATGAATAACAAATACCCTAACTGTTACTGAGAGGGGGGGGTGAATCAGTACATACAAAAACTTCTCCACAACTTATCAAGTTAAAACAATGCTAACCGATTGTCTTCATCACGAAACTTAACCATGGCAATACCGGTTAAACACATTAAGACTTCAGATAGCTTAAACTGGTAAAACTAAATACTTCAAATATCATTCAAAACTTGATAACTACTTCACTTATATACATAGGCATCTGTTGTATCAGTAATACCATAACCATTAGCCTTGCATGCATAATCACTTAAACAAGAATATTGAATCATACATGAAAAATGCACAACTCATAACACATAGATTTTTCACGTGGAAACCCAAATGGGAAAAACCATGGTGGGGATGAATACCCGCAAGCTTGTTTTGAACTCTTTTGAAGTCTGCTCTGTTAGGAGCCTAGTCTGGTTAAAGACTTTACAATAAGGTTCTGCTAGGAACCGATCCTCTTAAAGATCACCTGGTTAAGCGATGGCTATATACCCTGTTAAAGGTTGAAACCCTGTTAAAGGTTACCTCGCTAGAGGATTTAAAGAACTCAATGAACTTGAGTCACTTGGTTAGAGGATTTACAACAAGCCTATTAAAGCTACCCGGTCAAAGGATTTTCCTTCTATTGAAATGATTAGAAGTCAACAGGTAAAGCTTTGATCTGATAACAGCACTACTTGCTAAGGCATATCCTTTTCAGCTCCTCTCCTCTGCAATCACACTCTGGTTTGGAAAGAATCTCAACATGCAAACACAAAAACAACATTTTCCAACAACAACAATGTCAAAACTCATCGACCTTATAGACAAAATTAGGTCCGTAACATAAACCCTAAATGCTAAGTATTTTAGGTTTACAATTACAAGCGGTCCAATCCTAACCGTCCAAACACTTTACATAGAATGAAATGATCTAAATAGATCTCAAGTCACTTTGCATTGTCTGATCTTCACCGCATCTGGAAAACAGTAACCCATCATGCGCTCTACATACAACGCTCAGAAAATCGCACATTCCTAAGGTAGGCATTCAATGCATTCGATCTCTACACGCAAAATCCTCAAGGAGATCCTTCACATGCACACAACTGATGTGGCATCCTAATCCTTATTCTTAATGTTCACAAAACACCATCGGTTGCACCGCACAGATCATACCGGAAACCCTAAAACTAAACAGAGACTACCAACCAGTAGTAACACATAGTGAACCCCAACACCGGTCCACTCCATCCCGGTTGACCAAAACCACTTCCAATCTTCATACTGGTGCATACCGGTGTACATGCTTGAGCATATATTGACATCAATGACAAGATAATTTATTACCGCTTCATCATATGCCAACAATTTCTCCTCTTCAATCTTGTCCACATTCAATAAATTATGTTAAGAAAGATTGGGGGGTGGATGATTTTCTTGATTATCTTCATTTGTGCCATGGATTCTTGTTTGTGTGTTTTATTTTTCATAATGTGCTTCCCCAGTGATGTGTTTCTTGATATGTCTATGTGTTATGTTAGGTTCTCTTTGAATGGTCTTTGTTGCTTTCTTGGTGCAAGGTAATAAAGAGGTTGAATCTATTGTGACATTCCCCTATTTGTATCTCAATTATTCTATATATCATATCAATGTTATGTCATATGCCTTTGTGTTGTCTACTTGGAGATGATGCAAGGCATTGAGATCTCTTTTAGGTCTCTTCCATGTTGACCCAAAAAGAAACTTGTTTGTTATCTTATGTGCTCTACTTCCATTGTGCTTGTATTTCTACTACCTTTGGGGGATGACATAAATTCAATGCAATTATACTTGATATACATGAGTTATCATACACACATACTTCCCCCAGAGTTAGTGGATCTCATTGTGCTCTCTTTTGTCAAGTGCTCTATTTCTCTTGATTGTGTCCTTTCTTGGGGGCATATCATAGTGGAAACATGCTTGTATTGTGGATGCATGTATGCTACCTTAAATTCCTTTCTCCCAATTTAAGACATATGTAGTTCCTTTAACATGGGGGCATACACTATGCTCCTTATTACAGTTTATGCACACACTAGTTATCAATTTTTAGTCATTTTTTCTCAGCTTACTTAGCAAACTATTCCTTTTTCTTTGTAGTCTTCCCTTTTGGTGGATTCCCTTGGATACAATTCTTTCCTTGGTTATCATTTCCATCATTCCTTTAGTAGATTTATAAGCCCATATAATGCTTTGTGTAGTTATTCTTGAAGTGAACTGACTGGCATAACACAACTTTCTAGACTATTTTAGTTATCCTTTCAACTATCTTTTCTTTCTCTACATGACTCATAGTAAGTCTAACCTTACTAGGATAGTATGGTCATGATTTCTCTCTCTCTTCATGTGTTGCTCGTTTTGTCTTGGTTTTAGATTGATGACCTGTCCTAAGTTGCTTTGGGGGATTGGTGACCTTGTCTATTTTACCTTGATGAAAGTTTCTTATGCTTTGATCTACTTCACCATGGGTAGGGTCCTACTCCAACTAAAGTGGGAGCTAAAAGTAGAGTCATAAATTGTATCTCTACAATTTCTTGCTCAACTAAGCCACATTTTAGTGTTATTGGCCTTTAGTGCCTGACATGCTTGATCCAACCCAATTTAGCATTTGTTTCCAACATTTCCTTCTCATTTTGGACCTCAGGTCCCAATTTGAGGCCACATTTTGGGGAGCAAGGCGTCTAGGATATCCTACTCCCTGATGTTTGGCCCCAATTTTAAACCATGGCACACTTAGCTAGGTTGAGCAAGAAATATTTTCTCATGTTGTCCTACTAAGACTTTCGCACCTCAAAATGCTTGGTAGAGGTATATAAGCAAGGTATACTCCCTCATTTTGGTAGAAAGTGCTAAGAATCTTGACAATATAGACAAAAAAGGAGAGAACAAAAGATAATTCAATTTCATTATCTTATCTTCCTAAGTTCAACTACATTCAAGGCAACAACATATCTTCATGAGCATTTTGACATCAAATAAGGTTCATGAAAGTATAAACATTTCATTTTCACTTCTAGCCTCCACTACCTAACAACATGCTTTCAATTCAATTAAATTTCAAGGTTGATTCCAAAACTAGGTTTTGACTTAGGCAAACCCTTTTCTACCTAGCATTTTCTCTCTTTTTTGTTGTGTAGGAATAGGTGGAAAACCTATGGAAACTAGTACAAACTAATTAGATGGAAATCTACAGTCTCCAATTTGTTGGAGCAGAAAGTGTTGAGAGCAATCCAATCTGGGCACCCCATTCCATCCATTTTTGCCTCAAATTTGGATTGAAGGTCAAATGTAGTTTGTCCTATTGTCTCCTCTTTTGTCATTATTTTACTAGTTTACTATCCTTTTGTGCATGTCGAAAGATATCAATTTTAGCCTATTTGATCATTGTTCATTTTCTTTATCATTTACAATGTGCATAGTAATCTTTAAGTGCCCCATAGCAAATGATTTTTGTATCCACATAATGCTTGAGCCTTCTTGAGCCTAGTGGATCATCTGCCTTCCAATGTAAGGTAGGGAATTGAAATAGATTTCTTGTTTTCATGCATAAACTTGTGAATCCTATTTTACGCACCATTACAACACCATTTCACGAGCATGATGACCATAGTGGAAGACTAACCACAAAATCACTCACCACAATGAAACAACAAAGAAGAGAGATGGAAGATGTCTACTCGATGGTGATCAACACATACCATTACCACAACCTCTCAAAAATGACACTAAGATGGGATAAAGGATTCAAAAAAATCTAATCAAAATCACACTATGTTGATCAACTTAATCCCCAAACACTAAAAATACTTTGCAAGAGTCCATTATCTTAACTATAAACATACAACATTTTGTTGCAACTTAACAAAGCTCAAGTAGAACATCGAAGTCCCTAAATACCAAGTGACCACTAGGGAAGGCTCTAAACAATTTAGGAAAGGTCAACAAAGGGTTTCAACCCTTACAAGACTTCATAATGAGCTACAAGACTTCTCTTAGTGAACTAGGTTTTCTACTTAGTCTTAGGTGTGACGATTAGCTTCCTATGGAATATATGAACTACAAATCAATGTAATTGACACCCCTAACACTCATTCACAATAAATTTGGACAACCTCAGAGGTTCCCTTGATTGTCTAAGCCTTAACAACAACTTCAATACACTCAAGCTACCACTTTGGGGCCCCAAAAACCCTTTAGGATAAGTGCAGTAGACAGGGGTGATCATAGTGGATAGGGGCACCAAACCAAGATAGTAGCACACCAAAAGGACACTAGCATGACATGCTATATTATTTTGGGTGCACTGGCATCCTCTAAGCAGGCTAGTGTCCATAGCAACCCAGTCTCAAGTTGTCATCATCCATTCCATGTTGGTGACATGACCAATGAGCAAATTGAAGCTAGGTTTTAGTCCTACAAACACCATGAACATGTTGGAGTAGACGAAATACCCTAGGAATCTCAAATGAACATGAAAACACCAAGGATGAAGTAGTCAAACTACTCCCCTAGACACTAGGCACCACCGACGCATGCAGCAACAGGATGGGGAGGGATACTAACACCTCCACAACACCCTAAATTCCTACCCTAAGCTAATAGCACACCAAGACCAAAAGATACAACTCTTGGACACTTTTATAAGACACTCCAGAATTCCCTTAATAAGGTTGGATCAACACTAAATGACTCAAAACTACTCAAGTCACTACAAGGAGGTATGGAAACATCATGATGGGACTATCACAACCTCCAAGATGACACAAGAAACATCTAAGTTCATATTAATCCCAATGGAAAGATTATTTGTTATAACCATGATACAATATTGAATCATAAAAAAGAATGCATAACATATTGTGTCTCGTACCAATGCATCATGTGTAAAAATAAATTAATCCATTAAAATATCAATAGATTGCATCATCCTCCATGAGGAGTGTTTAATATGCATATACATTAATACATATCTTGGATTCAAATATCCATAAGTTTACATTTACAAGAATTGAGAAAGATTATGAAAGTGTCAAAAAATAGGAGAGTAGAATGAACCCGATACCAGCCTTGAAGCCATGGTCTCTAGTCACTAACAATTGTTAGCAACGGAAATCAACCATGTGAAACCCAGAGTTCCACCCCACCACCCTCGTGGATATAGTCACACAACCAAAACTCAAGCAATGAATACACACGAGGGTACAAACTTAGATACATGTCATCACAAAGTACTTGCATCATACATGATCAAAGTGTAAACATTCCCAACAAGAAGAAATACCATAAACCTCATTTGCAAATCAATCGATACACGAGAGTATATAAGGAACTAATACAAGTATACATAACATCAAGCATCAAGGCATGAAACCACCCATCATCTAAGCACAAAGTGACATATAACATCTTAGGCCAGCATACATGGAATACACATTATCATCCCTGAAACAACACCAATAGGGAAGAAAAAACGTCTTTCATGTGCTACTAAAAATTGTACAATTAGATGTTCAAGAGAAATATTGGAGAGTGTCATCATGTAACTTGGAGTGATGGTTCACATGAAACCAAGTAGTCCTCTCATACAGACAAGGAGACTTAATCATATAAGTCACAACACTTCATGATCATACATGTCTCTCTGTCCTAGAACTCCATGAGCAGCATGTCTTCCCAAGTCATTCTTAGCCTATATGAGCACTCAAGGCATGCAAGAGGCGTCTAATTATCTTGGATCATTTTAATTAGGTTTCATCAATTTTCACTTGTTAAGGAAATGTCCCAATTAGTTACCCTAGCAGCTCCTTTATGCCTTATCCCCCATTGGAGGCACTCCTATCATTGTCCCTAATACATTCCCTTGGCTCATCTAAGTTGAAATCAAAACTCAAATCCAATGAAATCAACTTTACAATTTTCCAATTCTTCACAAAATAGGGAAAATTGTGCAATCCACAAAATCAACATGATATGAGATCTTAAACGATCCAATTTTAAAATTGCATACTTACATCCCATCAATACATAATATAATTCAATATAAAATATTTATAAATCCTCTTTTAAAACAGATCACATTTTTTTCCAAACACTAGGGAATAGAAACATCCACCATTAAAGGAACTTGAAGAACACCAAATTTTCAAAGTTCAAAAATCAGAAGTAAGAATACCCTTTTGAATCCTATCTGCCCAACATCGGTTTTCCATAATTAAATTCACAAATTGTCCATTCAATAAAAAAATTTGACATGCTAACATTTTCAAAACATGGTTTTCTCAAATTTTCTCACAACTTAAATACATAACGAAATGGAAAGGTTTACATAAGGAAAATACTTTGTTTGACTCAATGATTCAAATGCAAGTAACCAAATTTAAAAATATTAAGCAAAAAATATATTTGACGTTCTTACCTCTATTTTTCACCAAAAATGAAAGATGAAAATCTCCAAAAACTCACAAAGAAATCTTGAATCTGTGGAGCAGCATGAATGATTTGTCATTCCTAATCCAACAAAAGACTACCCACATAATTTCTCCAAGAATCCACTCCAAATTCTCCATTCCCAAAATTAAGTGTGAGGAGAATTTTAAGAGCTCAAACATCCCAAAATAAAACCAAGTGTAAAAATGAGCTGATTTGCTCAAATAAAACACCACTAATAAATTACATTTAGAAAAATGATAAGAAAAAATTAAAAAAAATAACATTTTAATTTCTCAAAAATCACCCATTTGCCCTAAATATGAAAATGCCAATAAAAATAAATACACATAAGGCATATCTAATTTCAAAGTATTTAAATTGCAATAAAAACCAATAAATCCATTTCCACATTAAAATTGATGATTAAATGCAATTAAACAACAAAAGAAAACACTCTTTACTAGTCGAACACAAAAGGCATTCAGTGTATTCAAAATATTACTAAACATGATATTTGAGTTTGTACTAGTTTTCACATGGGAAATCGTACTCAATGCAGTACATTGGGTATGGTTTAGCAACAATTTGGCCAATGTGCTATGTCTTATTAACCACTATCAAGCAAGGTACGCTTAGACATGTGGAACCAAGTGGAGTCAATGCCCAGTACCTATAACCACTCAACTAACATCAAGGGTACTTGTGCATAAATATATAAAATAGCCTAAGCACATACAATATCCCAAACGGAGTAAAATGTCACATTATGTTAATTTGTTGCATGTAAAAAATTTAACATACACCATCATTTAGCTTTAACATCAATATTAATATTTCAAAATGTATTTTAATGCCAACATCACATTTACATTAAATCAATATTTAACAATATCTCAATCATCATTAACTTAAAGAACAATTAACATTAAGTATAGTATCATTTCATTCACATTGGATAAAAAACCTAACACAAAACACACCATGCCCTAGCAAGGTCTTAAGCACAATAGAATACATGTACCCAATATAACGCAATTACCTAAAGAATAATGGTCCAAGCACATCACAGGTCATAAAGAGCACCAAGTGCATACTAAACCAAAACATAGATTAGACACTCGAGAGAAAGGAACATGTGTACAACTCAATATCTTCAGAAACAAGGTTGCAACACAAAGAGATATCCACATCTCCAACTGCAAACAAGAGAGGCATTACACTCTCCCCCTAGGAATAGGCTTACTCTTGGAAGCATACAAAATCTAAGGATAGGGAACACCTAATGCTAAATCCTACAAGCACATCAAGAACACAAGAATGACTATTTGACTCTCTCAAAGTCTTGGCCTCAACACCAAAACGCTCACCAACCACCATTGCAACTAAGGTGGGGACCAACCACATGGTCCATAGGAGCATCAACCCTCAAAGTCTTATTTTGGGACTACCATAGCTGCTAGCAAACTTCACTTGGCCACTAACTCAACCAAGAATGACACAAAAGCCTACATCTTTACCTCAACACAAGACAACAAAACACCATAACTAAACTTGTACAACCTCTTCCAAAACCATGGCACTAAACTTTCAGGGTCATGACCTTGAGTCAAGGGGGAAAGATAGTTGAATACTCACAATTTTATGAACCATTAGTTTGACACCCCAACTCCATATTCTAATCATGATCATATCAAACAATCCTAATGTGCATACATCTCATAATCTAATAATATTTCAAAGAAATTAATGCAAAAGCTAACAATCCCCTAATGTTATTCAATCACAAGGATTGTTTAATTATCATTCTAGATTCAATTGAGTTTTCTTCAAGGCACTTCAAGTAAGGAGAACACACACATAGGAATTTAAACAATGAAATAGTCATATAACCACATATTTAACCTAATTAGTTTAGATGCATTTGAAATTTAAGGTTACATTAGTCTTTAATGAGGTGGATCCTACAAAGTACTTATCCATAAACATAGGAACAAATGAGTCCTTATAAATGGAGGAGTTGGTTTAAATATCTGCAGTTTAAAATTATTCCTTACATTGAGGTTTTCTGAATATGCAGTAGATCCAAAGAAGAGAATCACTATAAAAGCCTATGATGAAGAAGAAAGAGCCTCCAAGATATTTGTTGTTTTACCCATCAAAGTTGGACTAGTTGAGAAAGATATAGTTTTCCAAGTGCTTGATATTGATTTAGTCTCTAATATTCTCCTTGGATGTCCTTGGATTCATGTAATGCAAGTCATAACATCCACATACCATCAATGTTTTAAATTTCCTTAAATGGTCAAGAAATTACAATCCAAGGAGATTCTAAACCCTTTCAATATTGCAACACCATTAATCACATGCCTGAAGTCATCGTACCTAGTAACCATGTAGCCTCCATCCACTTCTCATATTGACACAAGCTCATCACCATCTACATCCAAATCCATTGAACCAAAACTCAAGCTCAAAGACAAGGGTGTTGGAGAATACTCTATTGAACAAGCTTTTTGTATCTCCCAACTACCTCCTTCACCTAAGTCCTATGGAAAACCATCTATGGGAAAAGAATGGTCTTTAATTCCAACAAAGGATCTTGAAGGTCCTTTTATCAAATGAAGAACATTGTCAAATGAAAGTGAAGAGAAAGATATCAAGGCATGGTTATGCAAAGATGAAGAAAGTGATTCTAAGACTCAAAAGTCAAAAACGCAATTACCAATTGAGCAATATGGCAAAGGTTTTACTACTATGCAAAGAATGGGATATGATATCCATAGTCCCATAGGATTAAGAAAGGATGGACTTATTGAACCAATACAACCTTCTTTTTCATCTACATGAGATAGTAAAGGATTTGGTTATAGAGGAGACATCATAGAAAAGGTTACTACAAATTTAATTAAGCAGATCCATAAATTGCAAGAAGATAGTGAAACAAATTCTCATGAATGGGACTTTTTGAAATGTCTTATGAAGATAAGCATGTGCATGAAGTTTAGTCTTATCATTCTACCAATGCATAGCATGAGGGACAAAGTTCAAGGTCTAGACCATTAGAATTAGAATCAAAAAATATTGAAAGTGACTCCTACAAGGAAGGTTAGATATCTAGCATGACAAATAGTCTTGAGCAGAACATTGATCTTGGTCTTGAAGATATCATCATAAACCTTGAAAATTTATCCATCTTAACCATTGTCTCACTTGATCTAGATCAGCCAAATGACTCCCTTCCACTTGTACATCCTAAAATTATAAATTGGGAACAAAAAACCACACCTAAACTTGACACCTTCTATAATGGCAATGCTATTATTGATTATTTGAGTCTTAGGGATCATTTACCTTCACAATATTATGAGACATCGTTCACTTTTGAACTCAATAATGTTGCTTACTTTGGAGAGTGTGCCAAGACTTTTAGTCACAAAAATATGATAATAAAAGATAGATCTAATGGTGAAAACCATAATGCAACACTATTAGATCATTAAAAAGATAAAATAAAGGATGCATCCAATGGTTGAAACCTCTATGAGGTGCCAAAGGATGAAAGGCTTCATATTCTTCCCCAACCATCATATCGGGAGAGGTCTTTAGTCATCATTGAACCAACAAAACCTATGAATATTGGAGCATAAGTTAATCCTAAGATCATTCACTTAGAAGCATCTTTGTCAGAGCAAGAAAAGAATAACCTCATTCAATTCTTTAAAGAAAGGTAAATCAATTTTGCTTGGTCCTATGCGGATATGTCAAGTATTGATCAAGATCTCATCATGCATCATTTATCAGTAGTTCCAAGAGCTTAACTAGTAAAGAAAAAATTAAGGAAGATGCATCCACATATAGCTCTTTTGGTTAAAGTGGAGTTGAAGAAGTTGTTGGATGTGGGATTTATAAGATCAATTTATTATCTCGAGTGGATCTCTAACATTGTTCCCATATCTAAACTAGACAAGAGTATTAGAGTTTGTATAGGCTTTTGAGATTTGAATAAAGCATGCCCAAAGGATGATTTTCCTTTACCCAACATGGATATCATTGTGGATTTGATAGCGAGACATTTTATGCTATCTCTAATGGATGGGTTTCTTGGTTACAATCAGATCAAGATAGCGCCAAAGGACCAACATAAAGATGCCTTCACTTGTCTACGGAGTACATATTGTTGGAACGTTATGCCATTTGGATTGAAAAATATAGGATTTTATGGAAGATTATGTGGATGACTCTCTTGGCAAATCATTTACATGAGAAGAACATCTAAGAAAATAAGATAAGGTCTTTTGGTGCCTAGAGAAATTCAATGTTGGTCTTAATCTGAAGAAATGTGTGTTCAGAGTCACATCTGGCAATCTTTTGGGATACATAATTTCAGCAAACGGAATTGAGGTTGACCCCACAAAGGTCAAAGATATAATGGAAATGTCAACTCCTAAAAATATCACTCAACTAAGATCACTTCAGGGAAAGTTGTAGTCTATCCACAAGTTCATCTCACGGCTGGTAAATAAATAGCATCCCTTTAGTCACTTATTACACAAGAATGTACCTTTCAAATGGGATGAGAAGTGTGAACAATCCTTTCAACTCCTGAAATAATATCTAATGAATCAATCAATCTTAATGCCACCAATAGAAGGAAAACCACTTTTGTTATACATCTCAACTACTGAAGCATCTCTAGGAGCTTTACTAGCCCAACAAAATTTCAAAGGAAAGGAACGAGCAATCTATTATATCAGTCAGACACTAGTTGGCTACAAGTTAAACTATACACCAATTGAGAGAGCATGTCTAGTTGTAGTATTTGAATCTCAAAAGCTATGATACTATATGTTAACTTGTCCTATCAAGTTAGTAGCAAAGATAGATCCACTAAAATACTCTCTCAACAAGAAAGCTTTAACAGGAAGGCTAGCAAAGTGGGTCATGATCTTAAGCAAATTTGACATTGAGTACGTGGATAGAAAGGTCATCAATGGACAAGTGATTGCAGATCAACTAAGAGAGACATCACTCACTAATGATTATCCATTATATTCTAAATTTCTAGATGAATCTATCCTCACTATCACTAACCAACCATGGAGGCTCTATTTTGATGCTCTTACAGACAACATGGTTCAAGAGATGGCATTCTATTTGTTACCTCACAAGGAGATACCATACCAAAATCATACAGAATATTTTTCCTTATACAAACAATGTAGCATAATATGAAGCACTCTCCACTGGAATCGAAATGGCAGTGGAATGGAAGATAACAAAGTTGAATGTATATGGAGATTCTCAGTTATTAATTAACCAGTTGAATGATCAATATCAACCATACTGTAAAGCGGAAAATCGAACCCCAGGTGTTCCCCCCCCCCCTCCAAGGAGAGAGAAGGTCACTAGGATTGATGGTTTTCACTTAGGAGAGACTTTACATTCAAAAGAGGGGTTGAAACCCACAAGATCCAATCCTACACAATGCAAGACTGGATTCTAAATGAGTTTCAAGGGTTGTGACAGCAAGGCTACCCTCTTTTGTAAAGAATGTAGATAGAAGGTTGAACTAGGAGTGTAGGTGAAAGTAAGAAAGATTCGTTTGCAGACAGAAATAGAAACATGGGATGAAGCTGCGGACCTAGAATTAGCAGTAAAATGTCGAGACGATGTTGTCCTGCAAATTTGAGCGAAAGTTGACGAGACGATGGCGCCCGGCGTGCACACGGTCCTCCGAAAAATCCGCGAAACGAAGGGGGATCTGTTCATCTCTGCACAAGGGTTCCAGATCTTCAATTACAGCCACGTACCTGCAACCTACACACAGAAAAGAGAGGACGATTGGGGGGTTAGGGATTAGGGGTTTGCCTTTAGGTCAAACCCCAGTTTTGGAATTAACCAAGAAATGAGAATGTTGTAAATGTAAATGTTTGTAATGTAAACAAGTACTGATACCTTGTTGTAAGAATGTTTCTATTCTTACATGCGAAGGTGTAATGTTGTTGTATGTTGTATCTTGTAAGTGATCTCCTCTTCAATGGTTGAATCCTTGTCTTGAATGCAACACTTAGCCTTGAATGGAGACTTACAATGCTCAATTGCTTGAAGGAATACTTGAATGCTTGAATGTTTTAATATTTGCCTAGCGCTTCCGCCTCTTGTACACATATGTCCTTCCTCCCCAAAATGGGAGAGGAAATGTAGTTTATATACTTGTCAATTAGGGTTAAAAGGCTGATTTTTCCGACCTTGGGCCAACCTAGAATCATTATTTATCAAATTGCAAACTTGAAGACCCGATGCCCAAAAGAGACTGGGCCCAAAATAGGGCCAGGGACCAGGGCGTTGGGCGCCATGGTCCTGAGGGACCAGGGTGCTGGGCGCCATGGTCTTGAAGGACCAGGGCACTAGGCACCATGGTCCCACCTCCCGAGACAGCAGGGTGCAAGGAAGGATCAGGCCAAGGTGCAGAAATATGCAGTTTTTGATGTCGTAAACGGATTTCGGGGTCTCCATTTAGGTTCAATGTTGCGTCGCCATCGTGAAGACCCAAATACAGTCGAAATTGCAAGTGTCACAATTTTAGGATGCTACATTTAGCCCCCACTTTAGCGGGAGTATAAGCGTACGCCCATACTTCCGGTAAAGTACAAGTAAACAACATTGAAAGACTTTCACCACGTCAAGGAGGCAAGATACACCAAGCCCCCAGTGGACTACGGATCTTACGGCTTCGATTGACAAAGTAAAAGGGAAGATCACGCGGGAGAACCATGACTGTCAGTAGTAAGGTTCTCTCACTATGAGTTATGTAAGAAAAATACCAAAAATTTTCAAGGCAAAGCTAAGTTCGCCAAGAAATTTTCAAGTATCTTGAAGAGATGGACGGGGTGTATGCCCCCCTACGTTAAAGCAATCACACACGCCTCATCGGGGGTGATTGCTTTAAGGTAGTGATACACATAAGAAATGAGAAGGGAAAGGAGCACGTTATCACAAAGATTTAGCCCCCAAGTGTGAGATAAACCCAAGGATAATAGACACAAAACACAAAGCACGAGGTGACTTCGCTTTCCTCGGGGTCAGTATGATGTATGATAATTCATGTATATCATATGTATGTATGCATAATTGTTCTTCATTCCCCAATCAAGGAAGGTCACCTAGAAGAAGGGAACACATGTGTCTTTTGAGTCAACATGAGAGAGACCAAAAGAGATCTCAATGCTTTGCATCGTCCTCAAGTAGACAACACTAGGACAACAAATAGAAGAATGAGAATAACACATAGAAGAAGTAACAAAAGAAAGAGAGGAGGAGAGAGTCTACTATGCTAATGAAACTAGTCTAGCACGTCATCCACCCCCCGATCTTGCTGATCAATATTTCGGGAAGGCAGGAAACACGCTAGAGGAGGAACATCCAACACAGCAGATGGAGCTATCACAAGATCCAAACAAGGGCTATGTTCATGTTCCAAGCCACGTTGTTCTTGTCTAGGAGCTAGGATAAGTGCTTTAGAAAATTCATTAGATAAATGGTTATCAACATCAACATATTCATATTCACTATCAGAAGAAAGAGGAGTAGCATTTTCATCTATATCATCATCAAGATTTATGAAAATAGGATCTTTAACTCGCACAGGATCAAAATCATCATGTATCTTATGTTTAGGAGATTTTGGAGAAAATGGAATAATACTAGCTGAAGGTGTTTTTGGAGATTGCAAAGTTTGAGAAGCAGCTGCACAAGCTCTAAGATGACGCTTTCGTCGGTGTTCACACGTAGAACGATTTCGTCTAGTCTTAGTAGGAAGTTGAGAAGATTGAGGAGGAGGAATGTTCTCATCCTTATCACTTGGGTGTTTAAGTTGTGGTTTCTTAGGTTGGATAATAGGAGAAGAGGAAGGTCTCTTTTCTCTATAAAAGGAAGGAGGAGGAACTGCTCCATATAAAGGAGGAATATTTGGTTTAGGAAGGAGACCAAATCCATCATGACGAGGAGGTATAGGTCTACTTTTAGAAAGTTTATTAGACATAGACATAGTCACATCCATAGGAATGGGTTGGGAATCTTCTTGAGGAAAGACATTAGTTTTATCTTTCAAAGGAAGAACTTCCCTCTCAAGAATGATAGGAATATCAAGTTCGAGTGTTCTAGGTTCACATAGAGATAGGATCATATCTGTTTTCCACTTTTGATAAGATTTGAAAAGATGATCACTTCGCGGTGGAAGAGATTGGAATTGTTTAGGCCAAAAATAATCAATAGGAATGCTAGAAGTTCTTTCAACTGGTTTAAAGAGACTATGATTGACAGTAACAACTTCACCATTATGGGGAAATTTCAAACACTTGTGGATAGGAGAATCAATAGCTTTCATGGAAGATAGCCAAGGATAGCCTAGCTTCACACGAAATTGTTCGGATGAAGGAATAATAGCAAAGTTCACATCACGGGATTTGTTATGAACTTCAATAGGTAATGTAATAGAACCAATTGCAGGAGAAAAAAATGCATCAAATAATTTCACAACCACATTTGTTTTGTCATAGATCACTTGATTCAATTGCAAAGTAAAGAGAAATTCTTCAATAATAACATTAACCATGCAAGAAGGATCAATAAGCACTCCACGGCAAGGTGTATTCTTGACTTTTGCAACTATATATAAAGGACCATCAGGTGCCCTGATAGTTTCACTGGAATCAAATGTGATGGAAGGTTCTTTAGGGATTTTCTGCTGCTCTACAAAGTTAATCACATTCGGAGTCATAGACACAAGACCATCAGATGAGAAAGAGGAATCATTAGTCTCAATCACATTAGAGGTATGAGAAGGTAATGGATCAATAAAAATCTTAAGATTTTGGTTAGGAGGAGCTACAGATGTGTTGCCTTTATCATTCACGCCTGAAACAGAGATAGTATTATTATCAATCAAATCTTGAATTTTACCCTTTAAAGCAAAACATTTTTCAGTATCATGCCCAGGTTGACGATGAAATTGACAAAAAGATTCGTTATCAAAATAGGGTGAATTAATCTTTGCAGGATCTATTTGTTTTAGAGGAGGGAGAGTAAGCACATTTTGTTCCAATAACTTATTCATAATACTATGCAATGATTCATTCAAAGGAGTAAACTTTCTTTCTTTCTTGAAAAACTTAGAAATAGGAGGCACACCTGATGCTGCATTCACATTGTTGTTGATGATGTTTTCATTGAACTTAACGGACTCTCTGTTCGGTTTAAACTTTCCAAATAGTTGTTGACTACTATCACCCTTATCACTCGGAGCCATAGGATTTGCTTGTTCCATTTGACTCACAGTCATGTGATAATTGTGAAGAGTTGCACACAACTGTTGGAAAGAAGTATACTCAGAAAACAGAAGTTTTTCTCTAGTATCTTTTTGTAAATTAGAAATAAAGATTCTTTGAATATCATTGTCAGGTACTGGAAAAGAAATTTGAGCACACAAATGCTTATATCTACCAATGAAATCAATCACTTTTTCTTTAACACCTTGTTTACAATGCATTAAATCAATCAAAGTAACTTTAGGACCTATATTTTTTTGAAATTGTTGAATAAAAGCATTTGCAAGTTGTTGGAAAGAAGTAATAGAATAGGAAGGAAACGAGCAATACCATTGTAGGGCCTTATCTCTTAATGTTCTAGTAAACAGTTTTGCAAGCAACCTTTGGTCATGAGCAAAATCAGTACATATTGTTTGAAAGGTCTTAACATGTGTTAGAGGATCACTTTTACCATTATAAAGTTCCAATTGCGGGATTTCAACATGCTTAGGAGGGATAGCTCGAACAATGTCAAGAGAAACTGGGCTCGCAACATCAAATGTGGGCACACTAAACTTAGATTGATTCATAGAAGCAATTTGTTGCTGTAAAGAAGAGACAGTTTGTGCAAGATTGTTAATGGTCGCTTCAGTCGAAGAGTTCATATTAGACATGTTAGATTGTGATGGAGGTATTATGTTATTGAAAGGAGGTATTGATTGAGAGTAAGGTGGCGGGACACTATGATGGTTAGTCATAGGAGATGATTGGAAAAGAGGAGCACTACAAGGAGGAATGGAATGATTAAATGAATTGCCCCCTTGCGCCATGTTCATTTGTGAAGATGTAATAGGGACCCTTATTGAAGGAATGAATGAAGAAGTCGGATTGAATGAAGGAAGAGGGTTAATTGAAGAGGAAGGATTGCCCCCATGACTGGTGATCATAGGTGGAATGTCTTGTATAGAAGTAGTCATTATGTTTGATGTAAAAGTAGGTATACTAGCAATAGAAGTTGTCAAAGGAATAGAATGATTGACTTGAGTAGGAGGTTGTGTATAACCTAAAGTTTCGGCACAACTCTTCATAGGCATCACATTTGAATCCACAATGTGTGCAATACCATGCAAAATATCAATTCCATTCTTATCACTTTGAACCATACGTTTTAGACCCTCAATTAATGAAAGAGCTTGACTATCAGGGTATTCTTGAGACATCCATTGCTGAAAATCATCAAATTGGTTATCCAATTTCGAAAGTTGTTCTACAGAAACCTCATGGAGAGCTTCTTCATCATTAGGAGGATTAGAGGAATTACCCGTGTCCTCGTAAAAAAGGCCCTTCAAATTAGGTTCCATCTCCTCGGTAATTAAACCTTGGAAAGACTTAATTCTAAGGCTTCGTCTAACGGGAATAGTGTAAGTAGGGCTTATTGTTGTAAAACTCATGCACTAGAGAGAAAGAGAAGATTTTAAATTTTAGAGGTAGCAAATTTCAATAAAATCAGCCAATCTCCCAGATTTAAGCTGTTAAATACAATCACGACAATCTCCCGAAATTTCGGAAAAAATGTCAGGGACCGTGGCGAACGGAGTGCACACGGTCCTCGCAACTTTTTTCAAAATTTTTAGGGATGAAAGTTATGATGATTTTAAAGCTAATCTGAAAAAATTGAGTGATTTTACGATCTCTAGATAGGCCAAATTAAAGTTGCAATCTCAAAATTGAACTCTACCAAGATTGTTGAAAAATGCAAAATTTGAATTTTGAAAAAGAGAGGGAAACTGAAATTTTGAATTTTATGATTTTAGAGGGAATACTAAGAGCAATGAAAGCTTTGACGATTAAAAGTTGACTCAATTTCGCGTAAAATTCAATTTTGAAAGCGGAAATCAAAGTTGTTGCAATCAACCACTTAATTTCAAAAGTTACAAATTGCAAAAATTTGAATAAAGCACTGAAACTTTGAATGAATGCCAACACACTTTTTAGATTTAGGACAATAAGAACACAATTTTGACACAAAATTTCAATTTCAACAATTTTTGAATGATTAGAAGCCTTAATCCAAGCAATCACTAGACCAACTTTGACTTTAATTTTGAAAGTGTTAGAATTGATGAAGTCAGCCAAGATTCTGGATTTCAGCAGAAAAATACAGTAAGATCTAACTCCCGAAATTTCGGAAAAAATGTCGGGGACAATGGCGCTCGGGGTGCACACGGTCCTCGCAACTTTTTTCCAAATTTTCAGGGATGAAAGATATTATGATTTTGTTGCGGAATCCAAAATTACAGCCGATTTGGAGGTGTTTTGATCGATGAAATTATCAGTCAAAGGTTAAATCAAGAGGGTTTAAAAATTAGGGTTTTGCCACTTAACCGCTTAATTTTCAGAATTAAAGCACAAATATGAATTGATAATTTGCAATAGAAGGGTAGATCTGAAACAAGCATTAACCATTAAACATTTCGCAAGCTCAATTACTAAAAAGAAAATTTAGGGTTTTCATGCAATTAACCTCTAAAATTTGTAAAAGATCAAACATGGAAATGTAATTAAGGAGGCAAAATTTTCAGATCTAACCATGAATAATCAGAAAGGATGTTCACGTCGGGTTCACCAAAATGTAAAGCGGAAAATCAAACCCCATGTGTTCCCCCCCCCTCCAAGGAGAGAGATGGTCACTAGGATTGACGGTTTTCACTTAGGATAGACTTTACATTCAAAAGAGGGGTTGAAACCCACAAGATCCAATCCTACACAATGCAAGACTGGATTCTAAATGAGTTTCAAGGGTTGTGACAGCAAGGCTACCCTCTTTTGTAAAGAATGTAGATAGAAGGTTGAACTAAGAGTGTAGGTGAAAGTAAGAAAGATTCGTTTGCAGACAGAAATAGAAACATGGGATGAAGCTGCGGACCTGAAATTAGCAGTAAAATGTCGAGATGATGTTGTCCTGCAAATTTGAGCGAAAGTTGACGGGACAATGGCGCCCGGCGTGCACACGGTCCTCTGAAAAATTCGCGAAACGAAGGGGGATCTGTTCGTCTCTACACAAGGGTTCCAGATCTTCAATTACAGCCGCGTACCTGCAACCTACACACAGAAAAGAGAGGACGATTGGGGGGTTAGGGATTAGGGGTTTGCCTTTAGGTCAAACCCCGATTTTGGAATTAACCAAGAAATGAGAATGTTGAAATGTAAATGTTTGTAATGTAAACAAGTACTGATACCTTGTTGTAAGAATGTTTCTATTCTTACATGCGAAGGTGTAATGTTGTTGTATGTTGTATCTTGTAAGTGATCTCCTCTTCAATGGTTGAATCCTTGTCTTGAATGCAACACTTAGCCTTGAATGGAGACTTAGAATGCTCAATTGCTTGAAGGAATGCTTGAATGCTTGAATGTTTTAATGTTTGCCTAGCGCTTCCGCCTCTTGTACACATATGTCCTTCCTCCCCAAAATGGGAGAGGAAATGTAGTTTATATACTTGTCAATTAGGGTTAAAACGCTGATTTTTCCGACCTTGGGCCGACCTAGAATCATTATTTATCAAATTGCAAACTTGAAGACCCGATGCCCAAAAGAGACCAGGCCCAAAATAGGGCCAGGGACCAGGGCGTTGGGCGCCATGGTCCCACCTCCCGGGACAACAGGGTGCAAGGAAGGATCAGGCCAAGGTGCAGAAATATGCAGTTTTTGATGTCGTAAACGGGTTTCGGGGTCTCCATTCAAGTTCAGTGTTGCGTCACCATCGTGAAGACCCAAATGCAGTCGAAATTGCAAGTGTCGCAATTTTAGGACGCTACACATACAAGTGTATGGTAGATGACTTTAAGAAATATTTTGCTATCAACACTTTTGAACAAATACCAAGATTAGACTACAAAGCTGCAAATGTCATGGCAACAATAGCCTCTCTTTGATAAACCAGAAAAGAAAGCATGTTATGAGTACTTAGTGGAGTAATTGTCTACTCCTGCATATGAGGATCATGACTCTCGAATTATATGTCATCTAGTTGGACCCAATTCCCCTTTGTATAGAAACATTTATACCTATTTGAAAGAAAATACCCTACCGCCTAGCCTATCTAATAATCAGAAAAGAACCTTTATCTGTCAAGCCACCCATTACACCATTACTGTTGATACCCTTTATCAACAAGGTCTTGGCAACACTCTCTTTAGGTGTCTTGAACGTGAAGAATATCTAATTGCCTTAAGGGAGTTTCACGATGGTATCTATGGAACAGACTTTAGTGGCCCTACTTTGGTGAAGAAACTCATGTGTATGGGGTATTATTGACCAAGTATGAAAATAGATTCATATCATTTTGTCAAGAAGTGCAAGAAATACCAAATCCATGGTAATCTTATACATGCACCGACTCGAGCTTTAGTATTTAGCTTCTCCTTGGCCTTTTGCCAATGGGGACTCGAGCTTCTAGGCAAGATCCATCCACCTTCATCCAATGGCCACAAATTCATCATAACTACCACTGAATATTTTACTAAGTGGATTGAAGTCGTACCTTAAACCACTGTTATAGGCAAACAAATTACTTTTTTAATCCTAAATTACATCATTTGTCGTTATGGAATCCCTTTCGCCATTATCATTGATAATGGATGAGCCTTTAAAAATTAGGATGTCAAAGAGCTTTGTGACAAGTTCCATATCCAACACCTCTTTTCCATATCCTACTACCCTCAAGGAAATGGCCAGGCTGAGGCTTCAAACAAAACATTGAAAATCTTGAAAAAAATAGTCAATGATGTCAGACATGATTGGCATGTTCAACTAAATCCAACTTGTGGTCTTACCATACAAGTATTTGAACCCCCATAGGTGTCACACCTTACACCCTTATCTATGGTTCAAAAGCCATCTTACCCATAGAGGTCAAGTTACCCTATCTTTGAGTATCGCTAAAAGGCCTAATTTTAGATGATGAGTATCGCATATCTAGACTTCAAGAGCTTGAGTTGTTGGATGAGCGACATCAAAATGCCTTCAATCATCTTAAACCTTATCAACAAGGCATGTCAAAAAGCTACAATCACAAAGTGAAGCCTCGTGTTTTTTAGGTTGGTGATCGAGTTCTCAAGGAGAATCCAAGGAATCAACATGACAAAGAAAAAAGGGGGGAATTCAAACCAAATTGGCTTGGTCCTTATGTCATTGTAGCTACCTATGGATCAGGATCTTATCAATTGTCCACATGTGAAGGTGAGTTGTTAGATGATCTCATCAACAGCGTGTATCTTCAAAATATTTATACAAGCATTTTAGGAAACCCTAATGCAAAGGAGAAAAATACAAAAAAACAATAAAAATTGCAATAAAATCAAGTGATGAAAACCTGGAAACATGCACCATTTGTGATAAAGCAGTTCTTCCATTTGTTTGGACTCTAATTTCTTATCTACATCCATATCCATTTGTATATATCTTTAATAAAACCCCTTTCCATACCCATAATAAACCCCTTTTCATATCCATTGTATATACCCATAATAAAGCCTATTCATATCCATTGTATATCCCATAATAAAAAACTTTTCCATATCCATATCCTAACAATAAAATCACATCATGGCTTGGTTACTAGTGTTTCATCCACCCATTTCATAATAAAGACTTCCACCCATCCCTCCATATTTCCCATTCATAATAAATAAGTCATTTTTCTCGATTGGGGGCAAATCCTTGACCTAGTTACAGAATTGAATTCTTGATGCCACATTTTAGAGGATAACCACCTGTATTGTGATACTATCTCCAAACAACAAACAACTTAACAATGAGCTTCAAGCAAAATCTTGACATTAGACAAACATATATCAGACAACAAAATCAATTTGCCTAAACATCTCACCATCAGGATGATTATATTTGTCATGACAAGAAAACACATCTATGGCAAGAAGATTCAATGGTTGTGTATTGGTTTTCGTCATCATGTTTCTTATGCTACTCGAGGATGTCTGAGACTAGAGGAGCTATGATGGTGCATGATTATTTTATTTGTTTGATATTTGTGGGTTGGTCTTTAGTAATGAGCAGACTCGTCTAAGGACATGATTGACAAAGGGTCATCGAGGACATTAGGGTCTAAACATGAAAAAAGGCAATCCTTGTATGTTGATACATGCAAGTGATGCTCAGGTCATCTTGGTTTAATTATACCTAGATGTTTGTATTAACTTGCTAAATCAAAATCCATGTAAGAAATACTCGAGTCATTTTGGTTCAATAATGACTAGGTGCTTGTACTTTCTTACAACAATTAAAGCTCAATGATGACAAAAGGCATGGAAAAAATGTATATAAGATGACTTCATTCCATTTATGTTAGTTACCTTGCATTTTATTTCATCACCAGTAAGCATTTCATCTATAACATTTTTAGAGGTTATCTCTCTATGCATGGCTCGTGATTCTACATCTACAACCTTATCATTCTTAAGTCTTCTAAGTTATTATATTTTCATTTTATGATTGAGTACACTTGGCATTACAAAAACAACATTTCATAATATTATATTTTAGTAGCATCATAATTGCATTATTTATTTTAGATTATCCATTTAGTTACAATATTCATTATGATTATAATCATCATATAGGATTACCTTATTATTACATACATCATAAGTATTAGTTGCATTATCCATACATTTAGATCATGATTTGAAATAAACATCTATATAGAGTTCTCATACATAAACATAGGTTTCATATATACAGAACTTTCATGAAGATCACAGAAAAAAACAAAAATAACGTCATCATAATATCATTGACATACAACATCATGTACATGTACATATCACTCATTATAATTAAAAGTATCCATTGCATCAAATAATTCAAGTCATAAATTAGTCCATTACATATGCATTGAAAATTTAAAAATTCATTATATGCATACTTTACTATATAATATATGCATTTAATCATATAGAAGGATCCAATACGTATGCATACCACATCTACAAAATCATAAAAACGTAAGTCAATCATCAAATAGGCACCATGACATCATACATCATTTGTTTGAATGTATATGAGCATGACATTATAGAAACATCATCATCATCATCATAGAATCATAATCATAAAATCAGCATGATAAGATAATCATCATAACATAATGCATCTAAAAAGTATAAGAATAAAAGACAAAGTGCATCCATCCATAATAAACATGCATAATAACCTGCAAATCATATACCATATAGTTCATCAAAAATAATAATGTCCAAGTGTACAATGATAACATGAATCAAAAGATACATCTCAGGTCAAATCAAGTCATATGATCATATAAAAAATGATGTATACATGACTGAATCTAAGAACTACAACCAGAAGTTGTTTGTCTCTATTGTGGGCCACTTGATGGACCTACTCCTATAGAGCCCGGTAGTGGTCGTCATGGACGAGGTGGTCCCATCAAACCGACACTCTTTGTCTGAGTCCTACCTGCCCTCTGCTCTGGAGGAACAGTCTGCACATATAAGGAGTGCCAGTAATGTATCTCCTTACTAGCATGAAAAAATGGACATCATACTATCATTATGGGGACCCTCGACTCCAACCTGTTGTAAATGCTCTACCAAACTCTTTGACCTGCCATATTTCTCTATGGTTGTGTCCCTCTCCATTGTGAGACCCCTAACCTACTCCTATTATTGTGCAAGTTGTGCTTGCAACTGAGCAACCTAGGCGCCAAAAATGTGAGCTTGGAAATGTAAAACAATGCAAAACTTACTAATATGCCACAATAATCTAGAAACACTACTTTTCACAAATACACCAATGAGACTAAAGAAATCAACATAAAAGTTTTTTATTAAAGCAAAAACAGGTTTTGAAGGGACCCGAAACCCTTTACAAAAGGAGAACAGTTTGGACTTAACAAGACATTAAGCCAAAACAAACCACAACAACAAAACAGCCCCATAGCTAAAGGTATTCAAGAATAACCACTAAACGAAGTTGAACTAAGACGAGATAGAACAAAGCCAAGAAAGGGGATCGAAATAGACTGACCCCTCCAAAATGAAAAGTTGCCTTACAAATAAAACATATGCATGAAAAATCTGCAAGCAGTCTGAGATCCAAAAGGAGATACATAGAGCGATAAAAAAGAAAAAGAAAAATAAAGTTCCAACTGCCCTAAGGGGTTTTAACTATTGCCCTAAGGGGTTTTAACTACAGGCACCCCCAACTTGAAGCAAACAACCATCATTAGGATTTCCCTTTGGATCCCTTCTTTTGGGATCTAAAGGTCATGTCAAAAGAAAGCAAAGACCTTTTAGAATGTTTTCTTTTAACAAAAATCCAACCTTCTTCAACCTTAGCAGCCTCAGCTTCCCAATCCAATGAATCCAAGGCAGGAAATGCAACACCCAAGGAGAGGCCACCAAACATCAAAGAGCCAATAGAGTCAGGGCTAGGCACATCCCTGGAAGAAGAAACAGACAATGGGACAGCTCCAACTATAAGGAAGCAAAGGTGTGCGGAAACGCTTCCTACACTAATCTTGAGAGGACGATTATGCAAATTTCAACTTAACTATCACAGAGATCACAAGAAGCACATAGAGTAGAAATAAAACAATAAACACATAACACAGTGATTATCGTGGGGAAAACCCATACGGGTGAAAAACCCCACACTCTAAAACCTGCATAATGTATTAACAAATCAACATGAGATTACAATACACTTGCAACGCAAGTTCTTACAAGAGCATCACCTCAACTCAATCTCAGAGAGACTTCACTAGCATCCTTCTAGTGCCCAGCCTTGCAAACCAAACTCCATCATGCAAACTCCTCTCCAAGCCCTCATTATATAGGAATTTTACAACCTGGAAACCATTTGTGGTTTTACAATACCATGGGCAAAACCTCCATGACACGTGTTGCCCACCCTTGACATTTGTTTTTCCAAGATAAGAAAACCAAGTTAAAAATAGTTACTCGCGTCCAAACTCTTATCCCCTATTTTTGACCCTCATAACTAACATGAAATGTGTCATATAATCTCTAAAAATGGCCCCCCTATATTATACTATGGACAAGGCATCTTTTGACAACTCATACCTTTTTTCAAGGCATCGACACATGGGAAACCTCCCAACTACATTTGGAACTATTTACTAAAAATTGCAAGGTTGAGACACATGTATCTCAACATTCTCCCACTTGTCGAATACCTTGCGAGAGTCAAGGGATCCATATTACCATGGACTAAACAGTCAGGGGCCAAGAGGCCCATAGACTCTTAACACCATCTGAACTTCTTTGTGCTCATAGGCTTAGTTAATGAATCAGCAACATTCACCAAAGTTTCTACCTTCTCCAACTTCACCCTGCCATCCTCAACCATATCTCTCACAAAATGATATTGTACATCAATGTGCTTGGTCTTGGCATGAAAAGTTGGGTTCTTCGCTAGGCAGATTGCACTCTGACTGTCACTATAAATTGTCACTGCACCCTGTTTAAACTCTATATCTGAACACAATCTCTTAAGTCAAATGGCTTCTTTGCAAGCATGAGTAGCTGCCATATACTCTGCCTCTGTAGTGGACAAAGTGACCACAACCTGTCGCTTGCTCATCCAACTAATTGCACCACCAAATAATGTAAACACATATCCACTAGTGGATCTTCTTCTATTAACATCACTAGCCCAGTTTGAATCCACAAAGCCTCTAATATCCAAGGAATGTTCATTTCATGTTCCATGAAAACATATAGAGTACTCTGAGGTACCCTGCAAGTATCTAAAAACTCTTTTTACTGCATCCCAATGTGCTCTTCCTGGATTAGACATGTAACGGGAAAGTACTCCCACTGCTTGGGCAATATCTGGTCTTGTACAAACCATAGCATACATCAAACTTCCAACAACATTTTGGTATGGTACTTGACTCATCTCTTCCATCTCCAATGGGGATGTAGGACACTGTGAACTAGAAAGCTTTGTTCCCGTTGTAACGGGAACACTCAATGGTCTAGAATCTTGCATATTAAATCTTCTCAGAATAGTACCAACATACTTACTCTGGCCTAGCCAAAGCTTTTTATTTTGTCTATCTCTTACAATTTCCATTCCCAGAATGTGTCTTGCTGCACCAAGATCTTTCATATCAAATTTTGCCGAGAGTTGAGATTTAATTCTGCAATCAAACCTTTTCCTTTCCCAATAAACAACATGTCATCAACATACAAGGCAATAACCAGGAAACGATCACCATCAGATTTGAAATATATACAGTAATCAGATTTAGACCGCGCAAACCCCAAACTCAATATATATGTATCAAACTTCTGATACCACATCCTAGGACTCTGTTTTAAACCATACAAGGATTTCTTCAACTTACAGACCAAATTACTTTTACCTTTTACCACATAGTGCTCTGGTTGTGTCATATAAATTTCTTCCTCCAAATCTCCATGAAGGAAAGCAATTTTTACATCCATTCGTTCGACCTCTAGATCATAAGCTACTGCAATAGAAAGTAAGAAACAAATGGATGTCATTTTGTCTACAAGAGAAAAAATCTCACCATTATCTACTCCCTCAACCTGGGAGTAACCTTTGGCAACCAAACGTGCTTTGTACTTCTCAATTCTTCCATCTGAACCTATCTTCCTTTTGAACACCCATTTGCAACCAACAGGCTTTCGTCTTTCAGACAATGGTACAAGATCCCATGTGTCATTCTTCTTAAGAGCTGTCATCTCTTCATCCATGGCAATTTTCCAGGACTCTGAATCATTTATACCAAGAGCCTCTTCTACAGATTTCGGTTCATCAATATTAGCATTCAAAGCAAATATGCATCTCCAATCATCAGGAGAATATCCATACCTTTCAGGTGGTTTTCTTTGTCTAGTAGACCTTCGAATAAGTTCAGGTTCAGGTTCTTCTTCCTCTAATGATTCAAAACTCATAGAGCTCTCATCAACTTCTTATCTTTCTAAGGGCCTCGATTCAACTTTTTCAGGTGTAGCTGGCAGTTGAATCACATCTTTCTTTTCTTCTTTTTGTCCTGGCTGCATTGTAACAGAAGAAGACTTAGTTTCTCTAAAAATAACACTTCTGGAATAAAATACCTTTTGTGCAACAAGATCTCAAAGCTTGTATCCTTTCACACTATAACTGTATCCAATGAATATACATTTAACAGCTTTGTTATCCAATTTTGTCTGCTTCTCCTTTGGCACATGAGCATATGCCTCACAAACAAAAACTCTCAGATGACTAAGTGAAGGCTTGTGGCCCGACCACGCTTCCATTGGCGTTTTATCAACAAGAGCTGATGTAGGAGACCTATTTATCAGGTAGCAGACAGTGGCTACAGCTTCAGCCCAGAACTTTTGTTCTAGACCAGCACCACTTAGCATACTCCTAGCCTTCTCCATCAAGGTCCTGTTCATTCTTTCTGCAACTCCATTCTGTTGTGGAGAATACGGAGTTGTCTTCTGTCTCTTAATACCACAATCTTTACAAAATGTGTCAAAATCATTGGAGCAATATTCACCGCCATTATCTGTCCTTAAACATTTTATCTTATTTCCAATCTGCAACTCAACCATTGCTTTAAATTCTTTGAAACGACTGAAAACTTCAGCTTTACTCTTAAGAAAATAAACCCATGTTCTTTTACTGAAATCATCAATGAAAGAAACATAATAAACTGATTTACAAATAGAAAAAACATCAACTGGACCAAATACATCCGAATGGATTAGATCCAAAACACTTGAAGACTTGTAAGAACTAGAGTAAAACTGAATGCGGTTTTGTTTTCCATAAATACAATGCTCACAAAAATCAAATTCAAGATTGCAATCATTCAACCCATTAACAAGGTTCTTATTTTTCAAAGTTCGTAGACCCTTCTCACCTATGTGGCCGAGTCTCAGGTGCCACAACATTGTCTTTGTAGACGTGTAAGTCAACACTTTTGACCCTTTTGTGATTTTTTATTTTGTCGTTTTTGGTCAGTTTTTTATTTTTGAAATTCGATTTTAACGGTTTAGCGCGTCAAAGTCACAATTTAGCGCATACGAAAATTTAGGTAGTGCATGACTCTTCTCTACAGGTAACTTTGATTCGATAAACAGAGCACCCTTGGGTACCCAAAAACCATGACCATCTGCTGAAAGAGACACCCTCTCCTTTTCCAACATAGTCTTTATCATAGTCTTATCAGAAGTGCAATTGCACTCAACTATGCATGCATCAAGCCGATACAATGTACCCATTCTGCTTCCTCTTGCTATTACCATAGCACCTCTCACCATTTTCACACCTGCTTCAAAAAACTGTACATGCACACCCGCATCTATTAGTTTGCTAATAGATAACAAATTTCTTGCTAGTCCTGGGATATGCAAGACACCATCAAATCTTCTAGTTCTACCATCAAAAAATTTAACATGAACACTTCCACGACCAACAATATCAAGAAAGGAGTTATCACCCAAAAACACCTTACCACCATCAAACTTTTCATACTCACTAAACCAGTTTCTAATAGGAGTCATGTGGAAAGATGCACCTGAGTCTATCAACCATGCATTGTCAACTGCACGAGTGGCCAAGGCTGCAATAAAAGCATCTCCATCTTCCTTCTCGGACTCTGAATCAGAATCTTGTTTCTTCTTCTTTTTCTTCTTTTCTTCTTTACAGTCCCTTCGGAAATGTCTGGTCTTTCCACAATTCCAGCAAATTACCTTGGACTTACCAGGAGATTTTGATCTCCCCTTATTCTTGGACTTAGAACGGTCATTCTGCTTTTCATTCTTGCCTCTTTCTTTTGGTCTTCCTCGAACACTCAAAGCCTCTTTGGCATTCAGAGAAACCTTCCTTCTCATCTCCTCAAAAAATAGAGAACCAACAACATCCTCCATCTTCAAGACAACTGCAGTGCTCCCTATGGCCATCACAAGGTTGTCCCATGAGTCTGGCAACGAACATAGCAGGATTTGGCACCTTTCTTCTTCATCCATTGGTACCCCAACTGAGGTCAACTAAGTCACCAACATATTAAAACTTTCCATATACTCAGAAATTCGTCCACCTTCTTCCATTCTCAAGGAATGCAACTTCTTCCTCAAGAAAATTTTATTCACAAGTGATTTTGCTTGGTAGATCTCACTTAGCTTCTTCCAAAGCTTCTTCGTAGTAGATTCTTCGTGGACATTAATCAAAATTGAGTCTACAAGGCACAATCTTATCAGACCTTTAGCTTTTCTATCCATTACATCATATTGTGCAGCTAAAGTCGAATTTGTGGGCCTCGACTTATTCTCATCGACTGCATCCCATAGATCTCGATCAATCAATAGATCTTCCATCTTCAGCTTCCACATTTCAAAGTTTGTGCCAGAAAACTTCTCTACATCAATACTCCCTGATATACTTGTCATCTTTATGATCCTGCAATACAGAAATGAAATACTCTACACAAGCTCCCACTCAAACCTTGATTAGCTCAAAAAACCCTGTACCCAACAAATAGAACCAAAACTGGTCAGGCTCTGATACCACTTGTAAGGAAGCAAAGGTGTGCGGAAATGCTTCCTACGCTAATCTTGAGAGGACGATTATGCAAATTTCAACTTAAATATCACAGAGATCACAAGAAGCACATAGAGTAGAAATAAAACAATAAACACATAACACAATGATTATCGTGGGGAAAACTCATACGGGTGAAAAACCCCACACTCTAAAACCTGCATAATGTATTAACAAATCAACATGAGATTGCAATACACTTGCAACGCAAGTTCTTACAAGAGCATCACCTCAACTCAAGCTCGGAGAGACTTCACTAGCATCCTTCTAGCACCTAGCCTTGCAAACCAAACTCCATCATGCAAACTCCTCTCCAAACCATCATTATTTAGGAATTTTACAACCTGGAAACCATTTGTGGTTTTACAATACCATGGACAAAACCTCCATGACTTGTGTTACCCACCCTTGACATTTGTTTTTCCAAGATAAGAAAACCAGGTTAAAAAGAGTTACTCACGTCCAAACTCTTATCCCCTATTTTTGACCCTCATAACCAACATGAAATGTGTCATATAATCTCTAAAAATGGCCCTCCTATATTATACCATGGACAAGGCATCTTTTGACAACTCATATACCCTTTTTCAAGGCATCGACACATGGGAAACCTCCCAACTACATTTGGAACTATTTACTAAAAATTGCAAGGTTGAGACACATGTATCTCAACACCAACAGACACATCAGATGCAGAAACAGGTATAGGGGCAGCTCCAGCAGACATACCATCCAAAATCCGGACACCCAACAACTGGGACAGATCCAGGAAGTAATATATCAGGGCCACCAGATGGCTCAAAAGGAGTTGAAGCAGGAACATCATTTGAAACATCAGCAAAAGGGACAACACCAACAAAACATCCACTGAAGGAGTATCGGATCCCGACCTAGGGACCAAGGGGGTAGATCCAACATAATCTACCACAGGTACTTTAGAGCCATTGATGGAAAGATCCTACCCAACCGTCTGAGAAGAGCTCTTGAAAACCGTATAATGTTAAGAAGATGCACCTTTCCACCATGAAGAGGGCTTCTTCACTTTAACTTTCTCTAAATCACATTTAGCCGTGACATGCCCAATCTTGAAGCATCTTCTACATATGAAGGGAATCCCTTCATAAACCAAAGGTTGAATCCAAAAACCCTTGGGGGTCGAAAGTTTGATCTTTGCTGGCAGCCCCTCAGAAGCATCAATATCTACCAAAATATGAGCATAGGTGGAATGGAGGATATCAGAGGACTCCACATCCACCATAAGAAAATCTCCCAACACCTCACCCGATTCCTCAAGGAGTTGGCCCACCCAAAGATGAAGTGGGAGGTTGGGGAGTCTAACCCAAATCGGCATTTTACAGAAGGATTCAGATGAGGGATTAAAATCCTCATGCCAGGGTTTAATCATCAAAGGAAACGATTCTCCCAAGTAAAAAAATGGTCACATAGAATGATCTTTCTATCAACCACTTTATCAAACTTGGCAATAAAAAAACCTTTGGCCAAAAGGAAAATCTGAACCGAATCCAAAATGAGGGGTTCCCAATGCTTAGAGATCCAATCATGGAGTCCCGAGAGACTGGGCCAAAAACCCCTAAACCGGCATGTAACCACAATAGAAGAAAGATCAGAGGCAACCTAATCAATCTCTTTAACCGTCTTTTCTTCCAAATTAATAGCAATAGACTTACAACCAGGAAAAGGCTTAGTCTCAGCATGAGCAGGGCCCTTACTCCCACCAAAAGCCAGACGATCCGCATAAGATCCCCTAGAGACCCCAAAAGTTGAGAAATCTGGACGATCCTTCCCTGCACCCCCTATGGCAGATCCATCTGCAACAGTGGGAGCAAAAGCGAACCCATCACGGTTCAAAGCAGTTGCAACAAGGGCGATCTTGTCCACTCGAACGACAGAGTCGTTGGACTTGCATTTCAAATTCTCGGACATCGGGAAGAATGATCTAAGTTATACCTTCATAAAATTGTTGATTCTTCTTTGTTCCATTGTGTTATATCTCCTAAAATCTTGTTGTCACGATTTTGCTCTCAAGACTCTTGCACAAATGATTCAAGATGACTTCAAGGAGAATGAACTTTGTGGTTAATGAAAAATGCAAAGTGGAGTGTTCCTACAATGCAAATTAAGATAATGATGATGGAATGAAATGAAAATGATATAGATATGAAGCTACAATGGATATGCAAGCTATTGATATGATGATAAATGCAACAATGAAAGTATGCTATGTTAATGATAATTGCTAAAAGCCAAAGGCAAAAATTGCTATTATCTCTTGAAAGCATAAAAAGTAAACTACAACACTTGCCAATTAGCCAAAATGAGGATGTGATGTCTCCTTTTATAGAAAATTTAAGGCTCTAATCCTAGGTGACATAGATCAATGGATGAGAATCGGTCTTGAGAAAATGAATGGCTAAGATTGAGTTGGTTGAGTAGTTAAAGAGAAAGGAGGATGTTCCTCCTATGTTGACAAAGTGGAGGAAAAGGTGGGAGATGCCACATGTCATGATGCTCTCCATGACATGAGAAGGAAGAGGAGGAAACATTCCAAGTTGTTGGAATGTGACACAAAAGGTAGGCCTCATAAGACATGTCTCATTAGTCACCTTTGACCATGGTGAGGTGGAGAGACCAAACTCTTGAGAATAGGAAAGATGGAGAATGGATAAAATAAGGTGACACATAAGTCTCCACCTCCTTTTAACTAGGGAAGGGTGTTGAAGATAATTAGGTAATTAAATATTAAAATATTTAATTTTCTTAGCCACATGAGAATGAGGTGGAAGTGAGGTGGAAAGGTGATGTGGAAGAGTGATGTGGATTTTAGAGAAATTGACTTCCGTCTTTAAATAACTTAGAATTATTTAATTAATGGAGACTTTAGAAGACCTAAGACTTAGTTAAATAAATTAATATTTATTTAATCTTAAGAAGAATAAGATAATAGAGGAATAGGTATTAATTAAATAATTAATATTTAATTAATTTATCTCAAGTCAATTGTAGGTGTGTACAATGGTGACTTTGGGAAACATCCCTGTTTCCCAAGGGGGCATCTCCTTCAACGCTGTATTTCTGCCAGGAGCATGGATGCTCTTTCAGAACAAATGATTTCTATGTCGGTTGCAAGTGAATTTGTGGATAAAGCTATAAAGGAACATAATTTAAGTAAATGCATGGCAGAAGCATTGGCTTCCATCACTCTTCCTACCCTCCTCTCCCATGTGATCTATTCCCAGTTCAGTTCAACTCAGCAACAGATAAAGAAAGTATATGGATTCAGGGACCTTGGTTTCATGGTAGAGCGAAGCTTTTCTTCTGCTCTTGGCAGCTTCATTTTTTTGACCCAGAAAAAGTGATTTTCTCAACAGTTCCCTTCTAGCTTCAGCTGTATCACCTTCCTCTAGGTTGCAGATGAAGTGATAGTATACTTATTGCTGAATTGAATAGGAACCTTCATTAAATTGGATCCAAAATGTTAGTACACATGGTAGCTTTGCTAGAGCCTGTGTGCTCTTGGATCTTTCTAGACAAGTCATTCTATGCATATTTCAGTTTTTTCAACACAAGTTTCTTGGTCGCAATATGTGGATTTAAGGTTGTACTTTCGGATGCTTCTCCTGCAATTTCTTCATATATAGGCAGAATGCTCTTCTAGTAAAAAGAACTGAGGTTTGTCTATGCAATGGGTCCCTAAAAATGTAAAGCCTAGTAATGATGTCCTTTGGAGAAATAATGGATGCCTTTTTACAGCCAAAGGTTCCTCAAAAGATGGAATGGAACCAAAGAAACCACAGAAAAGGAGGAAGATATTCTTTGAAGATGAGGCTGCAGCTAGGGATCGGGCGAAGATGCCCTTTGCAGTTAGAAAGGAACCAATGATTCTTCACATGCAACAAGGTGGGAGGATACACTGAAGATGAGGTTGCAGTCAGTGGCTTTGCTAGAGCCTATGTGCTCTTGAATCTTTCTAGACCAATCTGTCATTCTATTCCAATTTCTTCATCACAAGCTTCTTGGTTGCAATATGTAAAAATTTAAGCTTTTACTTTCAGATGCTTCTCCTGCAATCTCCTGGGGCATAGATAAGCAGAAAGCTCTCCTAGTAAAAAGAACTGGGGTTCACCTATGCAATGGGTTCCTAAAAATTCCAAAAGCCTAGTAATGATTTCCTTTGGGAAAATAATGGATATCTTTTTACAGCCAAAGGTTCCTCAACAGATGAAATGGAACCAAAGAACCCACAGATGAAAGGAAGAATATTCTTTGAAGATGACACTGCAGCTAGGGATCAGGAGAAGATGCCCTTGATCTCTGTAGTTGCAAATCTTGGTGAATAAATGATTGTTTGTACTTTAAAAGCATATAAAGATTTCTGCTTGATTTTTGCAAAGCATGTAGTAGATTTCCCATACACATATAGTTGTATCTTTTCTAAGCCTATCAACTACCTAATCATTTAGCAACATTTAATGTTCTGATATAAATGTAAGGCATTACCCTAATTGACCCTTTATGCAACTTCAGTATCACATGAAAACAACTCTATGGTTAAGCATGCTTGGGTTAGAGTAGCACCAAGATGGGTGATCTCCCAAAAACCTCAACACTCCCGCCTATGAGCATTAGATGCAATGAGTGTCAACTGGACCATTCATGTTTATCAGAGATGTGTTCTTGTCAACCACTACTCAAGATATAAGGGTCAGAGAGTTCAACACAAATTATGCATTTGAATCCTGATCAAACATCACATAATTTGAGACAGCAAAAAAAACACCTACTAAATTATAATCTTTCAATTTTCACTTTGGAAACAAACCAAAAACTAGCTGAGTCCAAAAGATTCCAAGGTATCTGTCCTATAATTTATCTAAATGTCATATTAAATAGAGCTCACAATAAAAAAGAAGCAAGTAGAGGAAAAAGAATAAGATATTGAAATTAAGGTTAATACATCGAATGGATAATTATGTGCATTATCTAGATATATCAGAGTATTTACATGTTTCTAATTGGAGCATGTGATGAGAATTTGATGATACATCCCTTGATGTCAGTGAATTTTATTATTTCATTGGTTTCCTCTGTTATCTGTCAAGTAAACGCAATTCTACCATAGCTTCCTTCCTTGTTGGTGAATACCAGGCAAGAACCTTTGCAGCAGTTAGTACTTTCAAGGAAAAATCCAAGCCATAAACAATCTCCTTAACATGGAGACCGCATTTGGAAGATGAGAAATCTAAGGAATATCTAGAGTCAATTCTTGCAGACAATGGCCCTGCAATCTGTGAGAAAATACATATCAGAAAACTGCAACCATATATTACTTATTAGCAAAAGACAAGCACATGAGATTAGTTTGCAATTTACCTGCTGTTGCATCATAATGGCAAGTGAAGGGTGCGACACTTCTTCTCTATCCTGTACATCTAATAACGCTGACCTGTAATATTTATGACGCAACCAGGTGGCACCTGTGGCAAATGCTGATGCTGTACCAATGTCTAATCGAGCCTCTAATCTTGTAAGATCTAGCAAAGGCTTTTGAAATCTTCCTAATTGGGCTGCACATCCTAAGGATGCAAATAAGTCAGCTGAAAAGGGAGATCTCTGAACCTTTGCTTGTAAGGAAGAACTGGATGACCCATCTTCGTTTGATTGGGTTTCCACTGGTAGCATTTTCAATTTAGCACTCGAAGTGTTACCTGTTTTTATAGCATTCAATGTACTCCCTGTAAAGAAGAATAAGCATCATCTTCAAAAAATTGTTGTACAAATGATTATGAACAGACAAATAACTAGATCAACTTTCCTTCATTGTCACTTACCATGGAACCCTCTTGAAATAAATTTAAGCTTAAGTTCTTAAAAAACACAACTTAAACTAATAAAGTAGCCTCCAAAACCTTTAGGACTGTGTACTATGACCATGTTTGTGTTGTTTTGGCATGATCCCAGCCACTCAAAAGCAACAGTGAGTTGCAAAACAGTCTCATTCTTGCACAAGAACATTTGCTAACCAAAATAGTTGTCTAAATAAGGCTAACCATTTCTGACTAAAAAATGTGAGCCCAAAATTATGAATTAGCTTTGTACATGACAAGTTACCATACATGTCTTGTATACTAAACTACAAAAATAAACCCCAACGTACTGAAATTCTAAATGTGCATAGGCATGGCAGCTTTGATGAACTAGAAGATTCAGGTATCTGACACTCCAATATACACAGACAATTGTGGCATTGTTACGAAAGATTTATATTTTTGGTGGCAAAAAAGGAACTGGCTAAAATTAAGTAGAAGCCACCTGACCCAGCTCGTGTTAAAATTTTTATTGATGTCACTCCATCAGGAAATGAAGACAACACCAGAGCTGGTGGCTTCTCTAGAGACCATCCCAATCTGCCCAATTCAGCTTCTGCTGGAATTTAACCTCCACCAACAACAGCATTACAGAAGCCTTGGCGATCAGAAAAGCTTTAATTCTTGCCAAACAATGCAGAACCAACAAAATCATTGCTGAATTGAACTCCAAGATCCTGCTCACCTAATTGTGAAGGAGTCCATTTTGGGCCACTGGAAATTACGTCACATCATGTACGACATCTCTCAGTTAGCCTGCAGCTTCTGGAAATGCATCTCCCAACATCTAAATGAGAGGCCAACCACACAATAGACATCTTAACCAAACATGCCTCTTACAATTCAAGCGTGGGAATTGAGTCATGGAAGAAGTTGATATTCCCTCATCGGCCTCAAAGCAAGCCTTATATCCATCATTAATGATGAAAGAAAAAACCAATTAACACAACTTCTCACTAGGGTCATGGTTGACCTGCATTTCAGTCGCCACCCTAATATTAATTTTCTTGATCCCATTTCTCTCTATCCACATTTTATCCCTTAGCCAACCCGACATGACAATCTAAGCCTCGTTTGCTTCTAAAATTGCCACCCTACATTCTCCCATTTGTCATGTCAATGATGGTTACTTTATATGTTGCACCATAAACCATCAAGTTTTGATGGACAGTGGCATAGATTGGGTGTCACTCATTCAATGCCCATCTCCCTTTACACTCTTTTATATCTCTCCGCTTCCATTCCCTTTTCATTTGTCATCATCAATATGCCTTGCAATTTTTCGATACATTCCTTTTCTACTACTTACAGAGCAGGTTGTGACCTTTGCACTTCCTTCTGACTTCCAGTTTAGCTCCCCCTCAAGGTTTGTGACATTTGTCACATACTTGCAAAGGTTTAATGCCTTTCTTTCTAACAACTTGTTTTTTATTTTTTTCTACTGCACGCTCATCTTCCTCCCTCTCTATTATTCGACAATTTGTTATTCCCAAGCAATAATCTAGCTTTATTTTTTATGGTTAAAATTTGAAAACAAGCAGATAGTCTGTCTTACTAATTCCAAAGCAAAAGCTCCATCAGGAAATGAAGACAACTCTCCCCGACTCTCTTATTTTTTAAGGCTGAAAACAAGCAGATGGCCTTCCATTTCTAACCAAGCTAGCCCTATCTACCATCACTCTCACCACCCTTGTCAGCATGCCTTAAGGTTGGCCAAATGCCAAAATGCCTCCTCACCCACTAGAAAAAAAATTATGAAACACATTGAGGAGTTTGGCCAAGCTAAAAAGCCTTTCAATGAGATGATTGTGTCAATTCCCCTTGTTCCCATCCTCATTCTGATCCCACATAAAATGGCTGAAACTAGAACCAGGATGTCCATATACAGCAATGTAGTTTTCTTTCCTAAATTTAACCAAGCCTAGGGAAAAAGCACCCTCAAGGATAATTGACTGAATGTTAAATCTTCTTATGAACATGAAATTAAACATGTATCAGATGACATAGCCAAGATTAAAGACCATATTACTTCCCACCTTTTCAATCCTGGACCTGCCCTTGACCCAGCCCACAAGAAGCCTAAGCTTTGCACCCATTCACAAGAAGTTAAGAATATTAGGCCAGACCCAAAACTTTGTGACCCTGAGCTAAAGATACTACCTGCCGACTGCCCACACAAACCAGGGCTGGACTTTGCAGATTTTAAGGCAGATGTTGTGACAGCCATGGAGCAGATATATAACAGTTTGCATGATATTGATAGATGGGAGCAAAACAGCAAGCCTACTAAACTTTAAACATTAATCCTTTTATGGAGGACAACACAATGCGAGAATGTGAGTCCATTGAGACACAAAAGAACAGCCCTTAATCACTATATGCCTACAGTGCTGTGAGAACATCCCCCTGGAGAGGTCAGCCACGACCAAAGTGATTTTCTGTTTTCTGTTAAATATTTATTTTTACTATCTTAGGAAGTGAAAAAAGAATTCCCTCTATGATCATTGTATTCAACTGTTCAACATAACTTGGCACTATTTGCTGGTTGCTGCCAGCTTACAACTTTAATTTCACTTGAAATTTATAATTTTTGGACCTAGTGAATAGCATGCCCAGATAGGATTCCCCTCTGAACTATCTGGATTTACCGTTATATTCGGAGCTATTGCATCTAAAACTCATAAATCCACTACTGCAGGTCACATGCAACTCTGTTCTATTTTTTTGGTTGATATATTTTGCTCTTTATACCTGCTTCAGAGGAAAAGGAAAAATGACTGACAATTTACTCCACCTCTCCAATGTGATTCTAATATGGTTTTCAGTGGATGGTTCAGATTTTAGCATGAATGCTACACTACTTCTGACTTGATTTGAGCTTCTTACAACAGCTGCAGTGTTATATTTTTAATCACCCAAGCATCCATGAAAGTAAACAATTAAATATCAAATGCAGCTAGTAAAGCATGGTACATACGCTGCAAGTCAACAGTCCCAAAGGAAATTAATGCTACATTGTGAAAGTCACAATGTCAGTATAAACCAAAAAATACAAATATGCTAGTACATTCCAATCATTAGTTGTCGGTTGTCCATTTTCACCAGCCATTTCTTTCCTGTTAAAAAAAGTCAACCAAGCAATAATTGCATAACACTGAGTTTGAGATCCATTGGGTTAGATTATTTATGAATAGGATGCTTGATGCCCACAAAATCTTCTATTTCTCAATGTTGTAATAATTTTGACCTCCAAAGCATTGACCTAAAAAAGGGTCACTGGTTTTTTATACAGAATTTTCCTGGGGTACATGTCCCCAACACCCCACCACCCGTTGCGAACATCCTAAACTGAGAAAATGCAGTAACATCCCAGAATGCATCACTAAAATCAGGTATGACAGGAAACGCATAGGGTACACCTGACTGTCCCCAAGGCAGCTGGAGACATCTCAGACGTCCTTTGACCATCCTGGCAACAACCAGGCATCCCAAAAAAATCATTCATAAAATTCAAAAAAGGCAGCTAAATTTAGCATGACAATATTATAACAACAATATAAAATGACAGTACAGCAATTAAATTAATCATGACAGCAGTGACAGAAACAACTGTAGTTTAACAGCAATAAATATATCATGATTCAAATTCATACTTCATGATATATGTTATATAACAGTTGACACTAACAGCCATAATTAAGATTTCTAATTTCATTGTTCAAAAAAGTCCCAAACTTCAAAAGTCTTAATATGTTATATAGAGTCGGACATTATTGTCAGTTGTTAAAGAGATTAAAAGTGCACTTGCCATGGTCTGGTACAGAGTGGTATTGTGTGAGAAGTACAGATAATCAATTTCTTTTTGAAATGTGGTTGGCATGCAATTTTTTGCAAATGTCATCCAACATCTCTCTCTCTCTCTCTCTCTCTCTCTCTCTCTCTCTCTCTCTCTCTCTATATATATATATATATATCAAAGAGGAAGAGGACGTAGGGTATTATTGGGTAAATTTGGAATCTTTGGCTTGTATCCTATTCTATTCTTAAGTTGTGGGCACAGTCCTTTTATGCAACTTAAGTGACTCCTAGCCTAAAGACTTAAATTGTCCCCCTTTTTAAGTTTAATGACTTAAAAGCAGAGTTCTGTGACTCGCCGTGACTCGCCAAAACTCGGCAAGTCACGGGTCGAATCACCCTCAGCGAGTCCTGGGTGGCTCGGACCCGAACTCTGCAAGTTTTGGCCGAGTCACGACAAGTCACGTGACTTGGTGACTCGGCCCGGACCTGGCGAGTCTCGAGCCCATAACTCGGCCAACGTAAACAGCCGAAAAAGCAAAAATAAAACATGTTAAAAAACGGTTTTGCTTTTTTTTTCATTTATATTTTATGCTAAGTTGTAAAAGGCATCTCATTTCATTCTATTGAAAAAATAGGAGAAGAGTGAGTTGTGAGGAAAAAGAAGAGAGCATAGTAGGGCAACCAGCAAGGAGGAGTAGAATTTCTTCAACAAATCACATTGGGGCAGTGTAATACTTGCATTTGGTGCATCAAAAGCTTGTTTTAGAGGATTGGAAAGAGGTTGCATTTCATTTCAACCTTCTTATAAGAGGTAAGATTCATATTTTTTGGTTTTTTTGGTGTTTTATAAGCAATATTTACATTTTTTTTTTTAACTTTACATTTTTTTTTTTAACATTTGTAATATGTATTCATTTCTTTCAAATAAATCAGCAAACCCTACCATCTAGAATCTAGATTGATTTTTGTTTTCTCAAAACTTAATGAAATCAGCAAACCCTACAATGTACATTTTTTTTTGTTTCAAAATCAAAACAATCTACATGGTAGGTTTGCTAATTTCTTTGAAAAAAATCAATACAAATTCTATTACATTGATTTTGTATCAAAATCAAAACATTGCTATTATATTTTTTTTTGTATTAATTTATAATTTAACAATGGACAAATATTCTTTTTTTTTTGTAATTGTGTCTTATTCCAGCAACAATCAACTTTTGAAAACAATGTCTAGTTTCAATCCTCATAGAACAATCCTGGGTAGAAAAGATCCAGCTTGGAAATATACAAAACCTTTTCCTGAGCAAAAAAGAGGAGAGGCAAAATGTAAATTTTGCAAAACAATCTTTCATGGAGGCATAAATAGATTGAAATACCACCTTGCCGGCATACATGGCCATGATGCAGAGCCTTGCACAAAAGCACTTCCTGAGGCTATTCGTGAGTTCCAAGTGCTATTCGACACATTTGAGACTCGAAAAGAAATAAAGAAGAGGCAAAGAGAGGAGTTGGCTCAGACTAGCATTGGTTGTGTTGGAGAGGCCTCTTCCATGCCTCCATATTGTCCTAGTGGGAGTGCTAGTGCTTCTATTGCTAGTAGTGCCAGTGCTAGTGGGAGTATCAGTGCAACTCCAACCATTGGTCCTAGAGTTCGTAAATCTAGGATGGATTCATATTTTGAGCCACGCACTACTCCTGGTGCCCAGCCTTCACTTGAGAGCATGACTTGGAACAAAGAGGTACACAATAAGGCTAAAGGTGCAATTGGAAGATTTTGGTTTTATTGCAATATTCCATTCTTCACAGCCAAGTAATTCCTTTTAGTTTTTATTTGATTGTTTTAAGTTTTTAAGTTGTTAATATTTTTAGTTTGTTTTGTGACTTTGCCTAATATTTAAAATTTTATACTTATCTTATTTAATTTATTTGTGATAGGTCTCCTTATTGGCAGAACATGGTTGATGCCATTGCTATTTGTGGGGCGGGTTTCAAAGCCCCTTCTAATTCTGAGTTACGTGGCCCAATATTGATAGAACCGGTGGCTGATGTAAAAGCCACATTAGAGGAACATCGAGAGATATGGAAGAAGAAGGGTTGCACCATCATGACTGATGGTTAATCGACGCTCCTAAATTTTCTTGTTTCTTCTACAGGTGATTGAATAACTTGAATTTTATTTAATGATTCATATTTTATTTTTTGAGTTGAGATTTATTGAATGATCATTGATCATTGTTTTTGCTTTGTTTTCAAATTTCAGGTGGCACCATGTTCATGAAGTCCATTGATGTTTCCGCACATTCTAAAAATGCCACTTACCTATGTGAGGTTATAGAGGAGGTCATATATGAAGTGGGTGAGGAGAATGTGGTACAAGTGGTGACCGATAATGCAGCAAATTATGTTGCTGCAGGTAAACTTTTGATGGAGAGGCACCCATCTATATTTTGGTCTCCATGTGCCGCACATTGCATTGACCTCATGTTGGAGGAAATTGGTAAGATTGCATGGATCAGGACATGTGTAGAGAAGGCAAAAAATATTTGCAAATTTGTATACAATCATGCATGGGTCCTTAACTTAATGAGGCAATACACGGGGCAGAAGGAGCTGGCTTGTCCTAGAATCACTAGATTTGCCACTAACTTCATCGCACTGCAATCCTTGATTCGGAGTAAGGTAGCTTTGAGACGTATGTTTGTCGGTGAGGAGTGGACTTCCTCATCCTATGCTATGAGTGTTGCAGGAGTTGATGTTGCAAATTACATTTTTGATGAGCTAGGCTTTTGGACCCCTTGTGCTAAGATTGTGAAGGTAAATATTTTAAGCATTCTAATTTCTACCTTATGTTTTAACTTTTTATTTTTATTCGTATTTTTCTTTTATTTGCTTATTTTCATTCACAATTACACACTTACATTAACTGATATTACATATTGTTTCACAATATTTGCAGTTCATTGAACCCTTGGTAGGTCTCCTACGTGTTGCTAATGGGGAGAAGCCCGCAATGGGCTACATATATGAGGGCATGGATAGGGCCAAGGAGGGCATCAGATCTTCCTATGAAGGGGATGAGAGTAAGTATCGTCCCATTTGGGATATCATTGACAGGAGATGGCAGACCCAGCTTCACAGGCCCCTTCATGCAGCTGCTTATTACCTCAATCCGGCAGTCCATTTCCGCCCTGATTTCAAGGCGGATGAGGAGGTTCTTAGTGGGCTCTACTCAGTGATAGAGCGAATGTCGCCTGGTCATAGCAGTAGTATAGTCCAGGAGCTAGAGGCTTTTTCTAATGCTGAAGGGGAGGTCTTCTCTCGTCTACTTTGCAAAGAAAATCGAACAAAAATGCAGCCAGGTAAAATGTATATTTTAAGAAATTAAGAGCATAATTTTAATTATATGTTATTCAATTTGTTATTAATTATTAAATGAGGCTGATTTTTTTTTCCTTTTTCTCATCTCAGATAGGTGGTGGCAGATGTTTGGTCCTAAAACACCAAATCTTCAACAGGTAGCCATTCGTATTTTGAGCCAGCCATGCAGTGCTTCCGGTTGTGAGCGCAATTGGAGTATGTTTGAGCACATACACTCCAAGAGGCACAATAGACTGTCTGTGGAGAGGTTGAATGATCTAGTCTTTGTTCATTACAACCTCTATCTTAGACACAAACAGGTTATGGACCATGACAGCACCCCGATCACGCTAGAGGAGGTTGATCTAGAATCTGAGAGGATCAGTGAGGCTACACGTCCTATCTTTGGTGATGAGGACTTAGATTGGATCGACCGGGTAGATAGAGAGGTTGAGATTGTAGCCATGGCAGAGGAGGAGGTTAGAGCGCGAGGAGAGACAGAGTCAGAGCCAAAGCTAGAGCCAGACACAGCTGATGTTGGTGAGGGTGGGAATGGAGTCACGGGCAAAGACTATGGCTGCTGACGCATCCAGGACCTACCTTAGGGTTAGATGCCTTCGTAGGAAGGACCCAAGCTCCTCTGAGCCATAGACTTGTAGTTGTTTTACTTTTGATATATGTGTGGAACTGGAACATTTGAATTTTGAAAAATCAGAAGTTTGCAGAGTTAGACAGCAATTACCGGGCTTTTACATCAGGTCTGAGCATATTTGGATGATCTTATCAGCAATTCAGACATTATTCCAGCAGATCATACCATTCTAGCTGAGCCATTCATTGAATTCTTGCCTAGAGTTTGTAATAATCACAAGGGTTTTAACTCAACCAATTGCACTAAAATTCATTGTTGGCAATTAGGATCAGCAAATAAGAAGTCATTTTGGAGAAATAAGGTCATATGTGATCAGCATATTCAATAATACAGGGAAATTCTTCATTCCTAGAGGGCCACGCTTGACAAGGAGTTAGAATTCCATCTGTATTTGCATATTTCTTCATCAATTGTTTTTAGTAATTCATTCTAAGGTCAATAAAATCAATTGGAGCTGTCAGCACATTTAGAAAGCTCCCATTTCATCATATATTGAATTTCAGACAAATAAGGAGGCTCAACCAGGCAGGCTCAAGACACTTGGTATGCAAATTTGCTCATTAAGTGGAAATAAAAAGTTATTCTTGATTTATTACATTGCTGTTGTAAAAATTAGAAGTCTGATTTTAATTATCAGTATTAGTTTAATTTCATTTTTGCATTTACTTCCATTATGCATCATTCAAAAACCCTCAAAAATGCATAAAAACCAAAAAACCTCATCAAAACCAAAAAATTAGCTAGTCAAAGATTCAGTTGAGACAAACCAATCAGATTTGTGCCAATCCCTAGTTGGCATCTTTCACTCTAATATAAACCCACAATAATTGCAGGTTACCATGCCCTTGATTGTCCTCATTGTGTCATGCTTACATGCAAGGTCCTTTCCACCATGCATAATGCCTTCAACAATAAAGAGAATCTAGACATTGCAGAACGAAAAAATAACTAGCAGGGTTTTCAAATACAGAAAAAACAAAAAGAAAAAAATAAAGAACTCAGGCAAATAGCTAACAAATCACACTCCAACCACCAATAAACCCTTTAATTCACACAACAATCACTTCATGCAGCTTAGATTCAAACTTCTACAGACAAAAATAACAAGAAATTTTAGTTTATAGGGGTTTTAGGTCTTTTCTTTTTTGCAAGTTAAGTTCCTTTGTTGGACTCACCAAGTTTTAGAGAACTTCCCTGATAACTTGCAGAGTAACTTCGAGTTTTCCAGCTGACTTGGGTCACAATCCATTGGCAAGTTATGCCAGCCTGGAATTCTCATGAATCTGGTGAGTACTCGCCGAGCCGTAAAACACTCATCTGATGTCTATAAAGTAGAATTCTCATATATCGAAAAAGTACCAATTATTTGCACAAATTCTAAAATCGTGTGATCTTTATAGTTTGACCTCTCTGGCCAAGTTTTGATAAAAAGTTTTTCTGAGTTCCAAGTCAACTTCAATTTTATCCCAAGTTGTTATCAAGTCCAAGTTTGGTGAACATGCTATCTTCACACTCAAATATTAGCACATTCGCAAGTTTTGTTCTGTTCTTGCAGGGAGAAATAGTGTAGTAGCATATGTTAATCTTTCTAATTTACTACAAGATCAATGACAGATATCATCATTTCTTCCAGAGAAATGTGAACTTTCATTATCTCGATACAAGAGCCAAGTAGTTGTTGCAAATATTTGAGAGATTGTACAATATAGATAGACACTTGCAAAAACTAGATGCTAGTTGAAGTTTTTTAATTTCAGGTACAGGCATGCAAGTCTTGTGAAGTACCATATAGGTCTATTCACAGGCATTATTCTTCCCTCCCCACTCCGTCTCCCTCATTCTTTCCCTCCCTTGTAGATACACCAAATTGCTTTACTTGTACAGCCTTATTTCCATATGTGCTAGCTAGACATTTTATTTGATATGCGATGGAAAAGTTATTTACACCAACAGTTTGGTGACAATTTGGTACATAGATGAGTAATTAACATATCTCTCCAATGTACTTATCAAACTACTTCATTGCACATCATACATGTCATTTAAATTTCCAAAAGATGGCAGTTAAGAAACAAAGTTCAATGTTATCATGTCAAAGATTTATCATACAAAGAAGCCATCCATATGTTGCTTTCAATTCAAACTGTTGTACAAGCAGAAGCGTATGAGTAGATACCTTGACAATGGTGGCCTCAAAAAAGAGTAGAATAATTTTGCTAGCATTATTTTTCATACAACAAACAATTAGGTAAATGGCTTGGATGTCGTAGGTATCATTCAAAGTTCCAAAATTTTCCAAGTTATTGCATTCAAGGAGGTGATTAGCAACAAAGACTTGGAAAATCAACATCAGAAAAGCTACTCATCTTCCAACTGCAATTATTACTTCTTAAAGCTGACGCACAATATTTTCAATATAATACTTTGAAACACTTTCACCTCTGCCTTTCCATTTCCATTTTGCAACCCATGAAATTAATGACCAAAGAAATCTAAGTGGCAACACTGAAGAGAAAAGATGCTGGCACGAAGTCTTACCAATGATTGTCGATACTGTGACATGAGGCTGGGAAAGAAACAAATTATAAGGCTTTTGGCGCAGTCTTGGGCCACTTTGATCTTTCCAGATCTTTGCATGCTTCTCAAAGGAAATTGCAGCTTTGGCAGATAAACCAGGTGACACAACCCAAGGAATTTCTGTACTGTTTCCATTATCACACTCCTGAGGAAGTCCAGAATTGTGACGAATTCCAATGCGATATCTCAGACCCGAATCAGATTCAAGTGATGTCAAATCTAGTGATATTGACAGAGGAGCGTTCCAAGAAGAGCCTTGTGTTTGAACAAACCGTCCATGCCAAGAAGTTTCCAAGGATAAATCATGTTGCGGGAGCTGCAACCAATTTAAAAAGGCACAACTTAACAAGTAGCACTAGAAAGGCATCTGTAAAAGGCCATAAATTAATCAATTACCATAACTATTAAGTTATTAACCTGGTAGATGAGAAGTGTACAATTATAGACTCCACGAAGACATAAGCATGGACTATGGAATATAAGTAACACTAAGGTTGAGTTCTCCAAAGCCACATAACACCAAACACCATAGGGAATGAATAAAAAGTTTTCAATTATGTTTGAGTATAGTCTAGATCTTGTCATAGAACCTAAAAATTGGCAAATGCAGCAGTATCAAAAATTCAAATAAGCTACTGAGTTACGAAATTCTTGACACATGGCAATGCAGAAGGGGATTAATTGTAGTTCAATAGCCAAAATAAGAAGACAACATTCTAGCAAAAGAAATACTATGCTCCAAAAGCTATTAAGAAAACATTAATCATAACCACAAACTATACACGATAAGAGACTTCTGCATGTTTTGGATGGACCTAAGAGCTTGTTTATAGTAGACAGATTTACAACTCATGGCCCCAAAATCTTACAGAATATAAAGTACACCTGCCTTATGATGAAGGATGGCTCTTGCACGACAGTCCTTATCGTTAGAAGACAGCTCTGAACTTGCAGTCAAAGAAGTATGCTCACCAAATACGACTCGAGAAGCGATTCCATGGGCATAAAGCAACGGATCCCAGAGGCCTCCAAACAGATTACTTATTTTTGAACCTGCAGATTTCTGAACATTTTCTGATGCCTTGTATTTTCGACCTGAGAGAAATTTCTGAATACGAAATTGACCTGTAAGAGTAGTCCACCTACGTAACAATTTATGAAATAAAATAATAAGAACACTCAACTCCTTCAAAAGAATTCTGACATTCAGTTATTTAGAACTACATACACTCATTTACAGAACCCGGATCTAACAAATCATAGGGAAGCAAAGGGATAAAAATGGCACTTTAAGACCAACCTTACCACCAAAATATCACTGCTTATAAACTGAAGGATCTGTACAAAACAGCACTAAAAATATATGTGGAATTAAAGCAATAGAAGCATTATTTGAAGTTTGAACACAGCCCTTACATAAACACCTTTTAATAAGAATCAAATAAAGATATCAGCAGATGTTAGCAAAAGCATCATATGAATCTCAACTGAACGCCTATGCCATTTCATTCCAAGAAGAGGAAAAGATCACAAACATCCCTGATCACTCATGCTCAGAGGGTGTACTTCAGCAATTGGTTAATAAGAACGAAAATACTTGGAAGACAAATCATGATAAAAGTTGCTTCTATGTTGTTAGAAAATCATCATATAACTTGCTTCCATGTTGGTAGACAGAATAAACGTCAAGCTATTTGTTGCAACACAGCTTTGCATAAACCTTAAATTTATGTTCCAGTGAGGATCCAAAAGATGGCATTCATATGTGAAATTCCATTTACCTTGTGATTGGGGAAGGTCTTAAAATTTAGCTAGGTTATTAACATTCTTTCTAAGTTAAAATATCTTTCTATCTACAATTTAGTCTAGAATCTTAATTATGTTGAAGTTAGCTTCAGTACAATTATTTGTAATACAAATATACAGTATCTAGGTCAAAAGACCGAAATGTAAATTGCGAATTTATGTTACAGAGATAGGCTACAGATGTTACAGTCTAGAACAATATGAAAACTTTTCAAAATAGAGATATAAGAAAGAAGAGTATTCAATATTTCTCTCAATCAGAATGTATGGACCTAGAAACCATAGCAGTAGACCACTACATCTAAGATCCTTTTGGGGAAACAAGGTGAAGATGGCCTCCAGCTGGAAATCTGGGCACAAAATCTGAAACAGGTCTACATCTAACCAAAGAAATCAATGGATGGTTATTGAATATTACAAAAGAGAGAACACAAAAGGCTGGACTGGTTATTACTTCTTTTGAAGCTAGCTCTTCCTGCTTGATTCATCTCTGTAGTAAAGCAACATCTCTAATGCAATAAAGGTTATCTAAGTAACTGATTATGAGCACCAGTTTGTGATGGCCCCGCCCAAACTTAAGAATGCCTGTTAAATTTATTTTGTGCCATATATTTCCATCGCTGGTCATAAACAGAAGATGTTAGCGGCAATAGGAAATTCAGACATTTTAATACTGAAAAATGAAGAATGACAACAAGGTAGTGGGATTTATTCCCAGCACAGAGCAAATGATTAAATCATGATTAACTAAAAGACAAGGGGTAACATCTGAAGGGTCATGACTATTGGAGTAAAAGCAGTACATAAGAAGATAAATCAAGAGGAAGGAAGGGCAATTCAGGGCAATTCAGCAAATATAATTATTTATGTTTCCTTCATGGATTATGAATTAAAAGTTCAGCAATCTTGAGGATGAAACCCCTCATAGATCACAAATTCAAAGATGAAAACCCTTAAATTTCTTTATCAAGTTAGTGGACACAAGCCCTAACTTAGGCAGAAATTAAAAATATTTTGAAGACATTCTTACAAAGAGAAATCGCTAAAAACTGAAAAAAGAATTACAGCAAGGGCTAAAGGATAAGATTAATATATTTTTAGAGATACATCATATGCTTTAAATCTGACTTTTAAAGTTTTATAATCAAAATTACCATTCTTTTGGGATAAATTATTTATGATTAATTATGCAAACATGACCGTGGGTTAGGATTATATATTATGGAAAAATTAGGAAATTCTAGAATGGGACATTACACAGTTTGAACTCGAAGCTAACTAAGCCAGAAATTATTGGGTCCTGCAGATAATATTCCTCAGCTAAAAACAAATTTAATCTTCAAACCTCTATCAAATTGTTGAAAACTTGAATCACAGAATATTAACTTCTCCACTCTTTGCACAGATGCATTAGCATTGGGGTGCATGTCCCCCGAGTTTTGAACCTAACTTAGTACTGTGACAATTGCCCCACTTTGATGCTAGGCAACAGCTAGATGGATGCTTTAACTCAAAATTTAAAAAACTGCATACAGAGATCAAAGAATTATGTGAATATATGCATTGCCATTTTTTAAAATAAGTGATTTGCATACATCAGGTAGAGAATAATTACCCAAGTTGAAGCAGGAAGCCATACTAAAATGATATTTCAATTTTGAATGGTGAGTCTCCACAGCAAATATAGAGCTCGCAAGGCTATACAGTCGAGCATAAGTGTTAAAAGTAGAGCTCAAATATATTTTCATCACAAGGTATAGGAAAAAGATGATGTATTTTACGTGTTAATGGTGATCAAATTTGGTGATGTGATTGTCCCCTGTAACTAAATGAAATTTTTCATGAAGACAAACCTTAAGAATTGATAAAGAGGAAACAAAACACTTATCAAGGAGAGAAATAGGTTTTATGAGAAAAAAGATGTTTTGGAACAAGCTAGAACACATTGAACTCTCAAGTGGTATCAACATCAACACAACAACCATTGTCAACTCAAATGGCTCAAATGGCTGCCACAAGATCCATTTTCATCAACCACACTGATAAAAAAAACTGCGAAGCAGTTTTTAAAAAGCAGAAAGGTTAATTGATAAGGTGGATTAAACTAAAATCCGTCTCATTGTATATACTGTAAATAAACCTTTGTTTGTTTCCTTGTCTTTAATTATTTGTGGGGAAAAGTTATCTAATGTAGCTGGTTTTTTGCTTGTGCTTGCAGGGCTCTGCCCAATTTTTTCAAAAATGGAATATTTGCTAAGAAGAGATTGGAGGCTTCCAAGGTAAATAATTTTGGAAATAAAGGCTTTCCAGAAAAAACTCTATGAAAAATACATTTACCTTATTTAAAAGATAAACATGATAGCTTCCATTAATAAACTAACCTACAATTTTAAGTTGGAAGGTTTCAATGAATTGGTTAAGAGAGTTCCTAAATGGTATGCTCAGTTTTAGCCAAATATTTACTGAATGCTTCCCTTAACAATATTCGGAAGAGTTCATCACTAACAATCCCAATAATTTGCTATAGAATTTCTAGAGGACTCCCGAAAGAATTCACAAAAAGGCAACGTTACCAGACTTGCTGACAAGTCTCCTGAGTCCCAAATCAGGTATGCCTAAATGATGCCTGCCTGCCTGCCCACAACAAAATTCCGGCAAGTTTCAGACAGTACACCAGTTTCTGTAGGAATTGTGAGTCCCACAAGAGGGATTCAAAGTTCCAGACATAAAAAAAATAGTCCCATTAGAAACAATAAAGCAAACATTCTAAATGCTACTAAGTAAAACCTTAAAACCAAAACATTAAGAAAGAAGATATATGGTACAGCCATTGAATGTAAGACAAATAACATGCAAAGCATACAATAAAAGATATACTAAGAAGAAGAAAAGAGATCAAACAAGAAAACGAAGGATTAAATTACAAGAGATGAAAGAATTATAGGTAGGCTACTTGTATATGAAACCTAACAACTCCATACCACCCAACCCCTTGGAGAAAAATGCACACGGGCTTTCTACACTTACACTCAAAAACAATCTAAGCTCTACCAAAAACCCAAATTAGCCAACTAATTAGCAATTCTTGAGATGACCAAGAATCTTATGGCGACATAAGTAATTGCCATACGTATTGAAATGGTAAATGCATAATCTATTAATGAAGAGAAACGAATTACATATAGGCAATTACATTACGATGTTCCTAAACGAAACAATCGAAAGCAGAAGACTGAAATAGAAACTAACTAATACTAAATGACCTTACTCTAATACCCTCCCTTAATGATCATCCTATCAACTACACCAAGCTGCCCCTAAATTTTACAAACTTGTCCGAACTCAGAGACTTGGTGAGAATGTTTGTAATCTGGTCCATAGTTGGAACATACTACAAGACCATAGTTCCATCTTCAACAAGCTGAGGAATGAAATGACAATGAAGCTCAACATGTTTGGTTCGCTCGTGGAAGACTGGATTCTTGGTAAGTTTCAGCACCCCCTGATTGTCACAATACAAGGGTGAAAACCCTGCTTGAGACACTTTCTGTTACGGTTTCAAGCAGATCCGAAGCAAATATGAACTAACAGTTATATGCAGATTTAAATACAAAAGATAAAGGAATAAAATAGGACACAGATAACACAGAGATTTAACGTGGTTCACCCAGAATGGGTTACGTCCACCATACACAGTCGTCCAATCTTTCTTATTATCAAGCAAAAAATAGTACATCGACTTCCCATGCCTTAAGCATCCCAACCGCTTATAACATGCATTTTTAGGGCAACAAACAAAGTCGGCCTTTTTAGGGTTTTATTACAATGTCGGTTTTCATCAACAAAAACCCCGGCAAGGATACGTGCTGAGTGTACAGTATTTTGCTGATCAGTCGCCACATTTCAACAATCTCCCATTTGAAGACTAATCAGGCTCCACACCGAACAATCTCCCACTTGGAGACTGATCAGGCTCCACACCGAACAATCTCCCACTTGGAGATTGAAACTACACGACACCACTGTACATGCAACATCCGTTGGATAAAACACTAGGACTCGACTAGTATACATTCCACAATTATCACTCAAGAAGACCAACAGAAACTGATGAAGAAATCAGCTTCTCCTGTGGAACTGCCTTCGTGAACATATCGGCAGGATTCTCACTTGTGTGAATCTTCTCAAGCCGTAACTGACCCTCTCCAAAACAATCCGGATGAAGTGGTACCTGAGCTGAATGTGCTTTGTCCTTGAATGAAAAGCAGAGTTCTTCACAAGATGAATGGCACTCTGGCTATCAGTATACAATGGGCGATCCTCCTGTGTCTGACCCAATTCATCCAGAAAACATTGTAACCAAATCATCTCCTTGTTGGCTTCTGTAGCAGCAACATACTCAGCTTCAGTGGTTGAAAGTGCAACAACCTTTTGCAGCCTAGAAATCCAACTGACTGCAGTTCCCCCTATAGTAAAAACATACCCTGTAGTACTCCTCCGTGCATCAATATCGCCCGCCAGATCAGAGTCAACAAATCCACTCAAAGCAGCATTAGATCCTTTGAAACATAATGCCTTCGTAGTAGTTCCTTTCAAATACCAAAGAATCCATTTCACAGCATTCCAATGTTCCATACCCGGATTACTCATAAACCTGCTCACAACTCCCACTGCATGTGCAATATCTGGCCTTGTGCATACCATTGCATACATCAGACTGCCAACAGTTGATGAATACGGGATGTTAGACATTTTATTAACCTTTTCCTGTGCCTTTGGGCACATCTCCTTAGTCAATTTGAAATGACTAGCCAAAGGTTTACTAACTGCTTTTGCATCCTGCATGTTAAATCTTTTCAACACCTTTTTTATATACTCACTTTGGGACAAATTCAAGGTTCTATTTTTCCTGCCCCGTGTAATCCTCATACCCAGAATTTGCTTAGCTGCACCCAAATCCTTCATAGCAAATGACCTGGCTAATTTCTGTTTAAGATCATTTATATGTTGCTTGTTAGACCCAGCAACAAGCACGTCATAAACATAAAGCAACAGGATAATATAACTGCCATTATCAAATCTCTTAAAAAATACACAATGATCAGAATGACATCTATGATAACCGTGTTCAACCATGAAACTATCAAATTTTAAATACCATTGTCGAGGTGCTTGCTTTAGGCCATACAGACTTTTCTTCAATCTGCACACCAAGTTCTCCTTACCTTTGACCTCATATCCCTGTGGTTGCAACATGTAAATTTCCTCCTCCAAATCTCCATGGAGAAAAGTTGTTTTGACATCTAATTGTTCAAGATGTAAATCATCTGCAGCCACAAGACTAAGTACAGTTCTAATTGAAGTCATTTTTACAACTGGAGAAAATATTTCATCATAATCTATACCCTTTTTCTGTGCAAAACCTTTTACCACAAGTCTGGCCTTATATCTTTTCTGACCTCCTTCCTCCTCCTTCAGCCGATAAACCCATTTGTTAGGCAAGGCTCTTTTTTCTACAGGTAAAGGGACTAAGTCCCAAGTCTTATTTTTCATCAAGGAGTCCATCTCCTCTTTCATGCCTAGCTCCCACTGTTGTTTGGCATCTACCTGCATTGCTTCTTCATATTCTTCTAGTTCACCAGAATCAATTAATAATATAGAATACAAAGAAGGAGAAAATCTTTCAGGGGGTCTACTTGACCTCATAGAACGTCTAACACTTGCAGGAGTTTGTGGAACATTTTGTTGTTGCTGAGCATCAGGTGCCTGTGGCATTTCATTTTCAGGAATCTCATCCAACACCACATATTCTTGTTTGTCTTGTTCATGCTTCTTTTCCTGCATCTATTCTTTATACATAACCTTCTCATTGAATATAACATCTCTACTTCTAGTTATTTTCTTATTTTCAAAATCTCATAACCGATAGCCATATTCATCTATCCCATATCCAATGAAGGTACATTTCTGAGATTTAGCATCAAGCTTGGTTCTATTTTCTTTATCAACATGGACAAAAGCTTCACAACTAAAGGTTTTCATAAAAGAATAATTTACCTTTTTACCAGTCCATGCCTCCTCTGGAATACCACCATCCAAAGGGGTTGAAGGTCCTCTATTTATCAAATAGACAACAGTATGTACAGCATCTGCCCAAAAATGTAAGGGCAAACCAGCATGCAATCTCATGCTCCTCGCGCGTTCCATGATAGTCCTATTCATTCTCTCTGACACCATTTTCCTGTGGAGTTCCTGGAACTGTCTTCTGCTTTCTAATCCCATTTAAGGAGCAGTAATCTTCAAATGCCTTGCTGCAATACTCACCTCCATTATCCGATCTAAGACACTTCAACCTTTTTCCTGTCTCATTCTCAACCAAAGCTTTCCATTTCTTAAAAGTTTCAAAAACATTTGATTTTTGCTTTAGGAAATATACCCATGTTTTTCTAGTTGAGTCATCAATAAAAATAACATAATAACAAGAGCCACCAAGAAATGATACCTGAGCCGGTCCCATACATCTGAATGCACAAGCTCTAACTTCTCATTCTTCTTCTCTTTCCCAACCTTGAGAAATCTGACTCTTTTCTGTTTGCCATAAACACAGTTTTCACAGAACTCTAAATCAATCTTCTTTAGTCTTGGCAATAGATTTTTGGAGTGAAGGATTTTCATCCCTTTCTCACTCATGTGCCCAAGCCTATGGTGCCACATTATCGAATCTGTTCTTGCAACATCTATTGTTGCTGTCCCTACAGTAACTTTATCTGTAGCAGCTAAGGTAGAGTAAGTGTTACCAGTACACAAATATAATGTGCCTACCTTCGCACCTTTAGCTACTACTAATGATCCTTTACTGACCTTCCAGATACTGTCTAAGAAGGTAACTATGCAACCTTCACTACCTAGTTGCCCTGCAAAAATTAAATTTCTTCTTAAGTTAGGAACATGTCTTACCTCCTACAGAAACTAGTCATTACCATTCTGCAACTTGATCTTTATCTTTCCTTTTCCAACAATTTGACAGGGCTCATCATCACCCAAATATACCTGTCCAAAATCACCTTGAACATAATCTAGAAAATATTTTCTATGGGGTGTAACATGAAATGAAGCCCCAGAATCTATTACCCAGGAATCATTAACATTATCCAAACATAAGATTAAAGCATCTTGTAAAGTATTGCTTGCAATATTAGCTTCCTTACTGTCATTTTCATTTTTGTCTCCTCCTTTGTTTTTCCGAGACCAACAGTCTTTCTTTAGATGACCAGGCTTTCCGCAGTACCAACAATCTTTCTTTCCTCTAGATTGAGAGCGTCCTTTCTTTGACTTCCCTCGTGACTTCTCATTCCAAGGGCCTTTTCCTCTTTCCTTTGATCTTCCTCTGTTCTCCACATTCAAAACACTACCCGATGATGTTGGAGTCTCACCTATGCTTTTCCTTCGCATTTCCTCGCTTAGGATAACACCAACAATATCATCAAATACCAAAGTATTTTTACCAAAGACAGAGTTACTTACAGCCATAACCAAGCTATTCCAACTTTCTGACAAAGAACATAAAATCAAGAGAGCCCTAACCTCTTCTGCAAAGGTAATTTTTACCGAAGACAATTGACTGGTAATTGTATTAAACTCATTTAAGTGCTCCGCTACAGATCCTCTCTCACTCATTTTCAAATTAAACAAACGCTTCATAAGAAATACCTTATTCAAAACCGAGGGTTTCTCATACGGCTTAGCCAATGTCGCCATCAAATCTACAGCCGTTTTTGCTTCTGTTATATTGAAAGCTACAGATGGTGCAAGGCACAATCGAATGGATCCCAGTGCCTTTCTATCTAAAATGTCCCATTCTTCATCTGACATTGTGGTCGCTATCTTTGCCTTTCCTTCTAATGGCCACCACAAATCCTTTTGATATAGGTGATCCTCCATCTGCATTTTCCATAACTGATAATTCTGATCGTTAAACTTTTCGACCTTGAATTTGGAATCCTCCATTGCTCCCACTCAAATCTGAAAGTCCTGCCAATTTACAGAAAACCTCACTATGATACCAATTGTTAGGGTTTCAAGCAGATCCGAAGCAAATATGAACTAACAGTTATATGCAGATTTAAATACAAAAGATAAAAGAATAAAATAGGACACAGATAACACAGAGATTTAACGTGGTTCACCCAGAATGGGTTACGTCCACCATACACAGTCATCCAATCTTTCTTATTATCCAGCAAAAAATAGTACATCGACTTCCCATGCCTTAAGCATCCCAGCCGCTTATAACATGCATTTTTAGGGCAACAAACAAAGTCGGCCTTTTTAGGGTTTTATTACAATGTCGGTTTTCATCAACAAAAACCCCGGCAAGGATACGTGCTGAGTGTACAGTACTTTACTGATCAGTCGCCACATTTCAACATTTTCATGTCAAAAACCATCCTTCGAAGCTAAACTGCCGCACATGCTGCCTTAACATTCCCCAATACTCTGCTTCTATCGAGGAAAGAGCTACTGCATGCGGCTTCTTACTAGTCCATGTGACTGCAACCATGCCAAAACTGAAGACATACCCAGAAGTAGACATCCTGTCATCAATAGAACCTACCTAATCTGAGTCTATAAAATCAATCCACCAAGGATCTTTGCCTCTGCTGTACAAAATGCCAAAGTCAGGTGTTCCTTTCACATATCTCAATATATGTTTCGCTATAACCCAATGTTCTACTTTTGGGGCTGTCATGAAACGAGATTTGTAGCTCACAGCATAACTAAAATCAGGTCTAGTGGTTATAAGATAGATGAAGCTACCAACTAGTTGCCTAAATGCCGACTCATTCACCACAAGTGTATATGATTTGGCTGATAGTTTCAGTCCTTTCTCCATAGGTGTAGATGAAGGTTTGCATTCTTGCATCCTGAACTTATCTAGCAAAAACTTGGCATACTTCGATTGAGAGATGAAAATGCTACCATCTATCTGTCAAACCTCTAAACGGATACAATAATGCAGAAGTTCCAAATCTTCCATATCAAACATCTAAAACAAGTTATGTTTAATTTGTTCAAGCAAGTGTTCTCCACTAACAGCAATGATGATATCATCAACACAGATGACAAGAAAAGTGTTGTCATTACCAGAACACTTGACATACAAATTAGGATCCGAAGGACTTCTTTAAAAGCCTCGTTCAACCAAGTATTGATCAAATTCAATGTACAATGCCTTGGGGGGTTGTTTTAGGCCATAAAGAGCCTTTACCAGTCTGCATACTTGGTGCTCTTTGCCTACAACCTTGAAACCTTGAGGTTGCATCATCTAGACATCTTCCTCAAAATCACCATTGAGGAAGGCACTCTTTACGTCCATCGAAAGGACTTTCCAACCAGAGTGAGTTGCTATGGCTAGAACTAGTTGAATGGTGCTCATCTTTGTTGTGAGAGAAAAGGTTTCTATATGTGGCTAAAATCGCGGAACTACAACTTCATCTGGCCAATGCAAAATAGAATGCTAAGTATCCTATCCTCTCTTGAGATAAGGAAATCTCTAATGCAGTTTTAAATTGATCAATGGGGGATGACCTCAAGGTTTCGGCTGTCTGGTTTTGAATGCAGGATAGCTTAGCAGTTGATGTGTTTTGCTGGAAACACAAAGGGGACTTACGGTTAGACGAAATTGGTTTCGTACAGGTTCCCTAAAATCTTACAGTCTTATTTCATCTGATTTGCTTTTAACTTGTTGCTACTTCAGCTTGACTTGCGGGTTTCTTTTTAAAAAAGGGGAAAAGGGGGGTAAGGATGGAGAGTAATAAGAACAGCGAGCTAATCTTAACTAAGATAGCATATTTGAAGACATAGACGGAAATCTTAAAATAACCAGAAATTACTTTGCTAGCTAACTAGCACAACTAGGTAAAAACCAATGCAATCATCTAGGAACTTTGAATTTTCAAGCTACTGAATACAAATGCTGGACTTCTACACCCATTCATTTGAATTTAACAACCGAACTTAGCATAAATTGAGCTCAGACTAACCATGCAGAGGGAATAATAATCAATTATTTCCTAATGGTATGAACCAAGATTTCCATCAAATACATGCATAAACAAACTGTCTGAAAATTAAATACAGTTGCAGAAATTTAAAAGAGGTGGAGAAGAGGACCATGCACTCACAGTAAAAAGGACACAACTTTAACATCCATTAAAATCTGTATATATTTTTTTTTTCTGCCTAGAATAAAGGAGAAACTAACTCCTTTATATAGAGTTCTCAAAATGGATGGATGGACAAGATTAAACTTAGACAAGTGGGCCAGATTCATCCTCTAAACAAAGCTGCCCATACCCATAAATGGGAAGCAAAATATCAACAACAACCAAAAGGTAACCAATAACTACCAAGCATAAAGCTGCTCCAAAAAGTGCACTTGCACGGAGCTCAAAATTTACATTAACTTTGGCAGTTGGGAAAGAAACTTTATGTCTGAAAAAGTGCACTTAAATTTTAAAAAACATATATTTTAGGAACGCACTTTTCCCTTCCCCTTAATGGACTTTTTCTCCACAAATTCGTCCTCTTCATGCAGGTAACCTTCCCAAATGTCCCGTTGTGCTGCACGTTCCTCCCAAACATACTCTTGGAATTTTATACAAATGGGAAACAATTCCTCATTAGGAGGAAAAGGAGGATTGAGAATTTTGAACTTTGTTCCTTCAAGATTAGAGTCGACTATCCCTAGTCGCTCGCGCCAATCCGATTGTTGATCCTCGAAGCGCAATATGTCTGAATGCAGCTTGCTGATGCACTCTATGTCCTCCATAGAGTACATAGTTTTACTGGGCCTCAACCTGGCATCCCATCGTGACAATACATCTGCATCCTTCATGGCATCCGTCCAGCCAATGACCAGGGCCTTATGAACATCTGCACCACCATTTTCAATATGGGATAGGTCCATCTCACATTCATCGTGTATCCTTTTAACAGTAGCTACCATGTCCATCTTCATGCAAACAATCCAATACCACTCCTTGAAAGTATTGATATTATGGGGATTTAGGATAGACTGGATTGCTGGAATCCGAGCGTGAGTCCAAAAAAGGGCTCTCATGATTGGTTGAGCTAAGGCAACCACCTCTTGGATTTTGGCGTACTCCTTCTGTACCTCCAGCATTTTGATTCGTGTTGCTTGTATTCCCATTGCTACTTCGAATACATCACCAATAATCTTCTTTCCTTTCCTTTTAATGCTTTAGACCCACTCCCTAATGGCCATGGCAGTGTAAAGCACTCCTTCAAATTCAGTTGTAGTCTTTTGTGCCAGTGCCAATGGGGGAACATGGGATTCAGCAGCATGTTGCAGCGGTTTCAATAGGTGATCAATGTACCCTTTGGCTTGCTCAACACGAGCTCGGTACATATCTCTCTCAGCAGTCATTTCGTCGAGCTGTTTGAGCATATTCTGCACGGCATCTCTGAATTCTTCCCTCTCCTTCTCTTTGGTGGCTCGCCCTATTGGGCTGGTCGCAACATTGTAATCAGCCAATACAATCTGATCTGCTGGTTTGTCTGCAGGTGGGGTGGCAATATGAATCGTGTGGTTCCTTTGCTCATTTTTAGTGATCCTCGAGTAAGTCTTTGGCTTTTTCTTGCCTTTGGATTTTATTTATCCTATTCGAGAGAAGATATCCTCCAGGTTAATTGGTGGCTTGACAACTGCCTTCCGCTGCACACGAGCAATTAGCTAGTCCTGAGGGATGGTCTATCCAGATGTAATTGTCAAATTCCCACTCTATTCTTTGGAGGCCTCAGCTGACTCACTGCCTACTGGCAATTGATTGGTCATAGAAGGAACGGATGCAGTATCCAATCCCTTACTCATGGCTGAGTTCTCTCCTACCTCGCTGAACAACTGTCAGGTATCCTCCTGTAATGGTTGCTCTTCAATTTTGTCAGGTTCTTGAGTCTCATCCCCTTTTTGTTCTCCCTCAACAGTGGTGTCATCCTTGTCGCCGCTATTCAGTTGTAACACATGCCTACTTCCATGTGTGAGCTCATGCTTCCAGTCTCTTGATCAGGTGCAATCTCTCCCTCTTCAACCTAATTTCCAAGTTCATCAAGGCCAATGACCCTTACCTCTGCTTCTTGCTCACTTTGTGTTTGAGGATTATTTGCCTTGAATGCAACAAGATCACTTTGTGAAGGCGGAGCGAGTAAGTAGCTGAGTTCAACCACATTATCCTCTGAACTGGGGTCCCTAGATGATGAAGTAACCTCCGGCCTCCAAATGGGTATCTTTTCTCTCCTTGTTCTTTTTGATGTTCGAGTCCCTCTATTGGCCCTTACTTTCTTTCTCTTATTTTCAGGTTTCTCAACCTCTTCCTTTGGCGCGCTTCAGGTCCCTTCATTGTCTGAAGACTGGGAATCGAGACTACCCATTAGAATGTATGTGAATTGGGTCCCTTCATGGGTCAGTCTCTCAATTCGTTGGGATAGCCAGTAATCGGTATACCTCCTTGGAGCTTCCATCACTGCCTCAAAATCTGTGATTGGGTCTTGAGTCCAATCAATGCCTGGCAAGAGGTTCTTGACTGCCTCAAATTCTCAGACTTGCAAGCAATTTCCATAGTCTGTCACCTGATCTAGGACCTGGCGGCACTCATAAAGCCGCATTTGTTGAACACTCAGCCTAGAATATTCACGCCGACGAACCTCAAAGTTATCAGAACAGTTGCTCCAATAGTCCTCTATCGACGCCTTGGCCTTGTAGTGCCTACCTGTTGATGTGTTTTTTTGTACACGACCAAACACAAAATAAAATACCTAAAGGTACCTTATCCTCTCTTGAGCAAAGTTTCCCGACTGCTGAAGATCTTGCCGAAGGATCAGTCGAGGCAACTCCAAGGTTCTTGTATGTAGGTTCTCTACTCGTGGATAAGCACCAATGGTCGTTGTGTTTACTGTTTTTCAAGGGGCCTTATGTACTTTCAGAGAAAGCTTGTTTGTGTGACTACTTTTCAAATGAGGGAGCAAGATTTTCCTAATGCTAACTGATGTTTCAAAAAGATCAAAAGATAAAGGTTTTGAGGAGGTGAGACTAAATTAATCCTAAGAATGACTCGGTGATGATTGGTCTTGATAGGACTCTACCAATTTCAGCATTGCCAAGAGGTTACAACTCTACTGGAATTGGTGCGATCTTCTAAGGGGATTCAATGATTTTCAAATCACTAAGGGGATAGATACTATCATTAAGATACATATCAATGCCTCCAACTATGACTGAACTCTTAAACAATCTCGATGTTTCCAATTGACCACACAGGGCGTTCTTACAATCAATAAGGAGCTAGTGGTTTGCAATATGAGTCTTATCATAGATCAAGCACAACATTCGTCCTTCAAACATAAAACTTAAATGCTATCTCTACTAGGAGTGATTCAAGAAGATAAACAACCATGAAAATAGCCACAAGGATTGCAACAAAACACCATAACTTCAATATTTCATTGATCTCATAGCCAAATAAACAACAATTGTTCAACTTTCTCTTTTCACTACTTATTTCTATACTGCTGACAATATTAAACTCTCAAATTCTAATTCTCTCTCTTACTTTCTCTCTAACTCCTGAAAATGAAATGAGTGAGGGCTTATATAGCACTCTCAAATACAATGAACAGCCTGGATCAAAAGAAGATCGACGGCTGAGATTTTGACACGTAAACCCTAATTAGGGTTTGTTACAAAAAAGTCCCCATTTAGATAAACATTATCAATCCATAGCCAATAAGAATTGGCACAAATAACGAGGAGACAGACCAATAGGAATTAAGTAGCCACATCATTTTATAACAACTTTTCATCTAGAACTTTGTTCCCTTTCCTATGCTCTTTTCTGACATATTCAATGAATCTGGACGTGATCGCCTCAATCTCAGCAATGGGAATCTCAGGAAGATTCTTCATCCTTTCTTCCAAGTGAAGAACTTGATCAAAGGCAGTGAGAAGAGTTGTCTCCCATCCAAGCTCCACCTCTTTTGTTTTCTCAATAAAGAACATAGTAGCATGCATCTGATTTCGCTGCTCTTCGGTGACTGTGTTCTCCTCTTTGCAAAAGATGATCCTGATTTTGTCTTCCAATTCTTGGATGTCTACATCCGTCTCGATCTCAATTTTTCTGTCAAGGATCGTACACAATACCTCAAATACCTTGTCTTGAATAGGGTGGATAATTCCCTCAACTTGGCTGCACCTAGAACTGATATCTTCGAAAAGAACTTCCTTTATCTCGAGCAAAGTTGACCACTGCAGAAGACTATGGGCTTCTCCACTCATTATCTTCTCTTGTGCTAGAATCTGTCTTGGTGTCCTTATTACTTGCAAGACCGGGATGACAACATCCCTAGTGTGAGCAAATGCATCCACAGTTACCAATAGATTATGGATGATCTCAAGAACTTGGATAGCCCGGTGGACCATTTTCATCATCCTTTTTGCAAATTCAATGGCAACCTTGTAAGATTCATCAATCCAAGAACTCATGATCTGAGCTAAGCTCTTCATTCTTTCTACCTCATTTACTGACTCAAAAGGAAGTGCGTGCAAAGGAGATATTGCTGGATCCTGTCGTCTCAAAGGTTGATTAAGATGGCTAAAATAATTCCTCCAAGCACTGACCTCTCTTTCTAGCTTCTCATTCTTTTCCATTTCTTCTTTGAGTTTGTCGTTAAGTGCTCTCACTGAATCAGTTGCTTCTTCCATAGCCTGCTTGGAGGTAAGTGGGCCGAGATTAATTGTATCTAGATCATATTCTTCTGCTAGGATCTCATCCTCATACTTGTCTACCAATGGTGTAGCTATCTGGACCTTTAGGGATCCTGCTTCATCTCTAATCACTTTTGACATCTTGGTGGCCTTCTTCTTTTCGACCTCTTCATGAGAACTTCCTATGAGACTTTCCAAGTCCAACACTTGTTCCTCCTCTTCGACCACGACTACCCTTGTTAGCCTCTCTTTTAGCCCATCTGGAATAGAAGACTTTCTTTCCCTAACTTGTATTTCTTTAGGCAAAGGTCTATCTTCCCTGAAAGGAGATGTTGCTTCATCATCATTCTTTCCTTCCTGTTGTTCATCAGCACCAACCTGAAGAGATTGACTAGATGAATGCTGAGGTGCCTGTCCTTTACCTCGATTATCATTTTGCACCATGGATTCCATAGACTCATCAATTTCATACACTATCTGCCTTTGATCTTCTCCTTGACTTGCTTCTTTTTCAGGCCTAGAAGATGTACTTGGTGAACGATCAGGATTCACCTTTTGTTTCTTCTTGGAAGGCTCTCTCTTCTCAGGTCCTTCCTTTCTCTTTGATCCCTTGGAATGGGAAGCATTCTCACTCACACTCGCTTCTCCTTCTGTTCTTGTCTCCAGGGTGAATGTCATGGATACATTTTGCTCCTTCAACTTTTGATGTTGTACATCTACCCATCTACGAGTACAAGCTAACACAGGAGTCATCAATGCTCTTAGGTCCGAAACCTTTGGCTCATTCCAATCTATTTTCACTTCTTTATCTTCCTTCTCGTAGGATGATTGGAGGTATCTACCACTATCTTGGGCTTGATTGGCTACTCTGTAAATTTTGCATTTCCTGATGAGATCCAAGGGTAATCTAGAATGCATCTTTCTTTTCACTTCTATATCATCCTGAATTCATCCAAAGGTCTTCTACTTGAAACTCATGCTTGTACTTCTTCCCGACTGTCTCTTCTATATGACCATGAGGATCGAAATTCTCCCTTGAGGCAAAGGATGTGAATGAATATAGAGATAACTCCTTCTCCGCATCTTCCACAGCTTGAGTATTAGGACACACTTCAATTGAATTTCCCAACAGGATGGGCGTGGGAATTCCATTTCCATGCTTATGTCTTGATGCTCTAGCATAAGCTGCCAACTGCCTAGTCACTTCAAGTAGTATTATTCTGTCTGTAGGATATCTCGGCAACATGCAGGGAGGTGAAGGACATCCATGAACTCTGATGTATGTGAATTTTGGAAACTGAATGAACCATGCACCATGCTTCTTCACGAGCTCCTGTGCTTCCAGAGACAATCGATTGTGAATCCCTCCTTGCAATGTCATGGTGATATACATCGTGAAGGTATCATTGATTAGTTTGTAATCATTCTTTGGTGGATAATGTAATTGAATATAAGAATCACAAACTCTTATTTCTCCGGGTCCTCTCCCAACAACTCCTCTATGAGGTAGTTCTGCGTACTCAAAACTTCTGACTAAGGAATATATGACATGAACTCATGTGAAAAGACTTGGTAGGGGCTAGCCTCCTCAACTGTATATCCAGGTTATTACTAATGATTCTAGCCCAGTTGAACTTTCCCTGTCCTTGCATAATCACTTGTATGAAGAAGAACATCCATTTGTCGAAGAAGGCTTGAGAGGCACCAATAACCCGATTGAGCATGGTTACCAAGTCCTTGAACTCTTCCTGGAAATCAACCCTGTGCAGTGTATTAGGAATCTTGTTCAAGCGAGGTCAACTTTTGAGCAACCAATTCTTGTTGATGAAGTTCAGACAGGAATCAGGATCATCCTCGTATACAAACCTAGCTCCTTCCAGACTTTTGTAGATCATGTCTCTCTGCTCTGGGAGATGAAAAGCTTCACTTATAGCTTCCTCCGAAAGGTAGGCTAAGATAGTTCCATCCTCAGTTACGATCGTCCTCGAATGTGAATCATAGTGCCAAGCACATTCGATCATCAATTCATGACAATTGACTGCAGGAGGGAAACCCGCGGCCTTGATGATGCCACTTTCAATTATCCTCTTCGCAACAGGTGACGACTTGCCGATGTAGGGCCCTTCCCGAAACTTCTTCACATTGAAGTTTCCTAGATTGGTGTCTCCGATATTGCTCCACTTGGACACAATCCTGGTCTCCAATTCACCTTTCTTCTGATCCTCCTTGATGAGGGCTTGCCGGGTAGTGGACCCACTAGCCTTGGGGGTCGTCATTTGATACCTACAAGAAAGGCTTAAAGTTAGGTTTGAGCATAGTACCTTAAGGTATGGAATTTAAGTTTTTCCAAGGAAATAAGAAGATTACAATTTGAAAATAATATGATAAACCTTTAGAATTATGAATTTTCAAATTGATACTAATTATGAATTAAATCAGATTGTGAAAGACTTAACCATGCTATGAAAAATTAAATTAAATCTTGAATAAGCTGTCAAAAATCTGATTGTACATACCTTTTCCTTGATTCTAACTATCAACCTTGAAAAGAATGGATAAGGAAAATGGGAATTTGCTGGATAAGAGGTCTTTATTCTGAATTTTAGACTCTCCCCTTGGATGAATTAACCTTCAATCAGCTTCCAGCAAGGAGTTCGCCTTCAACCAGCCTTCAAGTATTCTCCAAAATCTGGAAATTAACCTTCAATCTGCTCAATTTCGCACCTCCAAATCTGCTCTTTAAATTCGCACAAGGGGAAATGAATGAATGATTTAAAATTTCAAAAACACACCTCCCTTATATAGGCCGCTCACCTCACTTTACCCCTAGGCCGACTTGGTAAAGGCATAAATAAATTTTAAAAAACCCCTCCACAAGCTTGGCCGACTTGATAAATAGGTAGAAATAATAAATCTTGGGCGCTAAAATGTGAATTTTTTATTTTTTAAATTAATTTCAAAGCCTAAGGTTGATTTTATTTATTTATTTAAAGGCTTAGAAAATTAATTAATCAAAAAATAAGTGCCTTAACCCATGCGAATTTGTCTTAGCCCCCAAATGAGATTTAATTAGCAAATTTGGTGAAAAGATGAGAGTAAGCCTAGTGGATGCTAAAGCTTGATCAAGGTTTGATGAAGGCTCATTCTCCATAGGCACTAGAATGCTTAAGATATGAGGAAGGCTTAAATTACTTCAAGAAGGCTTATTTGAACTTTTCATCTAGGCTTATTCACTCCATTAGTCAAAATCCTCACCACCTAGGCTTGTCATGTTCTCTGTCTAGCCCAAACAAGGCGAAGGATAGGCTTTCTCAAGGATTTCGCCTTGGACCCTTTGGAAGGGCCAGGAGCGATTTCCTTGATTTGGCCTTAATTGCCTCATTTCTTATTCCAAAAAATCATCTTAAAGGTGTGCATATGCTTGTTTTGGCCTAACAAAGTCCAAGGATCTATCCATTTAGCCTCTCACATGGGTAAATTAGGTGTGAATGGGAATTTGGCTCTGGACCCTTTGGAAGGGTCAGGAGCGAAATTCACCTTTTAGGTCAAAACTCACCTTTGTTTGATCAATAATCTTTTCTAAGGGAATCTCCAAGATCCATTCACCTTGACCACTGACTTGGCTCAACACTATCTTGAAGGAAACATTGCATTTTGGGAATTTCGCTCTGGACCCTTTGGAAGGGTCAGGAGCGAATTTCTTGTTTGTAGCTCACTTCTCCATCATTTCAACTTCAATCCACCTCAAAAGGCAAGAAAACACTTCTCTCTCATTCAACCCAAGTTTGACTTGATTTTGCAAGGAGAAAAAGGTGATTGAAGAATTTTCGCCCTGGACCCTTTGGAAGGGTCAGGAGCGAATTTCTTCCTCTAGCCCAAAATCATCATTTTTGGAGACAAGAATCAATTCAAGGACAATCTCAAGGGCATCCCTCACCTTGGTCTAGGCATGGTTTGGCACAAATTTGAAAGGAATAGGTGGATTTTAGGATTTTCGCTCTAGACCCTTTGGAAGGGTCAGGAGCGAAAATCTTGTATTAGGCTTATTCCTCCATCCTTTCAACTTCAATTCTCCTCCAAGACTTAGGACACATCGCCTCACTCCTCTCTAGGCCATAAAAATCAAAATTTTAACTTGTCTTGCAAAGAAAATAGGTGTTCTTGGGATTTTCACTCTGGACCCTTTGGAAGGGTTAGGAGCGAAATCCTTGGTTTGAGCTTACTCCTCCATCATTCGACCTCAATCAACTTCAACAGGGCAAGAACACCTCTCCTCACACTCATCCAAACTATAAAGAGTCAAAGTTGACTTGATTTTGTAAGGAAAACAAGGTGATTTTAAGATTTTCGCTCTGGACCCTTTGGAAGGGTCGGGAGCGAATTCCACTATTTGGCTCAAAATCCTTCACTTTTCAATGTTTTCAAACAACTTGAAGTCACTCTTAGGGACATCCTCTTCTTGATTTTACCTTAGCCCATACTTGATCTAGCACAAAGTTGAGAGCAAATACAGGTTTTGAGAAAATTCGCTCTGGACCCTTTGGAAGGGTTAGGAGCGAAAATCTCATTCTTGACTTGATATTTCATCTCTTCAACTCCAATCCACTCCAAAAGGCAACTAAACATCATTATTCACCCAAGGGCTAAGGTCTAAAGCCAAAACAAGGTAAAAAGAATAGGCTTGCAAGGAATTTCACTCTGGACCCTTTGGAAGGGTCAGGAGTGAAATTCACCTTCTTGGCTAGAATCCTTCATTTTTTCAAGGCTTTCAAACATTTCCAAAGTCCAAACATGTCCACACTTCCCTTCAAGATGCCTTGCAACTCAAAATTTGATCAAACTAGGGAGAAAATGAGCCTTGGGAGGATTTTTGCTCTGGAACCTTTGGAAGGGTCAGGAGCAAAAAATCACAATTTGGACTTGATTGTTCATTTTTTAAACTTCAATTTTCTCCTAGAGGCAAATATAGATCATTTTCCATCTAAGGATCAAGGTTTCAAGCTAAAACAAGGGAGCAAATGAAGTATATAATGAAATTTCGCTTTGGACCCTTTGGAAGGGTCAGGAGCGAAATTTACATTCTTGGCTAAAATCTTCACCTCATCCACCTTTACTCACCTCCTAAGGACAAGAACATACCCATTCATCCTCCATCATGTCAACACCTAACCCAAACAAGGAAGAAATTGGGAGCTATAAGGATTTTCGCTCTAGACCCTTTGGAAGGGTCAAGAACGAAAATCATGTTTTGAGCTTGATTCTTGACTTTTTCACTTCCAATCCTCTTTGGGAGGCAAACATAGATCCTGACTTTAGCCAAGGGAAAAATGATTGTTTTCAAGAATTTTGCTCTAGACTCTTTGGAAGGGTCAAGAGCGAAATTCATCTTTTGGGCTGGAATCCTTCATCTAATTCATTCCCTAAGGCTAGAACATTCAAAAAATACCTTCAAACATGCCCTAGGAACTAGAAATTTGGCCTTGATAAGTGAGAATTTGAGGTCTTCAAGGATTTTCGCTCTAGACCCTTTGGAAGGGTCAGGAGCGAAAATCATTTCCCAAGTTGATTTTCATCTTCCTTTCAACTCATTCTCACACAAACTCGGTCAAATCAACTTCCTTTCATCGCAGTCAAGACAAACCTCCATCCAACTGGGTCTAGGCAAGGTCAAACTAGGTTTTAAGGTCAAAGGAAGGCAAAAAAGGAAGAATTCGCTCTGGACCCTTTGGAAGGGTCAAGAGCGAAATTCTCCTCTCAGACTAGTTTTCATCATCACAAGGTCTAAAACCTCCTCCCTAAGGCAAACATGCATCCAACTCTCTCATCTATGCCCCAAGAGTCTACAATTCTGGTCAAATCCTTTAGCAAAATGGAAAAAGGGTAGATTTCGCTCTGGCCCCTTTGGAAGGGTCAGGAGCGAAATCTCTATTTTTGGTTGATTTCACACTCAATTCCACTCCCTCTCAATTCAGACTTGATCAACTTTATCTCTCCCTAGTATCATCATGTCTACTTGCCATCCATTTGACTCAAAAAAACTTCATTCTGCACGTCTAAGGCCAAAATTGGGGGTCAGGTGAGGATTTCGCTCTGGACCCTTTAGAAGGGTCAGGGGCGAAAAATCTTCTTTCAGGCTAACTTCCATTATTCTGACACTTCAAACCTAGGGTATCCTTTCAAAACTCCTTCAATCATCATCAAGTGCATTTGCTCATCAGCTTCTGAAATCGCCACTTCCATCTCTCTTTGACCACTAACTCTACTTAATCCGCTCTGATTGGGAGGAAAACAAGATTCTGACAAGAAAACCACCAATCCAGACCTACCCTGACCTGAGACCTATCATCCTATCTATCTTCATTCCCCTAAAAGGAAAAGATCCACTAAGGCAAACCTAGGGCTCCAGGCAGACAACTAAGGACTTCCCAAAACCAGGCTGGACTCAGCTTTGAAAGAAACCCTAAGACGAGCCCTCGGAAAGAAACCTTAATCTATCCAGCCCAGGCGACCACTCACTTCACTCCAAAACCTAGCAAGCAGAGAGAAAACCTAACCAAGGAAAGCAAAACCCTAAGAAAAAGAGGGGGTCCCCATTCTAATGGGGCGATGTGTGAAATGGTCACAACACTACCATAGGCTCTTTTTGCCAAATTGTCATGATCATAGCATTTCCTAGGGGAATGTTCCTGTAAGCTATAAGACACCAATTCAGCAAATGACTCTTCAGCTTGCACTGAATTTTTGAAATGTGCATCAAGAGTACCCAAAATCATGGGGAAGGTGAACCCAGATTGCTTCTTATCTCTGAGTAGACTGCCTGTTGGGTGTGCCTGTCTTGCTACCTCCATGAGGACTATTTTATCTGATGGATAGCACGGAAGCCAGAATGGTGTTCCCTCAAAGCCTGCTATTCTGATGTAAGTGAACCTGGGAAACTGGATGAACCACGCACCATATCTCTAGATCAGAGTGATAGCCTGCTCTAAGAGCCTTATATGCAATCCTCCCTCTTCAACTTGATTTCCAGGTTCATTCCCAATCTCACCTTTCTTAATTTCCATAATGGCAAGCTACTTTTTTTCCATGATGGCAAAGTTTACTCTCTCACCTTACACTCTAACCCTAGTCTAACCATCATGGCCATTTTGCACAAATTTAATGACTTAAAGGAGAAATCCGAACTTACCCGATGGAAGAGCTTTGCCCAATGTAAAATGATCTTCGGCCAAACGCTGATGTTTGCGATTTTGGAAGCCTTGGACGCTCTGGTGAATGAGAGGATAACCCCGTGCTTTTGCAAAGACTTTGGCCTGGAAGAAGCGCTTGCAAATTTGACCCCCTCCGTTCTGCAATTTGAACGCCCCTCTCTTGCAAAACTCGGGCTTAAAGAGGTTTCCGAGAGAACTCGCGCGACTATGGAGATTTCGGACAAGAATGACTCTCTACAAATTCCGGAGCTAAAAGGCCCTCTCTCTTGTGCGATTTCTTCAAACTGGGAGACTTAGGCAATTTTGCAAAGCTCTCATAGTTTAAATGCCTCCCTTTGACATGCACGATTTCGGCTCAAAGTGGGATTTTGCATAAGTTAAGTTGAATGCCTTTCTTTCCTCCTTTTGACACGATTTTGGCCTGGAGAGGGATTTTGCAAATTTGCAAAATAAAATGCTTCTCTTTCCTTCTACGTTTTCGTTTTTCGGCCCTTAAGGCCTTTGTGCTAACTTTGAACACGCCCTTTTCTCCTTTTGACGCAACTTCGGCCTTTCTTGGGTTTTATGCGATTTCGGCCTGTAAGGCCCTTTTGCAAACTTGATATTTTATGAAAACACCCTCTTATTATTTGCACTTCGTGTTTTCGGCTTGAAAAGGCTTTTTGCAAGGTTTTGTGTTTTAATAAAACGCCTTTCTTTTATGAACTTCGTGGTTTCGCATTTCGGCCTAAAAGGCCACTATGCGAACTTTTAAAAAACACCTTTACTTGACTCTTAATATTTCAGCCAAAATAGGCCATTTGCAAAGTTTATAGTATAACGCCATTAAAAAACATGTGATTTCTCATTTTCGGGTCACACCTTTATTTTGTAAATTTTAAGTCATTTGCCATTTCGTGTTTCTTTGGTTTTCGGCACAAAAGGGGATTTTGCAAAGTTTAAGTTAAAACGCCATGCCTCCTCTCTTGTGTTTTCAGCCTGAAAGGCCTTTTTGAGAATTTTAAAGTTATGAAAACGCCTTCCTTGAACTTTTCGATTTTAGACTACAAGGAGATTTTGCAAGGTTTTAAACGATTGACATTTTTGCCCTCTTGGCCGATTTCTTGCAAACTGGGGGACTTACGCGATTTTGCAAAGCTTTTTATCTCTTTTTGTAATTCGGCCAACATAGTCGAAATAGTCTCCTTTGTCAGAAAAAAGATTAAATTGCGAGACTTTCTGACATTTTCTCCTTCTTTGCATCCACCCTTCACCTTGCAATTTAAATTAAAAAACGCCCTTTCTCTTCATATGGTTCATGATTCAACCTTCTCTTTACAAACGGGACCATGCTTGACATTTAACACGACCTTCTCAGGACTTAAGGAAGTGGACAGGCTTACTCTCCTGCATGATCATCTCCTCATACTTCCAACTGCTGCATCTCCTTAGCGAATAAAAAATCAAAATTTCCCACACCGAGGGTGAGACGAAAACCAAAATAAAGGGGGGACCCTGTCGGCGACGGGGAATGTGTGCAGAGCACAACAGTTTCCTCGTAATCAACTCCTCCTTTCAATGAGAAACCTTTAGCCACCAACCGAGCTTTGTATTTATCAAGTGTCCCATCAGCTTTATATTTCACTTTGTAGACCCATTTGCAGCCAATAGGTTTCTTCCCAGGTGGAAGATCTCACAAAACCCAAGTGTTATTCTTCAGAAGACTATGATGTTCAACTTTCATAGTCTTTTCCCACTCAGGTATTCCTTTTGCTTCTAAATAAGTCTAGGGCTCATAAACACTCTAAATATTCACCATAAGAGCAAAATTGATTGTGTTCTTCTTGCTCTTGCCTCTAGAAGATCTACCTTCAACAAGCTCATCATCTTGCACATCACCGATAAGCGTTTCCCACCACTTAGGTCAAAGAGCGGAACCATCTACTTCCAAATCAAGTGTAGCAACATGACTTGGGCTGCCTGGAATAAAATCAACTGGATGTTGATCCAAATTTTCTAGAGGGAACTGTGGTAGTACAATATCATGCCTTGTGATTCCACAACTTCAAGTTCAGAATCATCTAAATCCCTCCCTTTAGGTGAAGCTAATGGAAGCCTAACACCTATATCTATTTTCTATAGAGGCTGATCTTCAGGTCACTGGATGGGAGAAGTGAGCTAAAAGGGTCCACTATCTTCATCAAAAACCACATCTCTACTAAATGCAAGGCAATCAGTGTCCACATCAATTGGCCGATAGGCCTTATGATTGTCACTGTAGCCTGTAAGCATCAACTTTTAACTCTAAAAATCCAGCTTTGTTCTCTTTGCATCAAGAATCCAAATATATGCAGTTGAACCAAAAACCTTGAGATGCTAATTTTTGGTTTCCTCCCAGACCAAGCTTCTTCAAGAGTCATCTTCTTAACGGACTGTGTGGGAGACCGATTCAAAAGGTATACTATAGTGTAGACTACTTCAGCATAAAATTTCTTAGGCATATTCTTGTTTTCAATCATATACATCGAGCCATCTTTATTATGGTTTGTTCCTCCACTCAACAACACCATTTTGTTGAGGGGTATAGGGTGTGGTGAACTAACACTTGATGTCAATTTGAGCATAGAAGTTAGTGAATTCAGTGGAACAAAACTCACCCCCATTATCTGACCTAAGAGTTACAATCTGATGACCTGACTCTTTTTCAACTAATGCCTCAAACTTCTGAAATTCATCAAAGACATCCGATTTTGCTTTTAGACAAAACACCTACATTTTTCTACTAAAATCATCTAGGAACAGAAGAAAATACCTGGCACCAGTGACCGATGGCGTATTAATTGGTCCACAAACATCTACACGAACCAACTACAAGACCTCGGATGCTCTCCAAACTTGTCCATCGGAGAATGGAGTTCGATGTTGCTTCCCTGCTTGGTAAGGTCCGCACACACCATGAGTCTGCTACTAAATCTCAGGTAAGCCTTCTACCAGATTCTCCCGAGCCAACCAAGAGAGATATGATATGTTGAGGTGCCCATACCATTGATGCCAAAGAGTGCTTACGAAATAACTCTTCGCAGCCATTGCAAACTCCTAAGACTCCCCAGTATCAATCAGCCTATACAATCCATGATCTTCGAGACCACCAACAATTGTCTTTTTGGACTCCTTATCAATGATGTGGCACTTTGTCCACTAAAGATGACATCCAACTTCAGACAATGTCACATCATCTAACTAATAGACAACAAATTAAGCTCCATGCCCAAAACATAGTATACGTTGAAGAACATGAGATTCCTCCCACCAAATTTAATTTGAACGTTGCCCTTGCCGACAAACATATACTCTTCACATCCTCCAAAGATCACTAAATAGGAGCAAGCCATGTACTCCATCAACCAATCTCTTTTGTGCGTGAAATGACAAGAAGCTCTAGAATTAATGTACCAGGCAAATGATTTCACCTAGTTTGCTGGTCATTTGGCCATAGAAGCGTAAAAAGCAAACTCCTTCAACTCATCAAACTGCTTCTGGTCTAGACACCAAATATTCAAAGATTGTGAGCATGTGTTGTTTCCACGTGTTGCAATTTTTGTCGTTAAAATGTTGATTATTTTCCAACATTATGTTGGTAAAAGACGCCATCCCTCCCGTTTTTCAATGCACAAAAAAAGGGTAAAACTGCAACAATAAACAGCTGATTTTTGTGATCCAAAAATCAATCAAAACCCTAGCACGAACTTTGAGGCACAAATCCTTGGGTGCTCGTTAACAAAAAAAAAGCCCTTGATTTTATATAAAAAATCAATCAAAAATTTCTTGGAAAATTAAAAAACATTCTACAAAAAACGGCAAACCCTAGGCAACTTTTGCAGGAAATCGTGGGTCGAATGCATATGACCCACTATTTTTCTGAAAATCGCGAAAAAAAATGAACCCTGATGCAAAGAACAGACATGATTAAAAAAAAGAAATGCCAAAAAAAATCTTAGGTGTGCAAGCAAACAAAAACCCTAGCCACGGATTAAAAGCCACAATTTTTTACAAAAAATCGTCAAAACTCCAAAAGTCGCAGGCAAAAGACACCAATAAAGCTCTGCAAAATCCATCGCAACAAAATGGAACTTAGATAAATCCATTGCAAGGAGAGAAAAAAAGCACACACGTCGCACGACCTTTGCAGAAACCTGTTGCAATAATAAACCCTAACCGCAGCCTAAGAAACTTCAAAAAAACATGGCCCAATCACAAGAAAAAAAAAATTGTGTGTTGCAGGAAAAAGAGTACCAATCGCAAGCCAAAAAACGTCGCTACAAAGCTCGCGATTCTATCGAAAAATAAAAATCCATTATTTCAACTGAAAACCCGCACTATCCGTGATTGTTGTGTCGATTTGCCTGTGAATTTGCAAACAAAAACTTCGATTTTTAACAAAAAAAATCGAAGGAAAACTTTTGAAATAAATTTCAGGCTAGACAAATTTTATTTTTATTTTTTTTTAAATTCGCCAAAAAATTTGAAATGGCTCTAATACCATGAAATGATAAATACATAATCTATTAATGAAGAAAAACAAATTACATATAAGCAATTACATTACGATGTTTCTAAACGAAACAATCGAAAGCAAAAGACTAAAATAGAAACTATTCGACTAAACTAACTAATACTAAATGACCATTAAATAATAATTAATTACTCTAATACGTATATGGTAAAGAGGAAATTAGATCAGCATGGGAGTTGTTTGCAAATTGAACAACCACCCATTCCTCAATAATTTGAATCTTATAATTCTTTTTTCTTTCCAAACCAAGCTAGATAAGAGAAGACATAATCAATATCATAGTTGAACTACTCGCGACTCGGCTCGACTCACCAAGCCCCTGAGAAAAAAACTCGGGAAAAACTCGGAAAAACTCAGCGAAAAACTTGGCAACGTAAAAACACACTTAATTTTAATAAAAAATGCATTTCTTTTGCAAAATTTAATGAGAAGATGCATCCAATGAGTCAATAAATGATAACACAAAAGAAACAAGCTGATTCTAGATATATTTAAATGCAAAGTGTCTACAAAATCGCATCCTCATGAGAAATGTTGATGGCTGGAAGCAAAATAGTAAATAGTTTTTGTAAAACCAAAAGTAAATACAACTTCCTCTTCCCAGCTCTAGCTAAAACTAGTTTCAAACTTTCATCATATTTGAAATTTCATCATTCATACTCATAGTTTCAAACTTTCAACTCTAAAATGTATAATACTAGGATTTCTTCAATGCTAATTATGTTGTTATATGGAGCGTAATAAGACTCGGAGGTTAAATTTTCCCTACTTCCATCAGCGCAGTTTCCCCCTATATTTTTCGACGGGGGTTTGGGGGCAACTTTGAAGGATCCTGAAATTTGACTAAGTCTGAAAAATTGAAGAATCCTCCAAAAACTAGATTTTGCATTATAACTCTTGGAGGTCCGAAACCACTCTCAAACATCCTGACAGTATATATGGAATATAACTTCACTTATACTTAAATGTTATATTCCATATATGAATCCTGATGAACAAACCAAAAAACTCGGCGATTACTTGAGGGCATAGTCGGCTCTCGGGGTGGCCCTTCCAAGCGAGTTTCCCCCTTCTTAGCCCAAAACCATATCGAAAAACAAAAAATGCATGTATTTTTTGCCATTTTCAGCTGTTATGCTAACACAGGCGAGTTTTTCTTTAAAATTCGCCGAGTTTCTGGCAAAAACTCGCCAAAAACTCGGCGAGTTTTCCTGGCAAGTAGAAGTCATTAATACTCGCCAGGTCCAAAAACTCGGTGAGTTTTTGTCACTCATCGAGTTTTCGGCGAGTAGTCCATCTATGCCAATTTCAATATCATCTAACAAAAGGTTATGAAAAAATATCCAACCCTCTAACAATCTGATGTTGGCAAATTTCTATAGGGGGTGCATTAGAAGCAAGTTGTGTAAGGTAGCATCTATAATGCATGGGGTTTGTGTAGGCTGAGGTATGCTAAGACAGAAAATGTACCAAACCAACAATGTCAATACAAAGCTTGGAACAAAGCTGTGCCAAAGAATATTAGAGTATGCGAGACATACAAAACTACCCAAAATACACGAAACAACATCAGTCCACAAGTTAAGCCAACACACAAGCAAAATATGACAACACTAGAGCACACACAAGTTAATCCTTCATGCAAAGAGATACAAAAACATTTGTTGTTGGTGAAATCTAACGCTCCTGTATTAGACATGGTTGGTAAGAAGTTTGTGACCTAGGTCCTCACAATCAGTACTACATAGAAAACTAATTTGGCCACCTAAATTGGCTTAGTTCAGCTTCAAAAACCCACAATCCACTTAAAGTCATTTACCCTTCTAATGAGTAAGATATTCCTTGTACTCACTCGACCAGTCTTCTTTCCTATGCGTATGTCCAAGATCTACACAATTTTTCCTGATGCTTTTTTGGTATCCCCTTTCTTCAATCAAGCACCTCCACCAATTGTGCATCATCAAAAACTCCAAGATCATGGTAGTCTCAAATGCATTGAATATCAGCAAGCTATCCAACCCTTCCAACAACACAATCTCATACGCATTCTCTACATATCTACCTACAATGCAACATGGACCACTTTTCTTGGGCTTTAGCTTGTATGTTCCTCTAGCGAACCGCTCCTTCCTCAAATGCGCCATGATTAACTCACCCTCAAAGTAAGTCTTCTCCCTTAGACACTCATCTATGCACAAATTGTACCTCGTTTTTCTCTCTACAATTGCTTATTGACTTGCACGTGAATTTATTTCAAGTGTTGCACAAAGTTCTTAGCTTCTATGCTCATTTGCATGACATCTTCCACTCCCTATATATCTCTACCACCAAACAAGGATCTACAATACACCAATAAGATCCACACACGTAATAATGAAAATAATATAATGTAGAAGATAGATCTCACACAGCACAATTGATGTCCATGGGGCAAGATGTCCATGGGGCAAGACGCCCTAATATCCAATACATGTAGAAATAATGTAATATTCCCAAATAGGGATAATAGAAAAACAACAATATCTCCAATAATAGGGCACAAAAAAATCTGATTTTTTATTTGCATATAAGGAATTCTTCAACAAGCTCAGATTTCTATTCAGATTATAGAACTGATTTTTCTGCTAATATAAATAAATTTCTCAGTATTTCTGAGTATAGAAAAAGTACAGAAAATCATTCAATTTTCCCAGAAACTTCATAAATGATTCACATTGACTTAATTTAATTTTCTGAGATCAAAATAATTAACAATATGCAGATTTAGACACAAGTACCTCAGAAATATCTTTAAACCCTAGCTGTCCTTGCTATAACACCCAGAAAATCAGAACTAGGTCTGTTCAACTTGTTTCCACTTGTCCTTGTTGCTATCTTCAATGAAGCTTAGTAATACGAAGACTCCAATACATGTAGAAATAGTGTAATATTCCCAAATAGGGATAATACAAGAACAACAATATCTCAAAAAATAGGGCACAAAAAATTCTGATTTTATATTTGCATATAAGGAGTTCTTCAACAAGCTCAGATTTATATTCAGATTATAGAACTGATTTTTCTGCTAATATAAATAAATTTATGAATATTTCTGAGTATAGAAAAAGTACAGAAAATCATTCAATTTGCCCAGATACTTCAGAAATGATTCACATTGACAATATACAGATTTAGACACAAGTACCTCAGAAATATCTTCAAACCCTAGTTATCCTTGCTAAAACACCCAGAAAATCAGAACTAGGTCTGTTCAACTTGTTTCCACTTGTCCTTGTTGCTATCTTCAATGAAGCTTAGTAATATGAAGACTCCATGCTGTAGTTGACCCAAATTTGAACGTGATGCTTGAATTTCAGCTTCAAAAAGTGGCCTCCAAACTTGATAATGAATTGCAACTCTAATAATAATGTGCTAGGGCATCACATACCAAAGCCCTTCCACCAAAACACACCCTTATAACTAGGGGGAGCCTATATGTCTCTCTGAAACCAGGGATACTAAAGGGTTTCAACCCTTAAGGCAAAGATTATGAATACAAAACTTTCATAAGAGAGAGAAAATAATATAATGAGCTCTAAAAGAACATTATTAGAATGTTATATAAAAGTCCCAAAGAAATGAATCAAGCTCAGCCCTTGATCCACCACCACTTAATCCAATGCTCCACATTAAAACCCTAAAAATGAGCCAATAGGCTCCTTGAAAACCCACACTCCCTTGGCCTTTTTACATGATTTTTAAGATCACTTAAAGTACATAAAAGGGGGGGACAACTTAAGCCTTTAGGCTAGAAGCCACTTCAATTGCATAAAAAGACATGCCTACACTTAATCACCTAAGTTCACTTAAGATGCATAAAAAGATGTGCCCCACACTTAGCCCCCTAAGTTCACTCAAGTTGCATGCAAAGACACGCTCACAACTTAAGAATAAAATAGAATACTAGCAAAAGACTCCATACTTACCCAACAATGCAATAGGAAAACAACAATATCTCCAAAAATAGGGCACGAAAAAATTCTGATTTTTTATTTGTGTATAAGGAATTCTTCAACAAACTCAAATTTACATTCAGATTATAGAATTGATTTTTCTACTAATATAAATAAATCTCAGTATTTCTGAGTGTATAAAAACTACCAAAAATCACTCTAAATATGCCAAGAAACTTCAGAAATGATTCACATTGACTTATATATAGTAGTAATATAGACTACAATATGTATGACAGTCATACTAATTTCATATATATTCATAACACATGAGAAGTTAGTATACTCATAGCTTAATCCTTAATCATTCGCTATTTAATTTTCTTAGGGAGAGGCAGAGTAATACCTCAAAAGATAGGTAAGGCCAAGATGGGACATGGATGGAGTCCTGAAACCTTGAGGGAGTCTACTTGTAGATTGGTTTCCAAGCGCCCTATGACAAGCAATTCCCCAACCTCCGTCAGGGTTGATGATTAGGAAAGAAGTAAGGATTGGGGCTTAAGTATAGTAACTGTCAAATGGATTATGAATCCTAATTGTTCCTTAATTTTAATAATATGATTTAAGACATAATAATGCATAGTGATATATGTTAATCATTAGGAATTGGCAGCCTCCCAATAGGGGACATTACAGACTTCGGCGAAGCATGTGTCCAAGTTTATTATATGGAAAGTGAAGAAAAATGGTCACCCTCCCTAGAGGAGAAAGAGGAGGTGGGATTTTCTCCTCACCCCAAATCTCTAAGCCTTTGTGGGACCAAATACCTCTCTAATAAGGGAGATGTGATCCAAATGATTCATTAAAATTGTAAAAAGCATGCAACAACATATAAATTTTATAAACAGCAAATTGGATCTAGAAAGACAAAATGTAAATTCAAGTATTGGACAAGTTACAGGAAGGGAGCACAAGGATGCTACCACATTGGTGGAAATGTCCTAGATTTATTTGCCTTAGTTGTGGTCACATCCATCAATAATACACACTAAAACATGGATCCAAACAAGTAGGTGTCGTTTGAGTTTTCTATGTCAATAGAGTTTCTACTTGAGTCCAAGACTCTGATGTGTATGCAAAACTATTAATATGTGACTGTATTATTAAAATAATAGTATATTTATTCTATAATGGTCATCTTAGTTGTCATCTTAGTTGTCATATTAAGTTCTTTTTTTAGAGTCTTAGTGCCATGCCCCGTCCTTGATCGTCATATGTTTTTTCCCAAATCAATGAATATAATCTAAATGTGGCAATTACATTATTGTTAATTAATGAATGTTTATTAATTAATTTAATATTTAATTTGAATATGAAATAAATGTAACAATTATTAATAATTAATTAATATTTATTAATAGATGTTTATTTTAATATTATTATTAATTAATTAATATTTATTTACTTATTTATTTATTTATTTATATCTGAAATTATTATTAATTGATTAATATTTATTAATGGACGATATTCATGAAATGTTTAATGAAATAAATTAATATAAAAAAAAGTAGCGGCCCCCGATCCTCTAAGGGTCCCACATAAGGCAGCTACTCCCAAGAAAAGGGTCACCCCACTTGTTGGTTGAAAATTTTGTACACCTCAACAGTTGTACAAAATTGTGGATTTCAGCCACAACATGTGAGTAAAAACTCTCCTAATTCTAAGGGAAGGCTCCCCCTATCTAAACTAATTTAATATGGATGGGACAACAGTTTTCCTTCTTCTTTCAAGAAAAACTATATTCTTTTCTCTTCACAAAAAAGAATAGCAACTAGAAACAAATATCAGCAAAAACTTGTACAATAAAATGAGAGAAAGGAAATGAAGTTTCCTCAAAGCACAACGACTTCCGTCACTTCCTCCGGGACGAGAAAACAATATCAAGCACAAAGTTTTGAATATTTGCAATCCTATCTACCCTTTTATGATGATAACTTTCAGGAACAAATGCAGTGTATAGCAGCACAAAGTCTGCAAATATCTTTAAAACTACTCTATATAAGAATTATCACAAACCCAAAGTCTTGAAACACTCCTCAACTCAAATTGTAACTTTTAAACTAATTTCACCTTCAATAGCTGCAACACAAAGTCTGCAATTATGTGAAATGAAATTCCTTTCAGCAGCCTTCAACAATCTCAAGTAAGCACAAAGATATATCCCAAAATGACATAAAAACACAAAGGGAACAAAGCAAGATTTCAACATGAAGTCTAAAATTCCTCACTTCTTTTATATTACTCAAACATGGCAAATTTACAACTATAAAGCTCAAAGTCTTTATGAGTAGAAAATCTTGCAGAGTTTTCTTGCTTTCCAAAAAGATAAAATTACAATAGACCCCTTCAAGTATTTATAGGAGAGGAGCCTTGAGAAAAAGAAGGGAGGATTCCAACTAACTTGGACCTATTCAACAACTAACTAAGACTAGTTCAAAATTACAAGTTCTATTCTAAATTGCCTTGTAACTACAAAAATGCACGTGATGAGTTAACGTGCAATTACAAAATTGTTTTTGCAAGAAAACTTGTCAAAAAGAAACTACAATTTTGAAATTAAAACTAAGTGTCAAAGACACTTATGCAGCAGCATGCTTGGCCATGTATTTTCAAATTTCTAGATGACTCCTCGCAGATCATCAAGATTTGGCTCATGGGTATTCTTAGCAACAATAACCGTTTTGATAACAACATCACAGCAACTAAGAATTGTGGTTCTATGTTTTTCTAGAACAGTTTGAACTTCTTCCAAGAAGATTTGGTATTTCGCCAAAGCTTGAAATGATGCAAATGAAAACTGTTCTGCTTCCAATTCCTCATGAATCTTTCTGCTCAAATCAAAGAGAACTTCTTCTTCTAATAACAACTCATTATGACTTACGATCTTACAAGAGATTTTCTCAAAACGAGAAACAATATCTTGCACCATTTCCATGCGCAATTTCAAGGCATCATCAATCTCTTGAATGAGTTCTTTCACAACAAGGTATTTATTCTCTAAAAGTTCTCCAAATTCTATATACATGGTTATGTAGGAATGATGTCATTCTCTTGTAGAGCATCCAACTTTTCCTATAGCAACCTATGCCAAACTCTTAAGTTGCTCTCAACCTTTTCCAAATTTTGTTTGAAAGCTTCAGAAGTCTGATTCAATTTCACCTTGGTCATTTCCAACTTGGCCATTACCTGGAATGTCTCCTTCAAAACTTGAGCACATAGATCAGAAATCTGATCTACCCAAGAATCAATTGCTCACACTTTTGAAGCAGCTCGTTCAACTTCCCGAACTGATTTTTCTGAGACAAAAGAAGTTGAAAGATTGGTCCCTTCCTCGGAAGATTTAGTGACCTTTTGGATCACTGAGATAAGCTACGAATTTTCCTCTTCCAACTTGTCTTTCTTTATCAAGAGGTCATCATACCGTTGCACCAATGAAGTCACTGAGTGTTGAGCATCATGCATGACAACTGCATGTGTTTGCTTACCAAGTTCCACCCTTGTGATTCTGTAATCAAAAGCTTGCATCTCTTCATGTGGCTTGTCGACAATTGGTTCAACAATTTCTGGAACTTTCATTTTGTTGCTATCAACTATCACTCTTGAAACTGTCTTAGCCCTTTTAGCAGCTTTGAGTTTAGACTTTTTAAGCTGCTGAAAATCAAAGATATCAAAATAAATTTCCTGCTTCTTTCTCTTAGGAGTGCAGGAGCTTAGCCATGGAGGTAAAGCCATCGAACTTGTCTCAGAAATTGCTAGAGGTGCTGAAGAAACAGGTTCCATTTGGACTATAGTTGTTACCCTGAGAGAAGTTTCTATCTAAACAGCAATCATTGGATGTGATGATTGCATCATGAACTTGTCAAAATTGGTAGTAGAAGTATCAATTTCTAACAGCTACAAGCTGGGTAAGGAAGCATATGCAGGATTCTCATAAAAAATATTTGATAAGTCCTCATGTGAATGATCAAGAGATGGCTCTGATGCTGAAATTGGAATGACACTCTAAGCAGACACACTCAATGGGACAGGAGCAATGTGAATAGTGGAAAAAGAATCCACATCAATATCAAAAGGAGACATGGGCAAGTCCATAGGAATCTGAGAAGGAACTTCGTGAGGTGACTCCGAAGTTGTAGATTTAGGAGCATCATCTTGTTGTTGTTCTTCCTCTTCAGAATCAATAACCTAAATATGAAGATGAGGTTTCTCTTTTCCTTTCACTGTTACCTCTTCAGGAGGAATCACCATTGCTCTACTAACTCTCAATTTAATTCAAGTAGTAGAAGATGATGCACCTTCCTTGTTATCAATTTTGATTTCAAACTTGCGTCCAATAGGCCCTGCAAAATCATCATCTTTGCCTATAAGTCTAAGACCATTACTTTTGAGCCAAGCATTGGTGTTAGCCAAAACAGGCTGAAATCTATCTAGAATAGAGGTACATTCTTTTTGTGACCATTGAATTGATGGAAGTGGTGCTTCATCAACTTCTTTTTCAACATACTCAGAATCAAGTATGTTTCCATCATCAATCATTCCTTCAGGAATGTTTATCAGGTTCAAGTTATTAGAATAATACTTTATTATTTTATTATTAATTCTCAATATTGTAAACTTAGTGTAAATATCTTAATAAGATCTTGCTCGATCTTACTGGCAGTTTCTTTTTAGAAACTTGCCCTCTTGTAATTCTTTGCAATCCTTATTGAGCGTTTGCTCATTGTTAATATATATTCAATTTTTTACCAATTACTTGCGTAATATGGTATCAGAGCCAAGTTAGTTTCGAAATAATTTTTCAATTAAAAATTCGTCACGAATTTTTAACAGTTTTTTTTTGAAAAATTTCTTTGTTTATTCGAAATTGCTACTTTGGCAGTACGTTTTGGCTGCAGCTACTGGGGTTTTCTCACTATTTTCTGCCCTCTCCAGTGACCCGTCTCTCCTGCATTTCGCACAACCACGCGACGCGTTTTTTTTTCCCGCTTGCAATTTTTTTTCTACCATTTTTGGATGGAAATCTGCATTTTCGATTAGAGTTTTTACCCTTCAAATCAAATCGAAATTTTTTTCCGATTGCAGATTCTTGGTGGGTTTTTCGAGATCTCAACTGGGTCATCGTCAGAATTTTTTGGGTGCCTCGATTTTCGAGCCAGCGGATCTAAATTCCAACAGCAGATTCTTTCTGGGTTTTTTGCAAGGATTTTTGGGTTGTCTTTGGATATTTCTAGGTCATCTGAAATTTTTTTCCTTGAAATTTGTGCCAGCCATACTTCATTTTTTGAGGTTTGTACCTACATCTGCCTCTATTTCTGCATTGGGATTCAAATTTTTCGTTTTTCGTGCATTGGAAAACGTGCGAGATGGCATCATTGACCAACTTGATGTTGGAAGGCAGTCAGCGATTTAATGGGAAAAATTATAACACCTGGAAGCAACGCATGCTGACTATTTTTGAATATCGCCGCCTAGATAATCTTGTTTTGGGCACGGAGTCCCGTCCTCAAATACCTAGAGCTAACCAGGACAAGTTTGATGACCACAATCGAGAAGCTGTTATGCTTCTCAAGCTCTCTGTTACAGATGACCAGCTACCTCAGATTCCTTCCGGCAAGTCAGCTGCAGAAATTTGGAAGCATCTGAAGGAGTTGCATGAGACATCCGACAAGAGTCGAGCCTTTTTTTTGAAGAATCAGCTATGCTCCATTATGATGGATGAACGCATGTCCTTACAGGAGCATCTTACAAAGATTAAGGACTTTCAAGATCAACTCGAAGCTATAGGTCGGCAAATGGAGGAAGAGGATATGGTAGTCATTACTCTGAAAAGTCTACCAAAACCGTATGAGCACTTTATAGAGACTCTCAACATTACTTCTACTAATGTTGATCTAAAATTTCCAAAGTTATGCACCAAATTTCTGCAACAGGATTGTTGGAAACAACAGTTTGGTAGCGGTGCTACTTCAGCCTCCTCAAAACATGCCTTTGCTGCCAAATCCTTTCACAAGGATAAAGGCAAATCTTAGCCATCCCAGTCCTTTCAGCAGAAGGGCTCTTCTCAATCTCAGGATGGTTCCAAGAAAAAGAAGGTGCAATGCAATTATTGTCACAAATTTGGTCATATGATCAAAGATTGTCGTACCAGATTGGCTTTCGAGCAACGGAAGCAGGGAGGGTCTCAGCCTAAAGCCAATGTTGCTGAGCACACAGAGCAAAAAGAGTCTACCTTTTATGCCTTCATGGCTAAAAGACCTGCAGATCATGTGAAGTCTTCTGCCTGGTACATTGATTCTGGTGCTTCTCGTCATTTCACTCACAGGCGTGACTAGTTTGTTGAGTTCTCTCTCTACACTGATCCAGTTATTTTTGGAGGTGGTGAAGAGTACACTGTTGTCGGCAAGGGCAACATTCAGATACAATCTAGAGGGAGGAATCTCATATTCCTCAATGTGTACTATGTTCCTGGTATGGAGCTTAACCTCCTTTCTGTCAGTCAGATTATGCGGCATTCTCCTCAGCTGGATGTCATTTTCAGTACACATAAGTGCTCGATTGTTGATCGTGCTTCTAGCACTACTGTAGCTGTTGGCATTGAGGATCATGGTCTATATAGACTTGTGGATACAGGTGATTCTCTTGAGCATGCCTTTGCAGCTAAATCTTCATCTATCAGCAGTCTCTGGCATCAACGATATGGTCACCTGAACATTCATTATCTTGCACAGCTTGTTCGGGAAGACTTAGTACATGGTCTCCTTGATATTTAGACTCAGAATCATCACGTTTGTGAAGCTTGCGAGGCTGGGAAACAGCACCGGACACCGTTCAAGGATGGTGACTCGTGACGAGCCTCTAAGGTACTGCAACTGGTCCACGCTAATGTATGTGGTCCTATGAATACTACTTCTGTTACTGGGTGCAGGTATTTCTTGCTTTTTGTTGATGATTTCAGTTGTAAAATGTGGGTGTATTTCCTTAAGCACAAATCAAATTTGTTTACTATATTTCAAAAATTTAAGGCCTTAGTAGAAAAGAGTCTAGTTCTTCTATTATTACTCTTAGGTCTGATAATGGGGGGGAGTTTTGTTCTTCTGCTTTCTCTACTTTCTATGATACACGTGGCATAAAACGTCAATTAACCACACCATACACCCCTCAGCAAAACGGCATTGTAGAACGTCGTAACCGCACCATTACAAAAATGGCTAGGTCCATGATGGAACATAGAAACGTTCCTAAGAAATATTGGGCAGAAGCAGTGTTCACAGCAGTCTATCTTCTTAATAGGTCACCCACTCATGCTGTTAAAAATAAGACTCTTGAGGAAGCATGGTCTGGCCGCAAACCTAGGATCAGCCATTTAAAAGTTTTTGGCTCTTTAGCTTATGTGTGGATTCCTGATGCCAAGCGCACTAAGTTGGATTCCAAGAGTCAGAAGCTCATGTTTACAGGGTACAGTGACAACCATAAGGCTTACCAACTGATTGATGTAGACTCTGATCGTCTTATCTTCAGTCGTGATGTTGTCTTTGATGAAGAACAAGGACCATTTCAGCTTTCCTCATCTCAGCAGCATTTTGAGGATCAACCTTTGAAGGCTTCTGACTTAGGTATCTGTCTTCCATTCGGTTCATCTGATAGGACAGATGATGCAGATTCTGTATTTGATGATGCACTACCTAAGTTTCCTCCGGAAGATGCTCATCTTCCTCCTCCTCCTGATCCTGATCCGCTTCCTCTTCCATTTATTCCTCCTGCTCCTGATGTTGGCACATCTACTCTTCGGCCTAAATGGTGGGCTAAGACCACCAATGATCTTCATCCTGATGAGCTCATTGAGGGTAGAGCTTCTAGAAATAAGGGCAAACAGCAAAACACAGTTAATTTTGCTCTTATGGCTAACATCCACAGTATCTATGAGCCTCAAACATATGCAGAGGCCAAAGGGATTCCAGAGTGGGAACAGGCAATGGATGCTGAGTTCCAAAGTCTTCAGAAGAATCACACCTGGGTTCTTTCAGATCTTCCTCTAGGGAAGAAACCCATTAGCTGTAAATTGGTATATAAGGTCAAGTATCATGCAGATGGTACCTTAGATAAATATAAGGCCAGATTAGTTGCTCAAGGATTCACACAGCAAGAAGGCATTGACTATGAGGAGACTTTTGCTCCTACTGCCAAGATGAGTACTATTCGTCTTCTTCTCGCCATTGCAGCTCAGTATGGTTGGAAAGTCCATCAGATGGACGTGAAGAGTGTCTTCCTCAATGGTGAATTGCAGGAAGAAGTCTACATGACACAGCCTCCTGGTTTCAAGGTTGCCAGTTCAAAACTGCAAGTGTGTAGACTCCGGAAAGCACTCTATGGACTTAAACAGGCTCCTCGAGCATGGTACATAAAAATTGATCAGTACTTGGTTGTTCATGGCTTTCAGTGTAGTCCTTCAGATAGTAATTTGTATATCAAACACTCTGGTAATGATATTCTCTTTCTTGTTGTCTATGCGGATGACTTGATCATTACTAGGAATTCAGCACATTTGATTTCAGAAATCAAACAGGACTTGTGCAGCACTTTTGATATGACAAATTTAGGACTTCTTCATTATTGTTTGGGTGTTGAGGTTTGGTAGATTGATAGCAGCATCTTCCTTTCTCGGTCTAAGTATGCCAGAAGCTTGCTTGACAGGTTTCGAATGCAGGATTGCAAACCTGCTTCCACACCTATCGAGACTGGTCTGAAATTGTCAGCCAAGTCTAATTCTCCTCTTGTAGATGAAACACAATTCAGGCAACTAGTGGGCAGTCTCATCTATCTCACTGCCACTAGACCTGACCTCAGTTTTGCAGTGAGCTACATCTCATGCTTCATGACAGCCCCCAAGGCTGATCATTGGGTAGCAGCGAAGCGTGTCCTGCGCTATGTGAAAGGAAACCTCGGATTATGGACTTCTTTACACTAGGAGTGATGATCCTAGACTCGGTGGGTTCACAGATTCAGATTGGGCAGGCTCAGTTGATAACTGGAAATCAACCTCTGGATATGTGTTCAGTTTGGGATCTAGTGCAGTCACCTGGACTAGTAAGAAGCAGCAGGTCGTGGCTCTCTCTTCGACAGAAGCAGAGTAAAGAGGAGCTGTTAAGGCAGCTTGTGAAGCAGTTTGGCTTCGCCAGATGCTTGGGGATATGCAAATATCTCAAGCAGGTCCGACTCCCTTGTTTTCGGACAATCAGAGAGTTCTCAAACTTGCCAAGAATCCAATCTTCCATGAAAGAACCAAACATATAGAACTTCATCGTCACTACATTCGGCAGTTGGTTGAAGACGGATCCATTCAGTTGCTGTATGTTCCTACCTCGGAGCAGTCAGCAGATATTTTCACCAAACCCCTCAGTCCAGATAAGTTTGTAAAATTAAGGGGGTCTATCGGTGTAGTTGATAGATTGAGCATTAAGAGAGGGTATTAGAATAATACTTTATTAATTTATTATTAATGCTCAATATTGTAAACTTAGTGTAAATATCTTAATAAGATCTTGCTCGATCTTATTGGCAATTTCTTTTTAGAAACTTGCCCTCTTGTAATTCTTTGTAATCCTATTTATTGAGCGTTTGCTCATTGTTAATATATATTCAATTTTTTACCAATTACTTGCGTAATACAAGTCAACAATTTGCTCGAGTGTGAGCCTACAGTAGTCCATCCTACGAATCTCCTCTTTTGTGCGAAGATCAATCCAAATATCCTCTATGCGATGCACATGTGTGAAAGATTTTTTAATTCTTTCTTTCATGCTCCAATAATCAAAATCTGCTCTTACTTTGAACCTTTTGAGCTTGATTTCCTGCATCTCAGTCTCCATGGCTTTAGCTTTTGTGGACGTTATGAGGGAATATCGTCCAATCTGTAATGGGTAACTTGAAGATATCCTCATTCCAGCCTTGTGTAGAACTGATTGTTGCGCATGAACTGCCATAATTTTTCTTCCCAACTCCATAAGGATGATCTTATCGGTTGGGTATCTCGGAAGCATATAGGACTGCCCACTGTAGCATCCGACTCTCATATAAGTAAAAGTTGGGAACTGAAGGAATAAGCAACCGTATTCATTTACTCTCTCCCATGCAGCATCCGGCACCCTTCTATTCTTCAATGTTTTATCAAATAAACACATATAATGACCATAGAAAGCATCTTGGACTCTCCTGTAATGAAGCCTACTGGGTCTCAAAGGCAATTGATCATAATATTCCCACACAGGCACAAGCAAGCGATCACCCTTGGTAGAAAGACCAAGAAAATGTCTGAGTGATGCTGCTATATATACCAAGTATGAATTCATGTAGAAGGACAAAGTGGTAGGAACCTTGGCAAGTTGTTCCTACAAAGCATCACTAATAATCTCACTCCAAAAGATGTGTTGAGACTGTCTGATGAGTACAATGAATTGATACATCCATGGTTCAAAGATATTAGAATGTTCTAAACCCATGATCCTACTTAAAAGAATAATTGTGTCACCAATCTCTCCTTTGAAATCACAGTGAAACAACTTGGCCCACCGGGTAAGACAAGTCCGTGGTTCATGAATCCATTTGTTAATATGACGCTTGCATTCCTTCTCCCTCTAAGCATAGTATTCTGTTGCACTTTCCTTTGAGATTTCTACATAAACAAGAGCAGGTATGTATTTTGAAAATCTTTTCAATACTTTCAGCATCAAGGCGGATAACAACCTCTCCATCATCATCTCTAACGGTTCTAGTCTCCTGGACAAAATGAGCAGCACAAGCAAGAACAAATTCCAGCTCTAGGGCAGCCATTGGGAAGGAGGAGGCAAGATGAATATGACTATCCAACAAGCGCTGCATATTGTGATCCTTAGGTTCTTCAACCCTTTCAAGGAAATTTGACGTATCCACATGTCCGATTTTTGTATCTTTAATCTCATCCAATGAAGAAGAGACTTGGGAAGGAGAGATCTCATTCTGATATTTGTCATATTTGTACTTCTTCTCTTGAGAAGATGATGCTAACAAATCGGTCATTGAACAGGAATCTATGACGCTGCGATGAAAATCCAAAAGTGTCAAAGCAACATCACAATCTGCTGAAAAAGTCATATCACCTTCTTCAAATGGAAAAAAACTCAAACCCTAGCGCTAAAGCTCTTGGGGAAGGAGTGACAAATAAACAAGAGGCTTTAAAGGCTTGACTCTTGACCAATTTTGGATCTTGGAAGGAATATTGCAAGTGTGGAAAAGGGGAAAAACTCTTGTGAAGACATAATTGCAATCGGGTTTTAAAATCCCGATTGCGAGTAGACTCATAATGGGGAAAAAGAAAGAAAGTGTGACGAATGAATGCAATGGCGAGAATAGGAATTTTGATATGAGGAAAATGATGGAAAGAATGATTTTGACCAATGATGGCAAACTTGGATGACCAAGGATAAACATGGAGGACATTTTCATCTTGGTAACTTGGAAATGGGAAAAGCTCTTACTTGCAATCAGATTTATAAAACCCGAAATTAAGTGAATGAGTTTCATGGTAACTCTCAACATTGAAATTTTGGGAAAAAGAATGTTAACTCCATTTACCAAAGGGGAAGGTCATCATAACCACAGTTACTTGTATTCGAGTTTTAAAATCCCGAATACAAGTAAATAGGAAAAATATGAAAGAGGGAAAAACATGCACATTACAAATTGCATTCAAAGAACTTAACAATTGGGAAGATCACTTAGAAACCCGAAATCAAGCAAGAGCAAGATTATTTGCAAAACTTGATCAAACCAGAAACTAAAAACAATCAAAAAGAAAGGAAAATTAAACTGAAAATAACATACCTTGCTTGAAGAATGCCCTAAGCGAAAATGAAAGAAGAAGAAGAGATATGCACAAGATGCTTTATAAGAAAACAATTTAGCCTCCACGTCTGAGCATTAAGGCACAAAAATCACCACATACAAAGGAGAAAAAGCACAGAAAACGTTCCCTACTTGACGTCAAAGACTAATGTTGAATGCCAAATGCCACGAATGCCAAACATGGCAAAAATTACAGGTATGGGCGCCAAAAACATGGAGCACTGTTAGAACATAATGTTATTAGGGATCACATCCTTATAACATTTATATATAATGTTCTAATATAAGGTTATAAAACCTTATATATTATATGCTTTATAAGCATATCCCATTTGAAATAATTATAATCTAATAATTATTAGAATATTAATTAATTATGAGTAGGGGTTATTGAAAAGGTGTGACCAGTGAAGCCAGCCTTTCTCCTATATTTAAGGAGCTTCTCTCTCATTTGAGAGGTGTGAATTTGGAGCTTTATGGTGAGTTGTATCACTATGCACAAGAGGTATTATCGGCCATGTGGAAGTATTGGAGTATCCCCAGGGTCAAGTCTATTTTATGATAGACTATATTTGTAAGTGTTTAATAAAATGATGCTTTATGGGGTTTTTTCCCCGAAAGGGTTTTCCCCATTATATCTTGTGTAATGTGTACATTTATGCATGTATGTTTCTCATTTCATTTACTTCATGATCTTGTTTATAATAATTAGTATCCTAAGTGTAATTTTATACCCTAGGTATGTTAATCAGATTTATATAATTGATTATGCCCTAGATTGTAATCAGATTTGAAGTATTTTAATAAGCCAACATTCAGTAAAATCAGAAATAAAAACAGTAGACAAACAAGCATACCCTGGGAAAACCTCCAAGGAGGAAGAACCCAGCATGAAAGACCCACAGGTCAGATTATATATTCTCCTCTAAATCATAAGTACAATACTTAGCTTGAATTTGATCTTCACATATCAGATTTGTCCCTTTGCATGCTTCAAAACTGCATCAAAATACTCTATGTCCTCTTGGACAATTTTGCACAAGTCTGGATAAGTTCGCACCCTTCCTTGAAAATTCGCACCTTAGCAGCAGAACTAAATTCGCTTTTGCTTGAGATTGAATTGATGATTTTGACTTGAGAAATGTCCTTTATTTATATGCACTTTTAACCTTTATTTCAAGTCGGCCTCCTTTAGGTTTTGGCGCCAAATTTATTATGGCGAGAGTGTTTTAGGATAGCGTGAGAGATAGGGTTGGGCCTAGACTTGGGGTCACGTTACCCTTTAGGGCCCAGACCTAAAAGGGTTCGGATGTTGCCTTAAGGCAATCCGAACCCTATAAAGCCCTAGTTATAAACAACACTCCCTCTTAACTAGGGAAAAGGAGAATACACAATCTGAACCTTTAGAGTTCCATCTAGCACACAAGCATAGAATGGATCTAGCACACAAGCATAGAATTACATCTTCCACCTAGCACACAAGCATAGGATGGTTCTAGCACACAAGCATAGAAAGTGTAGTACACAAGTGGGTCTTTACATAATTACAATCATCCATCTAGCACACAAGCATAGATTGGACATAATTCATTCTTGCACACAAGAAAAGGATGATTCATAGTGCTACAAATAGAGTCACTGAGATTGCAGCTCCCTCTCAATCAGGGTCCCGTTTTCCACAACACCAAGCTTGTCTCTGAAGTATTCGAACTTCACTCTAGATAAAGGTTTGGTAAGGATGTCCACAATCTGTTCATCTGTGCTAATGTACTTTAGATGAATGGCACCTCTTTGCACCATGTCCCGAATAAAATGATAGTGTGTTTCCACATGTTTGGACCAATCATGGAATAAAGGATTTACTGACATCTTTATACAGCTTTGATTATCACAATGAATGGTGGTAGGATTACTAGCTTGACCAAATAATCCAACAAGGAGCTTACGAAGCCACACTGCTTCTCTGGATGCAACAAATGCGGCAATGTACTCAGCTTCTGCAGTGCTTAATGCTACCAAAGATTGCTTTCTACATGCCCAAGAGATCATTGCAGAGCCCAAGTTGAAGCAGATACCTAAAGTACTTTTCTTGTCCTTGACACTTCCTACCCAATCTGAATCTGAGTAGCCAAGAGGATTGAGGTATTAAGTGAATACTTCAGCCCATAACCAATCGTGTCACACAAGTATCTTAGAATGTGCTTGGCAGCAACCAGGTGAACAAGTTTAGGTAAGCTCATGAACTGACTGAGAGCATTCACAGCATAGCAGATATCTGGCCTAGTATTGACTAGGTACATCAAGGAGCCAATCAACTGCCTGTACTCAAAGGCATATGCAAAATCAGAGTTAGCTGCAGAAACACTTAACTTCTTTAAGTTAGATTCCATAGGGGTATGCATAGGTTTACAATCTAACATTCTAAATCTTTTCAAAATATGAATAGTATATTTTCCTTGACTTAGAAAAATTTCATTAGCTCTTTGCCATACTTCTAACCCTAGGAAGTAATGCATTAGACCTAAGTCCTTCATTTCAAATTCTGAGGCTAATTCCTTTTTACATCTTATGATTAATTTACTTTCACCAGTGAGAAATAAATCATCCACATACAAAACTAAAATAAGCATCTCATCATTATAAACTTTCAAGTAAATGTTAGCATCAGCATCATTCTTGGAAAATCCTAAACTTAGTAAGTACTTATCAATTCTTTCATACCAAGCACGAGGAGCCTGTTTGAGCCCATATAAGGCTTTCTTCAACCTGCAAACATGAGAATCTCTTTTATGGATTATATAACCTTCTGGTTGCTCAATATAGACTTCCTCCTCAATGACACCATTAAGGAAGGTTGTCTTAACGTTCATTTGATGCAGCTCCCAACCTTTGGCTGCAGCAATAGCTATTATAGACCTAATAGAAGTATATCTAGCAACAGGGGCAAAGGTTTCTTCATAATCTATTCCTTCCTTTTGAGAAAAACCACGTGCTACAAACCTAGCTTTATATTTTTCAATACTACCATCAACATTATGTTTAATTTTAAACAACCATTTAGAGAAAACAACAAACTTACCTTTGGGTCTAGGTACAAAGTCCCAGACATCATTCTTGATGATAGACCCATACTCTTCATCCATGGCTAATTTCCAAGCATGAAGGGACATAGCTTCTTCGATATTGTGAGGTTCAGACTCAATTATATTGCACATCATAGAAATGTAGTTGGCGTGATTTTGGAAACTCTTGCTATTTCTAAAGGTTCCTCTGGGAGCAACAAACCCTTCAGCATCTTGAATCGTGTTTCTAACCCAAAGTGGTCTCTTCTTGCAGACCACAATATCCTGAGGTATATCGGTAAAGTGCATGGGTTCTGGTGGGTCATTCTGAACTTCCTGATCTGGAAGGTCAGTAGACTCCTCCTGTAACTCAGGGTTAGCATCAACTATTGAATCTTGATTTTCAATCACCATATCATTATCGTTGGTTAATGAACCTTTAGATCTTTTGAAAGCAATATCTTCTTCAAAAGTTACATCTCTACTTACCTCAACATGCCTTTGACCTGGAATGTAGATCCTGAAGGCTTTGGAAGATTCGTTGTATCCTACTAGGATGCCTTTCTTTCCAGATGGATCCAACTTGGTTCGTTTTTCTTTAGGCACATGAACATACACAGGGCTTCCGAATATCCTTAGGTGACTGATGTCAAGTTTGATTCCTGAAAAGGCTTCTTCAGGTGTCACATCCTTTAGGACGCGATGAGGACATCTATTCTAAATATAAACTGCAGTTTTGGATGCTTCTGCCCATAGAAAAGGTTGCAAGTCTTGATCATGGATGATGGCTCTTGCAACTTCAACAATGGTCTTGTTCTTTCTTTCAGCAACTCCATTTTGCTAAGGATTGTAGGGAACACAGAACTCCCTCTTAATTCCTGCGTTAACACAAAAGTCATAGAAACTACCTGAGGTGTATTCACCTCCATTGTCAGACCTCAAACATTTAATTCGATTTCCTGTAGTATTTTCAACTAAGGCTTTGAATTCTTTAAATCTGTTTAGGACTTCTTCAGACTCTTTAGATTTAAGAAAATAGATCCATGTTTTCCTAGAGAAATCATCTATGAAGATAACATAATATAGGAAACCGCTAGGAGATGCTACAGACATAGGACAACATAAATCTGAATGAATAAGCTCTAACCTTTCTTTAGCCCTACTATCGCTTTTATGAAAAGGATTCTTTACATTCTTACCCATTGCACAACCTTTACAAGCATCATCATGAGATAAACTGAGTTTAGGCATACCTTTGACCATTTTACCGAGAGTGGGAAGAGCTTGAAAGTGAAGATGACCCAATCTTCTATGCCATAGCTCGCATGATTCGGGGGTCTCATGAATGAGAGCTTGAATTGGATTAGTTGGAAGCTTATATAAACTATCACATCTATTTCCAATAATACGAGCAGATTTGAAATTAGATTTCTTAGGCCAAGCGAGTACTTTCCCTTCAGAAAATGCTATTTGCAAACCCTTATCTTCTAAGGCAGAAATGGAAATAAGATTTCTTTTAATACCAGGTACAAAGAGAATATCACAGAGTTGCAAGGAAATACCAGAATCTAGTTTTAAAGAGGTAGTGCCAGAACCTTTTACCGAGTATTGAGCATCATCACCGATTACTACATGAAGATTGGTGTCTTTTTCAATCAGATCTGAGAGATGCTCACAAAATCCTGAGATGTGTTTGGAGGCACCACTATCAAGTATCCACGTATTGCTGTCCGTAGGAACATTGCTGGATAGAGCAGAGATAAGAAGGTAATCTTCACTTTGTTCGGCAACTTCATTTAAATTGGCTTCCCTTTCCTTTGGGTCATTCTGACAATCTCTGGCATAGTGACCATACTTATCACATCTGAAGCAACGAATGTAAGAGGAATCTCTTGACTTTTTCCTTGGATCATAGGAGGAGGATCTAAAATCTTTGCTTCTCTTCTCTTTCTTCCAATGACCACCTTTCCTAGATTTAGTTAAGAAAACATGATTATCTTTGAGAGAGTTCTTGAGTTTTCCTCTTACCTCAATTCGAGATTCCTCTTCGATGCAATCAGATTGAAGACGCTCAAAGTTGGGACGATCAGCTCTTCCACCAATGCTACGAATGAATGGTTCCCATTCATCAGGTAGACCATTTAATGCAATCATAACAAGATCATTATCTGAGATTTGGCAATCAAGAGTGCTTAGCTTGTCCTTTAGTTCATTGATCTTCATGAAGTCGGCTATGATTGAGTCTTCTTCTTTCATTTTCATGTGAAGAAGCTGCTGTCTTAGACCAAGGGCCCTGCTGAGATTGTTGACTCCATACATCCCTTCCAAGTGTTTGATCATTTCTCTGGCAGATACAAACTTTGATATGACAGTGACAAGATGATTCTTGACGGACTCAATTATGATCCTTCTAGCCTTGAGGGAATCTTTCTTGAACAGTTTCAGCTCTTCAGCATCTTCTGGAGGAGACAGCCTTTCTTCTTCTACAAATTTTTGTAGATCATTCTCTTCAAGGATCAATAGAATACGAACTTTCCAAGCAGCAAAATCAATGGCTCCCTCAAGTCTATCTTCAGCCTTCAAACCTGACATTTTTAATCTGAAAACAAACAACAGCTATATGCAACAATTGATTTGCTAAAATCAGAAGTTAGTGACACCTTAGCTCTGATACCATGTAATTTTATACCCTAGGTATGTTAATCAGATTTATATAATTGATTATGCCCTAGATTGTAATCAGATTTGCAGTATTTTAATAAGCCAACATTCAGTAAAATCAAAAATAAAAACAGTAGACAAACAAGCATACCCTGGGAAAACCTCCAAGGAGGAAAAACCCAGCATGAAAGACCCACAGGTCAGATTATATATTCTCCTCTAAATCATAAGTACAATACTTAACTTGAATCTGATCTTCACATATCAGATTTGTCCCTTTGCATGCTTCAAAACTGCATCAAAATACTCTATGTCCTCTTGGACAATTTCGCACAAGTTTGGATAAGTTCGCACCCTTCCTTGAAAATTCGCACCTTAGCAGCAGAGCTAAATTCACTTTTGCTTGAGATTGAATTGATGATTTTGACTTGAGAAATGTCCTTTATTTATATGCGCTTTTAACCTTTATTTCAAGTCGGCCTCCTTTAGGTTTTGGTGCCAAATTTATTATGGCGTGAGTGTTTTAGGATAGCGTGAGAGATAGGGCTGGGCCTAGACTTGGGGTCACGTTACCCTTTAGGGCCCAAACCTAAAAGGGTTCGGATGTTGCCTTAAGGCAATCCGAACCCTATAAAGCCCTAGTTATAAACAACACTAAGATCCTAATTTCTAACAAGCACACACAGCAAATAGAGAAGCACTCATGGCACCATCTCCTTATCGATCGGATTTGGTTGAATGCCAAGAAATTCGTTGTGCCCTTGGGTAGAAAAGCATGATCGGGTTTCTTGAATTAGACTACAAGCAATGAGCATAAAAACTTGGAGCAAAAAAGATGCAATCGAGTTATAAAAACCCTATTACAAGTTTTAATAAAAATCACTTTCCTTCAATCTTCCAAAATCGGGTTTTAGAAGAGCAAAACAACTTAAACACTTGAAATCGGGTTTTAAAAACCCTATTACAAGCTCAAAATAAAGAAAGTAGGAACTTTTAAAGAAAAACTTGTATTTTTAAATTTACTTATAATTTGACCAAAAAGTTCCTACAAAACAACTTAAAAGACAAAAGGGGAAAATGGAAAAGAAAAAGCAAATTACAAGTTACACATCTTTTATAAACTTTTACTTGTAATTGCTTGAAAAAACCCCTACAACTAAAAAAAACATAAAGGATCTCTTAACTTGCAAAAGAAGGAAAATTTCCCACTCGCAATCTAAAGGAAAAAACCCGATTTTGAAGAAAGGACCAAGCAAACGAACTCAAAACGTGAATCAAGGATGAACTAAAGATTAGTCCAGTTCAGAAAAGAGCAAAAATTTTGCCTCGAAAAGTGTGCCTTAGAGTAAAATTTCATTTTTGAACAAAAATTTCAAAGGGGTTGTCCAATTTTATGAATGCAAAAATACGGACGACACCGCCTTGAATGGTGGTGAGTCACCACTCCCCAAGCATCGTGGGGAATAGATATAAGGGGAGGGAAAAGAAATATAGAAGGGGGGGAAAATGGTAGATAAACAAGAATATTAAGGAAGACACGGAAATAAAGAAAGGAAGAAGCTACAGCAGATAAGAGAAGGGGACAGTCAGATTGAAAGAGAGGGAAATACCATCGGTGGCATTCCAGTCTGCCACGAGATAATTCAAACAGCACTCAGCTTGAAAAAAGGTAAGTATAACCTGAGGTTGTTATTTAATTTTCAGGGTTCATACATAGCACACAATGCATATCAGTAAGCTATAGAATATGTAGGATATTTGGTTTAAACGTATTTCAATATAAGTAAGGAAGACTTAAGAAAATAAGGTATGATTCAGTCTACAACTATGATATATAAACAAACAATATGGGTAATGAAATGAATGCTACAAATAATTAAGTATAACAATATGGTAATGAAATGAATTATCCAAATGATTAATTAATAAAATCAATACTACAAATAATTAAGGATAAAAAATAAACAATGCTGATAACTCACCAGCCAAGTAATGTAACATTAATCATCCTTTACCATTAAGCTGATACCTCATCAGTAATCCAAATCAATGCTAATTAAGCAATGCACTTACTAATGGTCAAATTTCCTACTGTAATGATAACAATAAAATGTTGACAATTCACATAACAAATAATTAAGGAATGAATAAATCAATAACCATGTAATTCAGAAATTCATTCTTAACCCATAGATTGCAGTGATCTCATTCTTCGTTTTTCTCTAATACTTATCATACAACAAATTAACAATCTATTCATCTTAATTGAAAATATTTAAACATTTCATTATTAGCATAAGTAAATGATTGATAGGTATGCCTAATATTACCTATGGTTGGATAATATGGAAAATAGTTATTTTGTATTGAGGATGAGCTCCTATTCCTAAATCCTAAAATTATTGCTAATTTATGTTTTTAGGGTGAATTTAGGAAGGGGACATCACACTTAGAGTTAGTCAAGTAGTCTCTATTTTTAGTGTTACTTGTAACTCCTGTTAACGATTGCTTCTTTCTAGAAACATCATCTTGTGAGCCCTATTTAAGGAGCCTTTGTCTCCTTTGTTAATACATCAAATATCATCGATTATTTGAGCAATTAATTTTTCATGGTTATACTATTTAAATAATAGTATATTTATTCTATAATGATCATCTTAGTTGTCTACTTGGTTGTCATCTTAAGTTCTTTTTTTAGTCTTAGAGTTAGTCAATTTGTCTCTAGTTTTAGCATTACTTGTAACTCTTGTTAAAGATTGTTTCTTTTTAGAAACATTGTCTTGTAAGCTCTATTTAAGGAGACTTCGTCTCCTTTGTTAATACATTGGATATCACTGATTATTTGAACAATTAATTTTTCATGGTATCAAAGCGGGTTAATGGGACTTTTTAGAATTTGGCAAATTTTTAATAAAAATTCCTGGAGGCGCTACCTGGAAAAATATTCCAAAACATTTTTTTAATTTTTTTTGAAAAAAAATCTGATTGCTGATTTCAGATTCGAGGGTTTTTGAAAATCGTTTGTTCGTGGGATCTATGAAATTTTTCATTCCTTTTGTGTTTGGGCGGGAAGGGTCGAGATTGAGCTGTTTTTTCTTTGCAAAAACCACGACCAAGTTTAGGGAAAAACCACGACGCCTTTTTACAAATTCGCAGGTCGCGTTTTGTTATGAAAAAAATTGTGAGCATGATTCTTTGTTTTCCGCAGGCTTGGTCTCAAGGTTTCCCGTTTTCCAGAACCTTTTGTGTGTGTGCACGTGATTTTCCTAGGCATCGATTTTCTAGGCATCGAATTTTCCTACGTGTCGGTAGCTCTATTCGTGATGTCGTCGCCCTCTGTTTGCCCGTGCGATGCAAGTTCGTGGGTGTTTCGCATGTTTCATCTGTCGTGGCCTAAACTTTGTCTTTTCTGACAAGTTTTTCTGCTCAAATCTGGAAGGTTCTGCGTGTTTCAAGCTTTCTTCCGATTTTTTGGTGTCGGATTGCAGCCTATAGGCATACTTTCCAATGGGTTTCATTTCTTTTGCCAGTCAGGTGTTGTTTTCTTCCTTATTCATCTTCTCAACTTGGCAAATGATAAATGATTTTGGCATTGATGGAGGATCAGCCGCAAAATCTTTTGAGCCTAAGGTTGTGTTATTTAAAAATCGTGTTTGGTTTTTTTTAATTTTTCTCCAAAAAAAAAAATTATTGATAGTTTTATTTACTTTTAATTTTTTTGGTCCTTCAAAAATTATTTGCGGGTTCTATAATTGTTGTCCTTAAAAAAATTATGTGGCTTTTATAATTTTTGTCCACAAAAAAATTATTTATGGATTTTATAATTTTTTTCCTTGAAAACTATATTCTGGGTTTCCTAATTTTTTTGCCACAAAATCATGGGAGGGTTTTAATAATTTTTTCCTCAAAAATTATTTGTATGGGTTTTCACAATATTTTCCTAAAAAATTGTTTGTGGGTTTTCACAATATTTTCCTAAAAAATTGTTTGTGGCCTTCATAATTTATTCCCCTTTAAAAATTATTCTAGGGTCTACAATTTTTCCTTAAAAATTATCATCTGTAATTCGTGAAGTTCACATGGCATTTTGGTTATCTAGGTTTTACCCTTTTTTCCCACAAAAATGATGATTTGCAACCTCAAATTTCAGGGTTTTGACAATTTTTTCCACAAAAATCACGGTTTGTTGCAGTTTGTTTTTGGTTGCACCTGATATTGCTAGGGCAAACTGTTGAAATGTAGCTAGGTCAAATGCCTAGCTTAATTAATTTTAATGTGGCCCTTGGCCTTAAAATTAATTGTATTGATATAATTGATTAATGTTTAGGGCTGAGCCCCAATTCGGATAGCTTGTAATTGGGCTGGGCCCAAATAGATATCAATGTAACTTGTGAACCTTAAGGGCAGGCCCTATTTGAGCGATGATGCATATGTAACTTGTGAATAATAATTATATTATTAGTATTTTTGGGGGCAAACTCATCTAGGCCGACCTTGGGGTTCTAAAGATTGACGCCATGTATATATGCAAGGCAAGTTGATGCCTTATGCCATTATCATCATCAGCGAATTTGTCTCTACTAATCAGCAATCTACATTAACGAACTTATTCTTCAGGGACTTCAATTAATCATCATTGGGGGATCTCCTTGAAGTTAGCAAACTATTGTTTGATGTCCTACGATCTGCCTTGTCTCATATGCGAATACTCCAGAACTGGGCGAAGGTGTTTCCTTGAAAATTGTCTGTGTTGGGCATTCATATTGATCTAATTCTGCTCCTAAATGATCGCCTATAGTCCAAATCAGATAAATTGAATCTATGATACTCTAAGTGAGCGAACTAGTAATTGTACTCTGCTGATTATAAATACTTTGATCTGGATTATTGTTGCTGGGTTTTTCCTTCAAGAGGGAGGTTTTCCCAGGGTATCTTGGTGTTCTTATGTATGTATATTTGTTTATTTCTGAGTCATGTTAATTCTGATCACTAAAATCAACACAAACATCTACAACCGTGGTATCTTGTAGTCTGTTTTGGGTTGCTGGAGCAAACAGTGCTCAATGCTCATCTGCAAAAGTTTTTGTGAATTTTGTTCAAAATTGAGCGATTGCTCTTTGGAGGTTTTGCCGATTTTTCCTCAAAATCATGGTTTCAGGGTCAATAATTCATGTGTGACAGTTCTGCAATTCACGTGTGAGGGTTACATCAAATTGGACGACTTTTGGTATTCTTGGTCATTAACTTTCTACAGATCTTAGGAGGGTCTCCACAGCAGCAAAGTGTTCTAAAGAGATGGATCAAAAGACCTGCAATGTCTTTTGTAGGGCATTGAGTATGATGACCATTAGGGAGGGTATTAAAATAATAGTATATTTATTCTATAATGGTCATCTTAGTTGTCATCTTAAGTTCTTTTTTTAGAGTCTTAGAGTTGTCAGGTAGACCCTATTTTTAGCATTACTTGTAGCTCCTATTAACGATTGTTTCTTTTTAGAAACGTCGTCTTGTAAGCTCTATTTAAGGAGCCTTTGTCTCCTTTGTTAATACATCAAATATCATTGATTATTTGAGCAATTAATTTTTCATGTATTGGTTGTAAAAAAGCATGGGATGAATTATAACATTGTAATGAGCGAGCATAGGAGGAGGTTCCAGCTGTTCATGTAGTTTCCTAAAGGCTAGGACAGTAGAGTAGCCATTAAAAGGAATATGGAAAGCTTACATCCAAGCATACTACTGTACTAGCCAAATTTTTGTTTAATAAAGGTAGTTGGTATTTGCCACCATCATTCAGTCTGTTTCTCCTCTCTTCAAAGAGTTTACATGATACAAAGTAAAATATTGTGATCTATTTTGATGATCAACATGTTTAGTTTCTACTTGTTCAACAATTCCCTCTCTCTATATTATTAACAATTATAGTTGAAATTCCAAGTAGCATAGTATGTTAACTCTTGGTTTGGAGATTTAAATAAAGAGTTTTCAGATCACTTGTTGAGAATTTTATTGCACAAATGAAAAATGCAAATAAGAAGGCAAAATAGAAAACAGATTCCCTTATTGGTACAATAACAAAGATGGAAATATACAAAACACAATTCAGATGTGTTTGTGAGACCGTCTTTGGACATTTGGACCAGATAGAGAGTGAGTGTACTCAATCCATTAGAAAAATAGTAACAAAATTTAGTTGCAAAAGAGAAAGATGTTATGCTCCAAGAAAAGTATGTAGAAGTGAAGCAAAAAAATGAGTATTCATGAAAAGGAAGCCAACCTCAGGATAAGACCCTCAAATAGGTAGGGAGAAAAGACGTTAGGTAACCCTTAGCATTTGTTATTTCTCAAAATGAGATACTATAAGTCTTGATGCAGGAGCATCCACGAGTGTAGAGCAGTCTTGCATCACACAAAAATATTGTTATTTTAATTTTTAGTTAAGGTTAGGTAAATATTTTTTAATCAATGTTCCACAGGGATGCATCCCTCACAAAAAACCTCACACCCCAAGTAGGGGGATGTTTCCAAGACTTGGGGACTTGGGGGAAAAGTCCCCCTAGGGTACCACCACCTCCACCAGGGACATGGCCCGGTCACTTTCTATGTGGCACATGCCACTACATACTGATTGCAACCTTTGACTTCGTGAAAACTACTTTACCTTTTCGGGGGCACTCACAAAGATGTTATATTGCAGATTTTGCCTTGAATATTTCAATTCGCCTCAATTTTCATATCAGCGCCACTCCAGCACCATCATCCCCCCACTGTCCCTATATTTAGGCACCTAGTCCCCCATCCTCAGAACCCGTACCCACGTCCCCCTATCAAGAAGCTCTATGGAACTATTTTTTTAATGAAAGCTGCTATAGGTCTCTATCTATTTTGAAAAATGACCAAGCCAGCATAGGGAATTGAAATAATTTAATATTTGTGGCCTATATGTAAAGGCAAATGTAATTTTCATGAGTGGACACACATTTCTATCATTTACAAGGTGTAATAGAGAAAATATCCATCTTGGTATCCACATGAGGAAGGTGAAGAATCCTGATAAAATGGAGTTGAATGGACACATTTCTAGATGCCCATTTTTGAAATTTCAACAATCACATCCATAAACACCCATTTGGGAAAATTCTAGGGACTTCTACGAGTTGTGTTACATTTCTTGATTGCCATGTGTTGCTCTCCAAGAGGGGGCGTGGGATTTTCAAGAGGCACAAGTTTGATATAAAAGGGAGGGGGAGGCTTGGGCTAGTGGTTAGGCATTCAGAGTTACTTTATTGAGCTTAAGAAGCAAAGCTTGTAACTCCAGCTTAAAGATTTATAAAGCCAATTTGGCTAATATTTTATAGGTTTTGAATATTGTAATTTTCTATCTCTTTGAAGTAATAAGAAGCGAGTATTTTCTTCTTGAATTTCTTGTGTTGTTGTGTTGTTGTTGTTGGATGGAGCAGCCCCTCATCAAGTGGTATCAGAGGAGGAGTTCCTGAGTGTGCAAACAGAGCACCAAACGTGAGACAGTTTGCATCACAACTTGTGGTTGCGGGCTTGTGAACAAGATGCCTCCACAAGTGATGTGTGGTAGAAGGATGCATGGTGGGAGAAATGTCGGCAATGTTGTTCCAAAAGAGAATTTTCGAGTTCTCCAAAGACAAGTGCAAGCACTGCAAGAGGAGTTACACTGAGGAGTGAAACGAAAAGGCGAAGATGAAAGTGATGAAGTTGAAGAGGAAGGAGAATTCAAAGAAGAACAAGAATTTGTGAGAGATCATAAACACTCCCTGCTCTTGCTCTCTAACACCTAACCCTGTAGTTTTGAGTAGCACCTGGAAGATGCATTGCCTTCCCTGTTGGTGTTGTTCCATTGATGATCATGAGATTGCCATGTGTGTTGACCTATGATGATATGTGATATTTTGCACTTGGATGATGTGTGATTTCATGCCTTGATGTTATATGTTCTTCATGCTTGTATGAGTGCTTTATCCATTCTCTTGTATGCATTGCTTCACAATTGAAATGTATGGTGTTCCTTCCCATCAGAGATGTTAACTTTACAATCATGTTTGATGTGTATACTTTGTATATGGTGTGTGTATTTTGTATATGGTGTGTGTATAAGCCTATACCCATGTGTATATTAGTACTTGAGAGTTTGGGCCATGTGACCATCTCCATGAACACGGTGGGGTGGACCTCCAGGTTCCACATGGTCAGGTGACGTTGCTAACCAACAATAGGGACTGGAGATCATAGCTTCAAGGATGGCATCAAGTTTGTCCGACTCTCCTCTCTTCTCATGCTTTCACATTCTTTCTCAATTCTTGCAAATGTAAACATATGGATGTTTGAATCCAAGATAGGTATTGATGTATATGTGTATTCAACATTCCTTAAGGAGGATGATGTAATCTATTGATAATGTAATGGATTAGTTTAGTTTACATGTGTCAAAGTTGGTAATGGGCACTAGATGTATGCATTCTTCTTTATGCTTCAATTTTATATCATACGTATGAGAAAAGGAACCTCTCTTTTGGGCTTAAAATGAACTTAGAGATGTCTTGTGCCATCTTGGAGGGTGTTGTAGTCCCTCACGAGGTTTTCATACCTCCTTGTAGTGACTTGAGTAGTTTTGAGTGGATTTGAGTCAATTTGGTTCCGATTGGGGCTCTTCGAATGCGTATTGTGTAGTCTTGTGAAAGTATCCAAGTGAAAGTATCCAAGCGCTATATCTCTTGGCCTTTGTGTGTTTTAGCTTAGGGCAGGAGTTTAGGGTGTGGTGGAGGTGTTTGCCTGCCTCCCCATCCTCTCCTTGCACGCGTCGATGGTGCCTAGTGTCCAAGGCAGTAGTTTGCCTACTTTGCCCCCTTATCCTTTTTGATGTTTTGTGTTCCTTAGACTTTCCCAAGGTATTTTGTCTACTCCAACGCATTCATGGTGTCTGTGGGACCAATCCCTAACTTTGGTTTTCTCACTGGTCAAGGCACCAATGCGGATCGAAGGATGACAAAGCAAGATTAGGTTGCAAGGGACACTAATGCCCGAATTGAACACTAGCGCACCCAAATTGGATGTCAGCCCACCTAGAGGCCTATGGCGCATTGCACTAGTGTTCTTTTGGCACGCTACTATCATGGTCCGGTGCCCCTATCCACTGTGAGCGCCCATGTCCAATGCACTTGTCCAACAAAGTTTTCAAGGCTCAAGAAGTGTAGTTTGAGTGCTTTGAAGTTGTCATTAGGGCTTGGAGAGTCAAGGAAACTTCTAAGGTGGTACTAATATTTTGTGAGTGAGTTTTAGTGGTGTCTATTGTATCTATATGTGTGTTCCTATCCGCCAGAAGCCGATCGTCGAACCTAGGACCAAGGAGAAAGCCTAGTTGGCTGAGTGCAGTCTTCTAGCTTCTTGTGAAGTTTTGTAAGGGTCAAAACCCTTGGTTGACCTTGCCTAAGGTGCCCTAAGCCTTCCCCTCTAGTCAGTTGGCATTTTGGGACTTTAGTTTTCTGCTTGTGCATTGTTGCATTGCAATAGGATATCAAATGCGAGTCATTGGAGCTAGTGATCTTCAAATCGTGTCATTAGATTTTGAGCTCAAATTGGTCGGCCTAGTGTGATGTGGATCGGATGTTGATGATTCCCTCATCCAATCCGCGTACCATGTGCTGAGAGGATGCAATCGTGGTATGTGTTGATCGCCGTTGTGGTGTCATCTCTCCTCTCCCTCTATTCTATTGTTCTTTGTGGCAAATGGATCCATTGCTAGTCTGCCACTGTTGTCACCTCACTTGTGCGATGGTGTCATCGTGTTCAAGAATTCTATAATGTCCCCACTTTGAAATACAATTTAATGGTGAATAATAATAATAAAATTAAAATTAAAATATAAAAGAATATAATTAAATTTAAATAAATTTTAATTAAGTTAATGAATAGTCAAAGAAATGAAATGAAAAGTCAACTCCGTCAAACATGAGATATAAAAGGGAGAAGAGAACCTCATTTGAGGAGGATAATTGAGGAATGACAAGTGAAAAACTGATTTAAATAAGAAGTGCAGATCTGATTGTGAAAGGTTGTGTCCCTTCAAAAGGGCAGAAGTAATGAAGAGTTGCACTCTTTCAAAGGGTGCTAATGGCAAAAGGGTGCATCTCTTGCCAAAAGGGCATCCATAATGGAGAGGTGTGACTTCTCCCTCACATTGAGAGATAAAAAGGAAAGGAATTAAAAGCATCCAGTGACATGACCATCGATCAGATGAAATCAGAACTGTTATTAAGTTACAGAAATCGGCAGCCTCCTAGCAGTGGATATTACAGCATCAAGTGAAGAATAGATCATAAGATTGATTGTGTGGAACTGTTTATCATAGTAAAATATCACCACTATAGCATCCATCGTACAAAAAGAAGATAATGGAGATAGAAGTAACATGGTCAAACAATCATCACACTCATCCACCAATTAATATCGATTTGAGAGGAAGCTTTATCAGTTCGATCATCAAAGGATGATTATAATATACAATAAGAAATTCATATCGCTGGCCAAGGAATAAGTGATTAAGGCATTAAGCAATCCATATCAATGTTACCGTAAGAGGAAATCCAATTATATGATCTGTTAGTCAAACAAACATAGCATCAGTGCATACTAATTATGACTAAGACATTAAAATGGACGGCAATTATCTAAACGGGTGTGATATCATTGATGATTATCATTGAGACAATTTTCTATGTTAACAAACAATGGTCATTGAAGGACAAGACATGATCCTCCAAGAAATAGCTACTCCAAAAGGGCACGACCTTAGGAGGTAAAGATTGCATATATTCAAAAACAGAAATTTGGAACAGCACCATTACACTTGCATATATTCATAGCAAAAATCAGAAACAGCATTATGGCATTATTACTACAAGTAACAAGGAGAAGGCTCACAGCATATTGCACATCGCCGTATCAGGAATAGTAGAGATAACTCCCTAATTGTAGATCGCAGTAACATACAAATAAGATTTCCATTGCATAATTGATAATCTTCAAAGAAATATCAGAGACAGCAAGATACTCCATCTTAATCATTCAATGTTGTGCATTGCAGATTCGTATATCAAGACTCTCATCACATCAAATAATACTTGAACATCATATTGATGTCAATAGTATAATCAGATATAACTATATAGCAGATCATAATTATCATTCTCATAAGATTTATCAAGGAATTTCACGTTTGATAAGATTTTAAATTAGAAGTCTCTTGCAATTAATTTGTGAGTCAATGGTCCCTAATTCCAGAGAATTTACAAAAGGGGACATTACATATTCTTATGTGTCATAGTTTCCCTTGAGATACTTGGGTGCACATTGTCGTGGAAGTGCAACACATAGTGTCGTATCTTTGGTGTTGTAGTTGTTGAGTTTATCTGGAATGTTTCAAAAAAAAATATTCTAGGTTTTCTTGGCTTGTTTCCTCAGGGGTTCCTTGGCAGGGCATTACACTATTTCCCCCTTTTAAGTTTAATAACTTCAAAGACAAGCTCTTTAAGTGACTTTTATTGAAAACGTGCCAAAAAGGTCAAGGGGGCATTGAAAAATAAGGAACCTATTAGCTCATTTTTTAGGATTTTATTTTAAGGGGGGATTGGGCTAGCAATGAATCTATGGTTGAGAATTAAATCATTCTTTTGGGGGTCATTATATAACATATTAGGGTTCTCTTGGAGCTCATTATGTGATTACACTTTTCTCTATTGCTGCTGCAATTTCTAGGCTTGAGGTTCGAAACCCTTGAGTAACCCTAATTTTGGAGAGACATATGAGCTCCCCCTAGTCAGAGGGTGTGTTTTGGTGGAAGGGCTTTGGTTTGTGACGCCCTAACACATCATTTCCAAAGTTGCCTATTCTTATCAGGGTTTTGGAGACCATTTTCGAGGAGTGATTCAGAGGAATCAAATCAGATTTGGACAACCTACAGTAATACTCCTGCATGTTCTTTAGCATTATTGAAGCTAATATCAGCAAGGATAAGTGTATCATCATGGTGAGACCCAGCACTGATTTTCTGAGGGTTTTGGCAAGAGTGGCTAAGGTTTTGAAGGCATTTTCTGAGGTATTTGAGCATAAACCTGAACGCTGCTGGTTACTTTCGTCTAAGAACAAATAAGAAAAAAAATGTAATCAGTTTATGAAATTTCTGGGCAGTTTTAGTGCGTAAAATCAGAAAAATATTCTGAGCATAGATCTGAGTTTGTTGAAGGGTTATCTATTTGCAGATAAAATTTCAGAATTTTCCATTGCATTTTTTTGGAGATATTGTGGTTTTTCCATTATCCTTGTTTGGGGATATTATATAAGGACTCTTGTTTTACTAGCGGAATAATACTTTCTTTGGATCTGTTACTGAAATTGAGCTTAAGGAACTTACCCTAGGAGTTGGCATGGTCATACCAGGTGCTGAAACAGTATGGTGTAAACGTGATGTCCATTACGGCACTTATAGGTGATAAAGAAGAAATAAAGAAGTATATGCTGGAAGCTAGGCATGCGTTTAAAATGGAGTGCATTAGAGCATGACCCAAGTTTACAGGAGTAAATTAGAGCATGACCCAAATTTACCAGATTACATTAGAGCAAGAACTAAGTTTAATGGGGTACAATTGAGCATGACACAGATTCAATGGGATACATTTAGGCATGATCCGAATTTGATGGGATGCATTCAAGTGTGACCAAAGTTGAATGGGGTGCATATGAGCACGATCCTTTCTTAATGGTCACACTCACGCATATCCCAGATTTAATGGCCTCTGTTCTTGCACTATCGAATTTTAATGGGGTGCATTGTGACTGAGAGACTAGTGAGGTCATATGAGCATGACCTGAGCTTTCTGGTATATGTTTGAGCATGAATCAAGCTTAATGAGGTGCATTCATATGTGATCGCGACTTGCTAGTGTACGTGGGATACATTCAAGCATGAATCAAGTTCAATGGAGAGTATTCATGCATGATTGAGGCTTTTTAGGGTACATAGTGACTGAGGTTAGTATATACATTCGAGCATTACCTAAGCTTAATGGGATACAATGGGGTGTTACCTAAGTTTAATGAAGTGCATTATGATGAGGTTACTGGATATATTCGACCATGCCCCACGTTTGATGAGATACGATGGAACCCTACCCAATTTTAATGGAGTACACTAAATGTTGTCCAGTTTTAATGGGGAAAATTCCAGCATGACCTTAATTAATAAGGCCAATTCAAGTGTAACCTAAGCTAAATGGGACACATTCCAGCTTAAAAACAGTTTATAGAAATGTACTGGAGCATAACCCAAGTTTCAAAATCGAAAGAACGTGTCATCCATAGGTGCCCATAACCTTGCCCAACAAAATTCAAAGCGAAAAGCACATACTATGTTTAAGAAGAATAAAGATTTAATTTATTACCAGTTGGAGCCTTGAAAAGAGACAACTGCTCGATCAAATACGAGTCCACCTTGAGTGGGAGAGTAGGAGGGCAAAAGTGGGAGATGAAGAAAGCGATGCATGAACATTACTTGACGAGGTCTGGAGAGCTTGGATGACTGTGTAAGAGAGAGAGGCGCAGCACCCTCGTCAGGCAGCGTCCCTACCACTCCATTCATTGAGGCGGGGGATGCAATCTCCGTGTCCCAGAAATGGGCATCCATCAGAGCATGAGTTTTCCCCATTTTTGTAATTATTATTACACTACCCTCTCGCTACTATTAATCGTACTAGTTGCCGTAACCCTCTGTCTCCAACGGGCACATTTGCAGTCAGATCGATCAACACAGCACCGCCTTCGCAATTTTACTATCACCTCCTTCAGCAACATAAAATTATATAATATCTAATCCTATACCTACATTACGAAGCAATACCTCCGTCTCTAGAAATGTTTGAAGAATGTTGCTTGTTTCCAATTAGACGCGGGCTTAACAAGAGAGCTGTGTCCTAAACCAACCTGAACCATTGTACAAGTGTTTACTGGTTTAAAAAACTATTTATAGTTAGCATTTGTATAGAAAGGTGTAATGGTTACGTGGATTATAATGTATAATTTGAATAGAATGTTCAGTAATTAACTAGTATTTTATTTGTAGAAGAATATAGATAAAATATGTGAAAAATATAATATTTATTCATTATTTCACTTAAAATATCATTTTAGTATTGTATTGTGATTAATATTAAATTATTATTATATTATGATATTGTAATTAATATTGAATTATTGTGTTTTTATTTATTATATTCTTGTTATTAAATTTCCTTATTTCCATTAAATTCATTAGAAAAATTAAAACAACTTTTAGTACCAAATTATTATTATTATATTATTATATTTTTTATATTTTTATATTTCTTTTAAAATCTTGACAAAAGAAAAAATTTATGAAGACTACATCATCATCATCATCATCATATTTTTATTTTATATTCGTTTTTATCCTTGAGAAAAAAGTTGGTTTAGTCATTAATGCGTTATATGATGTACAAAAAAAACTAAAAGCAAAAAATTGTTGAAATGGGAGGATGATGGCCAATAAAGATGAAAATTTTAATGATTTTAGATTTTATTGACTGAGGTTTTTGCATCCATTTTGTGAGTGTACGCATTCGGCTTGAAAAATAGATACAACATTGAAAGTGTGTGGTAGTCATTAATAATCATTTATAGGTCTTGATACAACATTAGATGGTGTGTCTTGATAAGAGCAATATTATTGACTTATACAACATTGCATGGTGAGCCTTGACATGAGCAAGATCATTCATAGGACTTGATACAACATTAGGTGGTGACTCTTCACATGAGTCATTATAGCAATCTTGGATGCCATTCTCATTCACATTCTTTAACGTTGATTTTGTTGAGTGTAGGATTGAGAAATATAGTAATGTTTTACCTTTCTACTTACTGCATACATATTTGGGACATGTTAGGCACCTTGCAAAACCAAGTACATAAATAATACACTCATTGAAGAGGTCACTTCATTATCATTACCAGTAATTTAGGCTAGCATTCAAAAATGTTGTTCTTTAACTTGAATTTGAAGATCTATGTGAAAGATTGTTGCAACAAGGATTTGGCTATGCATAATCTTAATAGAATGGTCAAGGCAAAGCAAACATTGTATGATTTAGGATTTTAGTGCATTGTTAAATTTATAGACAATAAATTTTTGCTTCTTCATCAAAGACCTTTCAATAAAATATCCATAGACAACAAAAGGCTAAAAATATATTATATTATAATACAAATTTACAACAAAGGGTCTTAAAAATATCTTATATTATAATGCAACTTTGATGTAACTTTTATATGAATTTTATGTTTCAAAATAATAATGGCAAGCATTGTACTTTAATTATAGGTATTAAAGTTTATATTAGTCACCATGGTGATGATAGTAATTTTCATGTATATTTAATTATATTTGTGTTGGGTTTTTTTTTGGTGTTGTATGCAGTCATATGTAGTGTAGAGCAAACAACCACTATTTTCACTTTAGAAGACTCAGCTATAAACATTGGCAACAATATTGTAAATTCAAACTTTCTTGCACCTCGATATTTATGATATCTTATTTAAGTGAGGCATTTTTGTGTTAGAGAAAACATAACAACTCACTTCTTCATGTTATATCAACACTCAACCACTTAATGTTATATCAAATTTTGTAAATAATATCACTTGAATCAAGACTCGCCATGTAATGTTATATTGAGACTTGTAAATGATTAATAATGATTAATACACACTTTCAATAATATATTTTAAAAAATATTAAAAGATATATTCAATTATAGAGATATTGTCAGATTTACAAGACATTCTATATAAATTACAATTGATGTAACTGCACCTCTTCTTGATACAAGTGCTAGTATAATCATCTCTTTTTCATTTACTTGCATAGTTTAATTTGATTGACATCCTTATCATCGTATTGATATTGATACCCCTACATCTCTCAATAACTAACTATACATATTTCATAAATTCACATTAGTACATATTAATCTATTTTATTTGACATATTAATTCATGTATAGCATTGTTTACACATTAATTGCAAAACATGTAATTATTTACTCATTGAGGAAGAACCTAAGTTGTTATGCTTCATAAGATTTTATTTCTAAAAATAATGTGATTTTAAATATTTGTTTTCTTGTTATAAAGTGGGGTTGTTAAATCTTTCTCTGATTTAACCTACATAATTTGTGTTGGACCTTCACTACCCTCTACTCTGTTGTGTATGTTATGAGCAGTGTGCATGTTAATTTCTTATCAACAATTCTCTCAACTTGTTGAATTTTCTATTCACTATTAAGTATTTTACATGCTACTTGTAACAAGATACATTTTTTTTCTAAATTGTAGTGCATGCACATTCTCACAACCCTCTCACTTAGAATATTCAAAAAAATTATTTGATTATTTTGGGCAAGGTTGAAATTGATTAATTACTTATTTATAATAAATTAAAAATTAAATAATAAATTAGATAAACTCAAAATTAATAAATGCATCAAATTAAATAATAAAGCTAATTAAATATAATAGTAGACTAATATATATATATATATATATAAAGAAACCAAAAATACACACATGACGACGAGCAATTCTTCATACAGCGAGCAATGTCCAGCAGAATATCTCGCATGTCAGAGGCAACTCAGAAATTTTAACCCTGTATAGAATGATTGCTCTGGAGATTCTTTCTCCTCTTGTTTCAGGATGAATTGACAATTTTTTAATGGGTGGAAGGGATTTCGATGTTAGTTTTGGAGACTGTGAAAACATTTCTAGGGTTTTCTTCAATATTTTCACTCTCGACTGATGAAAGAGGCCTTTCACATTTTGAAGAATCCATTGAAGCAGCTCCAAATGCCCTTCCTTTGCAGCAAGGTGCAGAACAGTATTGCCTTCAAAAATTGGCCGATGATAGATGAATAGTGGACTTCGATAAAGAGCGAAATTGGAACGATGCGCAGATGACAAAGTTTCCCTAACTTCAACCCTTACTTTATTGCATGTCTTTTGCTGGATAGTTTTCTGCTCATACAGTCAGAACGCGAAGGAGGGGAAGATCGTGCGTTCGAATTTCGGCATCATCAGAAACCTTAATTTATATTAAAGATTGAATTCTGGACAGCGAAAATTGGACTGTGAATTCTGGACTGCAAATTTGGACTGGGAATTTTGGACTGCGAAATTGGGACTGCGAATTTGACTGCAAAATATATTTGGACTGTGAATTCTGGAGCGGATTTTGGAGCGTTTGTTGCAGACTGCGTGCTCTCCAACATCATTGATGTTGTCTGACATGGCCAACTTTGCGAGGATGTGGAGGAGTTAATCTCCTCCACGTGGTTTGCATCTTCTCTTCATGCCCTTATTACTGTTTTGCATTTACTCCGTGCCCTTATTTACTGTTTTACATTTACTTTCTGCTCGGCACTTAATGTATTTTTTCTGCATGTTAACCTAACCATTAATCACACCTCTGGTCGCTCGTGTGTCTCCTTCGTAGCTCCCAATGGAGCCTGAGTCTAATGGCATTGCCATTAATTCTCCTCAACCCACCAAGCAAGCTCATTCAAGCCAAACAAAAACGTTTGCCGAGACTGCTAAACCTTCTAAGCAGGCTCACTCAAACCGAAAGAAAACCTTTGTCAAGACCGTTGCTCCATCTGCCCATGGAGTCCACCCTAGTGCAAGATTTTTTAAGACTCCTGGAGGCGAACGACTCAGTGAGGAAGGTAAGAGCCCTATCGTGCCCTCGAATTCTTTCTGCATTTCGCCAAACGATGAAATGTTGAAAGAAATTGTTTTTGAAAAAACTAGGTTAAGCGATATCGCAATTTTTTCGCTTGTGTTAATATTGAGAAATGCTCGCCTAGGAAATTCCTAGATGATTGGTTTCATAATCTTTGGAGTTTGAAGTTAGGGCCTAAGATTTCATTCTGTAGGCAAGTCCAGAAAGGTCTTTATATTATCTTTTTTAATAATCATGAATCCTAGGTTGAAATTCTTAAAAGACAATACTAGACTGTTGGGAACACCTCCTTTCATGCCCTAGCCTGGTCTTCAGAGGCCGTCAATGAGGAAGTTCTTGCACTCTCAAGCCCTAGATGGGTCATCCTTAAGGATGTCCCTCCCTTCCTATGGTGTTTTCTTCCCCAGGCACTGGAAACATTTGGGAGAATAATTTGGGTTGATGAAACAACGCGTTTAGTCCCTAACCTTGATGCAAGAATACTTATATCCATTAAACCTGGGGTCGACATCCCTCCTCTGCTAAACCTTAACATCGGTGATGAAACATTTGTTTGTCCTGTTGAAATACTTGGAGGACTGAACGCCTGTTTTTTGTGCAAAAAAGAAGGGCATCTTCGGAAGAACTGCCCTATCATCAACCGCAAGAAACAAAAAAATAACACTAACCTAGCAAGAACATCTGAAAACCCTAGCTCCAATAAGGAGCCGATCCCTAACCCAAGCAACCTTCATTCTGTTGGAAATAATACCAACCCTAAAGATGATCCCTCCCTGAGCTCGGCTCCTAGCCTCATCCCTATTGAATTAAATCCAATGATTGTTGACACCACTACTGAACCCCTCAACCCTGCTTCCGTTCCCTCCAAAAATTTTGAGGATTCACCTTCTGATTGTTTTCAAATAGTCACATCAAGAAAGCGAAGATGAAAGAATGCCCAACAACTCGCCTTAAATCAAATCCGAGCTCATGATCAAACTGCTAATTAGTTGACTACCAGTAGCAAATACCCCATCACTATGAATGATGACATACTAAAAGCTTCACAAACTCTGACCACCTCCCTGGCTAAAAATATGGTTAAAATTTTAGAGAAGCCTGATCGCGGTGCTAGTGATGCTAGCATGAGTGATAACCCTGCAAAAATGGTGCTCAGGTCTGGGACCCCCAAACGATCTAAATCCACATTATTTGCAGAGGCTACCCCTGATGTTAACACCTCCAACCCCGCGACTACATTTCTGCTAAAAGAAATAGACAACCATATTATTGAAGTCATTTATGCTAATAAGGGACTAGAGGACATTAAGTCTAGCTCAATGCTCCTTGGCTTTCCAGGCTCCCAAGTACCTAGGTCGAACATTGTAGAAACTCCAGATGGTAAAACTGAGCTAACTGAGCTTAGTGAGGAAGAAGATGACCTCATGAAAGGTTCCTCCATGGCTAAAAAGAAAGGCAGGCCTTTTGGCTCCAAAAATAAGAAAAAGTCTGGAGATCAAAATGGTCTCCCAAACAGTCCCTCTTAATCCCTATTTCTCATGAAATACATCTCATGGAATATTAGAGGCTTGGAGTCACCTGATAGAAAGTTTGTTATTAAGAAGTTTCTGAATTGTCATAAACATCTAGATTTCTCAATGCTTCAAGAGCTTAAATCTGTTGAGTTCTCCCTTGACACCGTGCTTGATTTTATTTGGAGGGATGCGATCAAAATATGCACCAATCATCCTAAGGGAAAGGGTGGAGTTAGTCTCCTCATTAAACCTAAGTGGGCAAATCACATTAGGGATAGGGGCATCTCCCCTTGTAATAGAGTGGCTTGGGCCTCCCTGGATATCAGAGGCTCCTGTTTTGGGGTATGTTCTATACATGCACCTAATGATCATAGGGAAAGAGTGTCCCTCTAGAATTGGTTGGCAGCCCTTCCAAGTATACCCTGGGTCATGGTTGGAGACTTTAACATGATTGAAAACCAAGATGATAAGGCCAGGGGTATCCCTTTCGAATGGAAGTTCCAAGAGAAACCTCACTGGGATAGATTTAAAAAACACATGCAGCTATTTGACCCCCTTGAGGGTAGCAAATCTGAATCATCTGCCCTATGATACACTTGGTGCAACTTTCAACAAGGCCCTAGCTGAATTTACTCCAAATTAGACAGGTTCTATGTTAATAAAAATTTCTTCTCCTTCTCCCCTAACCACTTGAGGAACTAGGTGGTTGTTCTGTTAGTAACCTTATATGACCATTTCCCTATCATTGTTGTCATCAATACTAGGAACTCCATCCCTACTAGCAATCCTCTCAATAAGAAGTTTATCCTTAATACCTCCCTGCTAAACGACAAGGATGCCCTAACTGCCATTAAAACGGTTAGACTCTTTAACATGCACTCTCAACATCCCCAATCCCACACCCTCAGATGGAACAGAAATGTCTCCTCTTGGCAAAAAATATTCAAACTATAGGCCAGAAGAAAGCCAAGGATCTCAGGCTTGTGGAAAAAACTCTCACTAATCGGCTCCACTCCTTGGAGCATGAAATACAATTACATCCTTCCTCCTATGTCCTGGCAGAACGGGTAGCTCAGGCTAGAGACATTCTTAGGAAACATCAACAAGTCAAAATCAAGGGTGCCCTCATCAGAGCATGTAATCATTGGCTCAAATTCGGAGATAACAGATCTAAAGTCTTCTTCAATCTCCTTAAAAACAAAATAGAGAAAAAATTGACAGAATCATAGTTGAGGATAAGGAACTCCTCAACGTCAATGAGATCAAAGATGCTTTTAAAATGTTTTATAAAACCCTCTTTACCTCGGAAGATAGTGAAGCCTCAAAAGAGGCTAGAAATAGGTGTAGTAACATTATCCCAAAAAGAATCTCCAAGGCCGAAGCTCTTCCTCTCAAGACCAAAATCTCTATGACAGAAATTGTTGATGCCATTAAAGCCCTCAAGGACGATAAGGCCCCAGGCCCCGATGGGCTTCCTGCTGAGTTCTACAAAACTAATGTTGAGTGGGTCACCAAAGACCTTTATGACATATACACCGAAGCATTTGATAGTGGCACCCTTGGGGAGTCCATCAATAGGGGCATTGTTAAACTTATCCCAAAAGATGGGGACAAAGCCCTCATAAAAAACTGGAGGCCAATTACTCTCCTCAACGTTTCTTATAAAATCCTAGCCAAAGCCCTAGCCTCTCGCCTTGAGAAGATCCTTCCCAAGTTCATCTGCTCTACCCAAACAGGATTCATTAAAGGAGGGTATATCTTGGAGAACCTTGTCACTAGCTAGGAATCTATGGAATGGGCCAAAACTTCAAATCAAGATACTGTCATGTTCCTTGTAGACTTTGAGAAGGCCTATGATAGGGTGGAATGGGATTTCATCCTCATGATGCTCAAAGCCTTTGGTTTCCCTAGCGAGTTCTGTAAATATGCCCAAATTCTCCTGAAAGATGCCTCCGCCTTGGTTGAAGTTAATGGATCACTTTCCCAGTCTATTCCTTTTTCTAGATCCATTAGATAGGGCTGCCCCCTCGCCCCTGCTCTATTTGTCATTGCCTCAAACACCCTCTTTTACCTCCTAAGAGATGATACCCTATCCTCTAAAGTTCATGGAATTAAGATGCCAGATGACTATGAATTGCTCAACATACAATTTGTTGATGACACTGCACTCTTCCTAGAGCTCTCTAGGCATAACATTGACTCCCTCAATCAAAAGCTTGCAACCTTTGGCAGAGCCTCTGGTGCTCGTATCTCCAATTTCAAGTCTATCATGCTTGGGTGGAATGAGGAACCCCCGAACTGGCTTCAACAGGTTGGATACTCATGGGGAGGACCCAATAAAATAGTCAGGTACCTCGGTATCCCTTTTTCTGTCTCTCCCTCTCTCAAGGATATGTGGATTTGGGTCAAAGAAAAGATTGACAAAAAACTTAATAAATGGGACAATAGGATTCTATCCCTGGCTAGTAGGATCCAAGTCTGCCAAAAAATCCTCTCCTCCTATAGTTTGTACTACTCCTCTGTCTAGATGTTCAGTAACTACCAATTTTATGAGATCCAAAAATCTATCAGGCGCTTCCTTTGGTCTGATGGTAAGGGTAAAAGAAAGGCCCACGCGGTCAAATGGCTCTGGTGCCACATAGATAAGAAACTTGGTGGGCTGAGACTTAAGGATCTCAGAATGCAAGGAGTTTCCCTGGCTGCCAAGTGGATATTTCATGCCCTGGAAGGACAAGAACCCTGGAAGATCCTTGTCAGAAATAACATACAAAATGGCGTCCCCAAGTCTGCCAAATCTTGGAAAGCCCTCCCCTTTAGTGATATGATAGCAGGCGGATTCTCTGTGTCTGTTCAGGGAACTTGGGTGTTTAAATCCATCTGGAAAGCCTGGGAGCATGTGTGTAAACTTATTACCAACTCTAATATTGACTGTAATAATACTCTGCATGGGGAAAGGTCAATATGGTGGAATCTCTACCATAACTCTAAACCCCTCACATTAACCCAAGGCTGCTCTGCTAGGAATTGGTATAATAAAGGCATTAAATACCTCATGGACATCTTGGAACATGATAATCTCATCAGCTAGGAGGACCTTAGCAATAAGTTTGGCCTCCTTGCCTTGCATAAGAGAACCTACAATATGATTAAAAATGCTTGTGCTTGTCTAGATTTTCCTAGGAACACTGATGTAGACACTCACAGATACCTCTCATTCCGATGGAAGGATGGCTCCCTCCTCTCCAAGGTCAAAGCCAAGTCTATCTACAAACTGCTCACTCATGATACCACGGTGATCGATCATATTAACTCCCTCTGGTATGTTGACCTTAATACATCTGCCTAGCAGAAAACATTTGAGAAACTATGGAAGTCCCCCATCCCCCCTAAAATCAAATGCTTTAGGTGGCAAATAATGTTGGATAGACTGCCTATTAGGAATAACATTGCTGCCTTCGACCTATGCTCTGTATGTAGGAAGCCTGAGACTATGCGGCACATCTTTTTTGACTGCATTTTTGCCAGAGAGGTCTAGCTGATGTTTGGAATTTTCATTACTGAACATGTTTGTACTCTTGATATTATTGTTGGATTCATTCATGGCCTCAAGAAGGATGGTGACCTATTTTGGCAAATTCTCTCTTCTTTCATACTTTGCTTTATTTGGAAGCTTAGAAATGAGGAAAAATTCCAAGGTACTAATAGGACTCTTACTGGCTTTTTTAAGAAACTCACACGTTATAAAATTGTTGTGCAGGTATGTTTTTTGATGAATGTTGAGAGGGAGAAGTTGTTGCGTTTCGTCAAGGATGGTCGGGCAACCATGTTCATATATGAGATGAAGGATGGCTTTGAATGGGCTAGAATTGCAGAGAACCAGACTACATTCGATGAGGCTCTAAAGAAACTGATCAAGGAACTCAGGGACAACAGAGGTCCCTACTTTGATAAGCTCGAAATGTTTACCCAGGTCCTAGAGCAGAAGAAGGTGGTGTGGATGGAAGGGCCACAAGGATGGACAACATGGATGGAAAACCAGGATGAGTTCTGCAATAGGTGTCCAATAGCCTCTAGTTGATGTATATGGTTCATTGTTTATACTCTCTCTCGTAACTCTTTTTTTTGTAGGAGGTTGTCTTTGTTCAGTCGGATAATCCCGCTGGTTAATGGCTGAGGCTTTGCCTCCCATCCTTGTTTTTGTATAAAGTCTCCTTATTTTGGTCTCTCGATATTTAATAAAAAAAAAAAAATACACACATATATATTCTTCACATTATAATAATAAATATTTGCAAGTAATTAATTTTAAAAAAATTATCAATAAGTAAATACTTATTTTATATTTATTTTAATGCATATATTTTTATTAAGCATGTAGTGTAGGAGAAAAGGGGAAGGCCAAGACACTTGGCATAAAAGAAGAGGAAAGTTATTATAAGCAACAAGTGGAAGTTACAATATTTATTTATTTTGGAAGGAATAAATATTATTTTAGCAAATACTATGATATGGGAGTTACAAATTATATTCTCTTTTAACTATCAATTGAAGAATCTCCTAGTTTGAGAATTATTCTTACGATGGTAAAAAAATATTTAAGAAGAAATCAAAGGGATTGAAGATCTTCAACAAAGGTGAGGATTACAGATAAGTGGATTTTCCTCCAAACAATTAAAGAAGTTTGATCTATAAAATTTATTTAGTTTTATTTCAAAAAAATATGAAGTTTTTTATTTCTTTGTAATATCTTAGGTTATAAAATAAAAATCTGTTTTAGTCTTTTAGAAAGGAAATAAATATAGTTTTTTTATTATTATTACAATTTTCCTTTGGTTTCAAATAATATTTTAAATTTTGGATTTTTCAATCAAATTTTATTTCAAAAGAAAGCTAATGGTGTTTTAATTTATTCTAAACCCGAAACACTAAAAGTTCAATTAAATTCAGTGAAAACAAAATTTATCTTAATCATGAATTAAAATTTATATAAATTTATTAATAAAATAAATTAGATTTCTCAAAAGAAAAAAAGAAAAAAGAGAAGATATCAATCCCTTATTTTAATACATTCAATATTATTAAATTAAATATTACTAAATTATAAGTGTCTAGATTTAATACTGAATGAGAATAATGAAATAATGTTAGGTTATTCTGTTTTGAACTTTGGCATAGTAAATTTTATTATTGCAATTGACTTTATTTACAAAAACATATTGTTTAAAATTAAAATTCAAAATAACTAGTGTTAATTAAATTGACTTTTTAATCAATTACTTTCATTAAAATTTATAATTTAATTAGTTATAAATAAGGGAAAAGGGGGTAATTAATATTTATGTGTGGGTTCAGAAAAGTAACTTAGTTAATGAATTAATTAATATATATGTGCAAGTTCAAAAAAGAAACATAGTCAAAGAATTAACTAATATTTATGTGTGGATTCAGGAAAGAAACTTAGTTAATGAATTAAATAAAGCTATGGGATAAAAATCAAATTAAATGTGGTTTTACTCTTTTCTTGTAACTCTAAAACTTTGCTTTTAAAAGGTAATATAATTAGAAATACTATCTTAAAATATGTACTCTTTAGAATCTTTATATTTTGATTTTTAATATTTTTATTCCTTAAATCTAGTTGTCTAGTAGCTTGATTTTTGCATGAAAGTAATTACATTAACTTTTTCTAGTAATCTCTTTCACAGTTAGAGAAACCTTCAATACTAAGTATCTACAAACTAGTGGAGCCACAGAGGGGAACCCATCCTCAAGTACATTATCTTGAATTATGAGGTATTGACACCTCCATATTTGATCTTTGAATTCATCTCACCTTATCACTCCATGCACGTCTTATCTCTCCACACCTTATCACACCTTATCACTCCATGCACGCGTTATCTCTCCACTCCTCATCACTTCATTCAGTCTCTTCTTATCATTCCATACATCTCCTCTCCTTATGTCTCCCCTCCTTATCTCTCCACATTGTCTCTCCTTACGTCCCCCCCTCCTTATCTCTCCACGTGTCAACTACCTTATCTCTTTGATCACCAACCGTTGGGCACTTCATCTGTTGTCCATCAAGCATGAGGCATTAACGCCTCATTTAATGTCAGCATCCTCCTACCGCCAAGATATTTGCTACCAACCACCGTGGAATTCAAAGTCAACCTGGTATCAACACCAAATGAGTCGGTCAATCACACGAACAACACCGGAGTGCCTATAGAGAAAGAGTCTCGAACTCGAGACCACATGGTAACCAGGCTTGTGATGAAATCGTCATATTGCGGGGTGAACCTCGAAAATTAAATTTAGTTAAATTAAATATAAATAGTTAAATTTAGAATTGATATGAGTAACTATTGTAGATCTATGTTAATCTACGAGATAGTTTAATCTCAACTATATTTGTCACCCAAAATGTGCAGAGCTTAGTGATAAAAAGGAAGATTATGAGAATGTGTTGGGTATGGCTCGAGAACATGCAATTGACATGTTCTCCATGTTTAAATGGTTATTTAATGAATTAAAGGAGGTTAGACTCAATCAGAGAGCTCTGGGTAGCAAAATGGAGGCCATCCCTGTTGGGAATGATCAAAGCAATCATAAGAATGTGGGGCAGTGGACGACAGAGGAGAAGAAGTCGGTGTTGGAATGCATTAAAAGTGTAGGTGAAGGGATTGATCAAATAAACAAAAGGTGTGAAGATCACATTTCTAATGTTGAAGAATGATATAATAAGACCCAGGCTATGCTCAAGACTATTATATTGAACAACCACAAGATTGTGAAAAATACTGCTGATGTTATGGTTGGTATGGTGCATAGTCGGGAATTGCAGGAAATGGCTATTGTCACCATTAGAGATGATACTAATGTGACCCAGGCTGAAGAGGGACCCAACAAGAAGACTCGTGGCAACATGAAGAAGAAGGCAAACGTTCAAAAGATGGACTATAAAGAAATAAAAGTTGATGCTGAAAATATGAGTGTCCTTGAGGCTGAGCTGGCTGAGACCCTTAAGAGCTTCATGTAGTTAGGTCTGTGTTTCTATTGTATGTTGTTGTTGTTGTTGTCTTTATTTTGTTGGTTCTGTGTTTTTTCTCTTTGATATCTTTTGTTGCTCGTCTGGGCTTTTGTTGTCTCTATGGCTGTCGTTTGTAATGTCTTTCTCTTGCAGCTTGTTTTGTTTTGGACTTATGCTAGTATCTGATTCTATCTCTCTTAGAATCTTTTTGCAAAGGGTTTTGAGGCCCCTTCAAAACTTATTTTTTATTTAATCCAAAACTATATTTGTCAAAACTATTAACAGCCATAGTGTAATGCCCACCGAAATACCCTAGAGGAATAAACCAAAATCTACTAACAAAAGAGATAAAAAAAAATCTTTTAAGATAACCATTACAACTACACTATTATTAGTATTTATCAATACAACATTACTGCCAGTATTTATCAATGCATTGTTAACTATATATATGAATACATAAATCAATAAGAACATAACCCTAGAATCATATTATGCAAGCAAAATAACCATTCAATCATTAACATAGCTCTATATAAACTCATACAATGCAAATCCATTCCCTAGGGTATCGCAACGTCACCACTTGACAAAATCTTAACACATCATATATTCATCTTATAACGTCACATTCTATTATCCATCTATTCATTTACTTTCCATACAACTATGATAAATCCTTAACACATATGCATAACTTAGTCACATAAAATACTCTTTATATTCTTTTAGAAACTACCAAATCAAATACTCCTAATATCCATTCTTCCATTCATCATAAAAGCAACATAGATAATATAACCATTCTCTTTAAAAAAACGAGAATATCCTTTAAGTTTTACTACAAATCTCTAAGACAAGAATCTCAATCTCCTAAGCAACATAATCCATCACACCTAAATGATTTCCATTACTTAAACAAAGTCTATAATAGCAACTACTAATCTTTCATCTTAAATTTCCTTAGTCATAAATACAATTCCATCTTACAATTTCATACAATACAAACATACAAATACTATATGTTTCTTTCACATAAAACTATACTCTAACATTACATAAACGAGTATCCAATACATCAATGAATACTCCATAATAACTTATCCTACTACTACATCATGTCTCTTTTTCAATTACGTCAGCAATCATTTAAAGACACATAACATAAGGATACATAATCTCCTTTACAAATATAAAGCATCATGATACAATGTCCTCTTTTCCATGTACATAGAAATCAACTCCAAAGAATAATCACATGAAGAATCCAAGAATCTAATCCATGCACACTAACATCCAAGAAGAATATCCCAATGGTAGAAGGCATCAAACCACCCAACCATGTGGAACCAAATAGAAACCACTCCCCATGCTAGGAGATGACATAGGGTTCCAACTTACACTCAAGACCTAAGCCAACACCTAACAAACAAAGGATACAAAATGACACCATAGACTCCAACACAAGAATACAACATCAAAATACATCACATGGCCAAATCAAAGCAATCAACCTCTGCATGCGTAATTCAACAAATCAAGGCTTATGAATAATGGACACATATGGGTTAGAGTGTCACCACGTGCTAACCTCATGTGGCATCTGTCTCCACCTTGGAGTCACTCAAGGGAGATCAGGTATACTGCTCCAATGGGCTTCCCAATCTAGGATCCCAAAACCATATCCCTGAGTCCATCCAATTTGGGCATACAACACCATATTCTTAATCTTGATTAGGTGAATTCCTAAATACCCAACCCACTAATCAATTTTATTTATTTTTTTGCTCAATAAAAGGTTGAAGCCATATTTTATTAAACCCACTAATCAATTATCAATAATGTTATCACTTGCAAATTAAACCATAAACTCTTCATGTGGTTCCATAGGTCTAGGCCCCCTTCCTAAATATCTATTGCTCATAACCTAGGTCCAACACATGTAAGAGCCCACTCTCCCAAGCATGGACAAAGACTATAGGGTAAAAACATAACAAGATACATCTTACAACAACATGAAACTCAACATGGGAATCATCCAAAAGTCATTACAAACCTGATACAACTGAATCATAAAGATAGTCATCAACATACAACCAAGAGCTACTTAAAAAGGATCAAGCCATAAGCTCAAAATGCCAAAATGCAACAATAAAGAGAGCCTCAAGAATGTCAAATACACAAAAATAGGAGCAATACATGAATCCAATAACATAGAAAGATCCTCCACAGCAAGGCACAACATAACCTCTTGTTGGAGCTACAATTAACCATCCTCAGCAGCAAGGAATCACTCAACTTGTTGGAGAAACACATCAAAACCTTAATAGACAAGCACAAAACCACTTGTCGAATCCCAAATGGATTCACACATATCACAAATGAATGGAACAATGCCCCAAAATGATCAAACATAACAAAATAGCCTCTGGAATGAAGACCAAGCAGAGAAATCAACTAAAAGACTCAAAAACCAACCCAGAAATCTGCTAACACTACTTTGGTGCTATTGAATCCCAGAGTAGCGCTATTGTAACAGGGGACCAACTCATGAAAAATGGGATACAAAGATACTCAAATTTGCCTAGATTTGGGCATGAGCCTTACAATGGCATAAATACAACCTAGAAGTCACTAAAAGCCAATAAGAAACCAAAACAAAGCCTTGTTAAGGCCAACAATATAACGCATCCAAGAATTCCAACTTATACTAGTAATAACTTGCACAAAAAATATTACAGACATAGCCACTCCATATCTAATCAAACCAAATGGACACAAGATAGGGTATGCAACAACAAATAAACCTCACCAAACCAACTATTACCACAATACATTCACACCTGCAACTTACAATCAACATATTGACATACACAAATGCCCTTTTCCAACAATACAACACACAGATTCATAAAATCATATATAAATCTTTTTCCCAAAATATTACTCCCAATTATTGATAATAGAATAATCATTCATTCCCAAATCTCCCCAAACAATCTTTTAGCAGTCCCAAAGAAAACAACTCTTTTCAAAAATCAAAATGCAAGAATAAAAAAAGATCTCCAACTTGGAAGTAGAGTGATGGTAATGCAATCGTAGAAGAGCAAAAATCCAAACCAACAAGCTTTCCAAGGTTCAACCCAACCAAGCAATTCTCTCTCTAAGCAATTCTAAAATCCAAAAGTCGTAAAACGCTATCCAGAAGCACACCCACAAAAATTCTCACAAAGCCAATATATATAATATCATTAAAAACTACAGAAGAATATCCACCAATCAAAATATTCCAATAAAATATATTCTATACCAACCCCCCTTCCGAAAATCGAGGTAAGAATATAAAATAATATTATTTACTTAACCTCAAATCTCAACCAATAAAATAACAGGGTAGGTATAAACATAATATTTAATTACTCAATTAGTAACAAGAGAATGTAATAATAATAATAAATTAAAACCCAATAAAATAAATCAAAGGCAATATAAATAAATGCTCAAATTAAATATAAAACCACAAATAATATAAATAATATTATCCTCACAATCACAACTCCCAAGAGGGCCAATCATAACAAGGGATAGGTACATAAATAATAACAAATAAAATAAAACAACAATGCAAATAAATAAATAATCAAAACAATAAATAATTAGATAAACAATAAATAATCCAACAATAAATAAATAATCAATAAAGAAGATAAATAAATAAATGTACGGGCAAACATAAATACCCATCCAGTAATTAAAAAATAAATAAATAATAATTCAATAAATCAAAAGCTCAAATAATAAATTAAAATCAATATAAATAAATAATAAATAACCATAAATAGATGAGCCAAAAATAAATAAATAGATAAACAATAAACAAATAATTAAATATAGAGATACATATAAATTCTCTTAGCCAATATAATTTAAACTCAATACTATAAATATCTCCCACATATATATAAAATAATCAAATAAATAATAAATAAATAGATGGATGTACTGATAAGCATATATACTCAATTAATAGAATTCCACCAATTTAATTATTAATTAATTATAAACTCCTAGTAAATAAATATGTATACATATATTGTATTAAGAATAATAATAATCACACATCAATATTAAATATTAATGTCATCCATTGATTTAATTTAATATTTATAAACTATATAAATCAATTAATTATTAATTAATAAATAATCACAAACTCACAAGGCACCCTGACATAAGGTTGAACAACATACCACATGACACAGACCAACGACTCAAGCCAAGACACTAATTGACAAGGGTATCAACTTAAGCCTAGAGTATGAGAGGGAAACACATGCCATCTTCAACAACTTGCCATTGGGATAAGGACACGCTTAGACCTGTGAGACCAGGTGGAGTCGATGTCTGGTACTTACAATCCTGCATCCACCACTAAATACAATACAACATTTATACAACACGTATACATCATAAATAATTTGGCAAGTGATAGAGAATCACGACGTCATATTATGCTCGCAATGAGTGGTATGACATCGTCTCTAATCACGAAGACACTAGAAGATAACCACAAATATCGTAGCATCAACTTAGTCATTATAATCATAGAGTAGCGTTAGTGTAATCATAATGTCATCAAAATCTCATAAGCAATATGATCCATCGTGAATAATGATCAAATATAGATCCATCATCATATCCATTACAATCATGAAATAGGGCTAGTACATAACACAATACCATCAAATAATCATAAAGTAGACTAAGTTAGATCAATATATTCCTTTGATGTGCAAAAAGACAAGATGAATCAGGCAAGGGCACTACATAGAGGTAATTTTAAACCTATTAGATAAGGTTCAATGATATTTATTTAGTAATTATCCAAAAATAGTATATCTTATTATGTAAGTAAATTAAATGGTCTAAACCATTTTATTCATATTATGAAAAAAATCAATGATATTTATTCAGTAATTATCCAAAAATAGTCTATTTTATTATGTAAGTAAATTAAATGGTCTAAACCATTTTATTCTTGTGTGCGGGAAATGGGGGCAACAAAATGGTAAAAGTTTGATTCAAAAGGCCCACACACCAATGAGACTCTTGGTGCAAGTTATAGGAACTATCTGAGATAGCTCAACTTCCCAAGGGGTGTCCCATTGTTCTCTATCTCACAGGATCCCTAAAGTCAATGCTTTTGCTCTCAGATTACTGAGCAAAGTGACTTAGGAATGACAACTCCAAGAACAAGTGATGTTTGATTATTATGCATGAATGCATTCCTAAGACATGTATGATATTGAAACTATGATGATTAATATAGCATAAAGATGATGATAAGATTAGCTAATTATCCTAGCAATGATATATTAGTCTAACATAGATATTCTATGATATTAGAATGCTTCTAAATGCTATTATGATGATTTAACAAATAGAAGCTAAAATGCTTAGTAATTAGACTATAAAAATTATGCATGAAAAATTCTATATCACTAGAAAAATAAATATAAGTTTGATACACAAAGACTTCTATATCCAAATGAAAGAATGAGAGCTCTATTTATAGGAAAAATAGGGCAATGGATGCTCAAGATTGAATGATCTTAATAAGGGCCAGGATTGAAAGTTAATCAATCCATGTTTACAATTCTCACCAATGAAATGGTGATAATTGTCAACAAGAGGTTGTTTGAGAGGAGATGAAAGAAGCATTAAATGCTTGAGAAGACATGAAGGTTACCCTAGGAGGTAAGATTAAGGATAGGCTAGGGTTATCCAATGGATAAAGCTTTTACCCAAGAGGTAAACTCTTGTGCAAGGGTTAAAGAGATAACCAAGGTTAAAGTCATGAATGCTGGATGAGACCCTTGGGTTACGTGAGGGTTGAGTTAGAGAGAAAGTCTCTAATCATGCAAGAAGGTTGAGTTAACCATTAATGGTTATGTAAGAGCCTTAAATGGTTTGCAAGACTTCGAGGGGTAACTTGTTGAGGACATAAATTTTTTAATGGTTTTCAAAGACTTTGGAGGCTTTGAGAAGTGACTTATTTTTGCTTAGGATTGTGACAATATTTAGGAGATGGGTTAGGCTAAATTGGAATTGATTAGAAGAATCTAGAAGGGGTCTAGGAGACAAGTGGGAAATGTAGGAAAATGCAAGTGGAGGGAAAAGGGATTTTAATTAAAATAAAATTACTTTATTTCAATCAAATAGATGCAACTTGCATAAATACAAGTGGGAGATTTATATAAATAAATTAGATTTATTTGCAAGGATCAATTCAATTAAAAAGGGAGAAAGGGGAATTGATTAAATAAAGTGATTTATTTAATTAAAGGTTATTAAAGGCTTAGGTGAACTTAATTAAATAAATTGAGTAATTTATTTAATCAAATAGATGAATATAAAGAAATTAATTAAATATAATTTAATTAATAGGAAGAATGGAGTTAAAATGATTATTAAATATTCACTTAGGAAAGTAGTCAGATTTATACGTCTACATTTTCCCCCTCTTTGAAGTGATGTGTGTGCACATGTTGATTCAAAGAAAAGTTGTCGGATATGCTGTCAAAATTTGTGGATATGATGTTGTGTGTTGAAATATCGATATGATGCCCCAGATTTGATGAACGATATTGATGATGCCCCCTCAGGAGATGAATCAAGATTTTAGTGAAAAATTGTCAAGTTGATGAGCTTTTTTGGATTAATTGCAATTTGAGAATATTGACTGCATTGAAAGCATTTGTATTGATTCATCTCCCGAAAATGATGTTGATAAGGTTAAAAATGAAAAAGTGAGGAAAATACATGCCCCACTTATTAACCTTGTTGTTTTTACCCTATAAAAAGGTAAAAAGTGATTTTAAAAAATCATTTGCACACTTGTCTCTTTGCAATTGTGACATTTGGAGCTCTAACAACGATGTTGATTCCATACTCCTCGCACCAATTTGAGTGTGTTAGGCGACACCAGAGCCCCACTGCCTATGGCTCACCAATAAGTGGTCAAATTTTTTCTGCATTTTTGATTGATTTTTTGCATTTTGATCATGTTTTCATTTTTTCGCACTAGATTTTGTTGTGTTAGAGCGTAGGTTAAACTGCATAGCGCATACGATAGACATGTTAGCACATAGGGTTAACTTAGGTAGGTTAGCGTCTGAGTAGGATATGGTAGCACGCAAGGAGGATAGGTTAGCGCATAAAGAGTTATAGCGCATAAGGTATGCATAAAGGTGCCTAGGGCAGGCTGGGTAGTGCGTCGGGTAGTTTAGCGCATGCGGTTAGCAGGGTAGCACAGTGGTAGTACCAGTTAGCATGTGGGGGGATTTAGCAGTATGATTACTAGCACATTGATGAAAAAGGATAGCGCATGTGTGGCAGCGTAGCGCTTAGGAGCCCCGGTTTAGCGTGTAGGGTCCAAAGTTGATGAAAAAGGGATGATGAAGAAAGCGTTGTGAGTCGAATAGATTAGATAGATGTCGTAGATGTTGGTATATGTCTGTTGATTGTTCTGTTATGGTTCTTGAGCCAATGCGAGTTATGCTTTGTGATAATGTTTGATTTCTGATATGATGATTGGAGGGTGTTCTTGTCAAGATGAATTGCTTTTGATAAGGAGTGCCAAGTTGATTGATTTTTTATGTGGATCCTGATTTTGAGTTTGATATGGATCTTTGATGTTTTCCTTTTGAGTTAATGTTTGATATGAGTCCCGATTCTTGATTTTCAATATGATTTCTGAATTGATGCTTGCGATATGGATCTTGAGTTGATGCTTGTGATATGGGTCTTGATGTTGCTTGCATTATGAGTCCTGATTTGATTTCCGATATGGATTTTTGATTTGATTGCTTGTGTTATGGATCTTTGATTGATTTCTCGATATGGGTCTTTATTTTTGATATGGGTCAGATTTTTTATATGGGTCAGATTTGGTGCTTGTGATATGGGTCTTGAGTTTCGATATGGTTCCTTGCTTAATTTTTTGATATGGGTCTTTGATTGATGTTGTGTTCTTCAGATGTTTCATTGTTTCTAGTTGATTTGCTTTGATTGGATATATCAGATAGATTTGGGAACTGATGATGGACACTTGTTGTTTTGCAGACAGAGCTTGGTGTGCTTCAGTCTCGAGAGTGGTTTTCGAGACCATGGTCATTGATTTTGCGCTTATCACAGGCTAACAAAGATGTGATTGAGAGATGTGGGTTGTCCTTGTTATTAGACATGCCTCAGTATATCATTAACTAAGGTTTGTTGACAGCTTTGGCAGAGAGGTGGCACAGTGATATGAACACCATTCACTTGGCTACGGGTGAGATGACAGTCACACTAGAGGACTGTTAACAGATTCTGCGGATTCCTATAGTTGGGGCCTTGTTACCGTATGAGTAGACTGAGGAGGGTGGGACAGAGGCTATTTGTCGCATCTTCCAGGATGATCAGATTAGTGGGTATGAGATCCCATGGGAGGAGTTTTTGGATTTTGGTTACACTCCGCTACCATCTATACTAGTAGGGTTCATTGGTGGATTTATGTGTCCCGACTGTAGGTCGAAGGGACTAGCTGTGGGATGGGGACTGGTGCTAGAGGACATGGTGACGAAGGGACGCAGGTTTGCATGGGGGTCCTGTATGTTGGCCCATCTTTATAGAGAGCTTTACTAGGTGGTATATTTGGGATATACTAGTTTATTAGCTAGGGTGACATTATTACAGGTGTGGCCCTGGGAGCACATTCCCGTGTCGAGACCACTTGCATATAGGGATAGGCCAGCTGGGTGAGCTTATGTTTATGGGTATACACATGTAGTTGTCCAGCGTAAGATGGGCAAACTAGAGCATTGGTAGGGAGCACTGGATGATATCGATATGGTCATTTAGAGACCATATATGGATTGCGAGGTGTGGGCAGAGGATGGGCCAAAGATGCCCTATGTTTATATATTGAGGTACCTGATTGGGCAGACGACCTTTATTATTGAGCGATTCTTGCACAACCATGTACAACGGCAGTACGGTAGACAACAGGGGATGCCATAAGGAGCTTGTTTATATGCTCGTCAGAGACATGATGTGCCAGAGTGGGGACCCACTTTAGATAGCGTAGCAGCGGTTGAGGAGTATATGACATTGGCAGGACAGATGTGGGATTATGGGGCTGGGGTTGTGGATGTTGGGATGACAGAGGAGTTGCACCATACTTTGTGGCACATGCAGTGGCATGTATATCTGATCCAGCAAAGATGTTACTTGCCTTTGATGAGGATGAGGATGAGGATGAGCAACCATAGAGGCGAGGGGGAGCCAGACGAAGAGATGAGGGAGAGGAGGTAGGAGAGGGAGGTGGAGGTGGTGGAGGAGGAGGTGGGAGAGGGGGTGGTAGAGTATATAGAGGACGAGGGGGAGATAGAGTAGGTGGTGGATTAGATAGAGGACGAGGGCTGGTTCTTGGTGTTGGTGGGGTTGGTAGGGTAGGTGCAGTGCTAGTGGCGGTGGGTGTTATAGAGGATGTCAGACGACCCACCTAGAGGAGGAGATCTAATTTTCTACCTCCAACGGTGCCTCAAACAAGTATGGGTGGGACCAGGACACAAGTACCTGTTCAGATTAGGGTACCCACTCATCGATAGGATTCAAATATTAGAGCACTACAAGTCACAGTGCAGGAGCTGCAGGCACAAGTGTTAGCGTAGCAGCACCAGATTATGCAGATCGGGGCAGAGCGGGGCAAAGCAGGATATAAAGAGAGAGCGTCGGGGTCGGGCAGAGGATCTTGCTGACAGGTTGGAGAGAGTGACGATTAGTGCCCCAGTTCAGGAAATGCTGAGAGAGATATAGTACTCGACCAAGGAGGGGGAGTACTATAGGCACCTATATGAGGAGGTGGCCCCTAGAGGTCACAGAGATCCTAGCTATGCTGCAGTGGCATCCAGTCGATCCGACCATAGTCATACAAGGACAAAGAGCAAAGGTGTTATGGGGCCTACCTAACATGATCCACCTAGTGGAGATCTAGGGGCTGGGACATCTACTGCGAGACCATCAGCCTCAAGAGATAGTCATACTTGAGAGACCTATCTCTATTGTATTTTGATCATTTTGTTGTATTTTGACAAACATGATATCTCTTGTACATTTCGACCATTTTTGAGATATATATATATATATATATATATATATATATATATATATATATGGCACTGATTTTCTCTTATCCACATGTGTTATTGATGATGATTGATGATATGAATTATGTTTTGATATGATATTGATGCTTAGATGACAATGCTCTTGATCTTGATGATGATGTATGATTCATGTTGAGATGAGAATGTGATGATGTATTGTATGGATTACTGTGATTTATGAGATGTATCTTGAAAATGAGATGTATGATGTGAGATGTATCTTGAAAATGAGATGTATGATAATAATAATGATGTGAGATGTATCTTGAAAATGAGATGTAGGATAATGATAATGATGTGATACTGATACAATATTACAATGATATGCAACTAATGCATGTTTTAAGAATGATATGCAACTAAATGCAAGATTAAAATGATGTGCAACTAAATGATCACTTTAATGTTGTCATTGTCATTCCTATTTAGTCACTTGTTTGTGCTTTGTTTTTGTTTTTCATCATTGATCTTTTGATATGTTGAAAGTTTATACAAGCATCATGGTATAATTGAACCATAATGACCTGAGTAAAACTTACATGGATGTTTGATATTGCAAGGTGACACAAGCATCAAGGTATAATTGAAGCAAGACAACCTGAGTGTTGTTTGCGTAAAACAAACAAGAGTTAACCATTTGCATGTGCAAAGTGGAAAATGTCTTCAATGATGTGTTTCCAATCATGTCTTGAGATAAATTTGCACCATATGAATGATTGCCTCACAGACAAAAAACTAAAGAAAAATATCAGATTCCTTCATTGCTTCTCTAGCTGAATGCATCCTCGAGTAGCTCCGGAGATCTAATTTTCAAAAATTAAGATTCAAAATAGTCAAAACCTCATGCTATATGTAAACAAATCATAATTCAGAAAATCATTCATCATGTGTGTGTTAAAGTTTGTAGTTGGATAATCGTCTTGTTTTCTAGCCTATTGAGTAGTTGTTGACATTGTTTCCTTAGCATGTTGTGATCTTTGTTGTTTGTTTTTGGAATGGTTAAAGTGAGAGGAACGTTGCCCCTAGTCACAAATATTCATTGGTGAGGACATATACGTTGATTACCAAGCCATGGTGAGATATGATATTGAGAACTGATTTTGGATAATCAAGGACAGTGACTACGCAGAGTATGTCTAGGATAATGTTGCGTGAATGGCGATGGCCTTTAGCTGAGACTAGATGGATGGTTCAAATATATGAGTACTGATAGATAGAGGATCCGTTCTCTCACAAATGGTGTCTGTTGCTAGGTTTTCACTACTTGTTTTATTGCACTTTTTTTTTGTTGTTGTATTTTTTGGTTTTTCCGTGCATTGGACGACTCGAGTGTAGAATTTCTTCATATGGATACTGTTGGTTGGTTCGTTGAGAATGTCTCCATCTAAATTTGTTAACTGATAGGCGCTTGATCCATAGGCCAATATGATGACAAAGGGACCCAACTAGTTAGGTTCAAACTTCCCCTTCTTTTCTCGATCCTGTTGATTTTTGGGATTTTCTTTTAGTACAAGATCACCGACTTTGAAAGCCCTAGGGATGACTCTATGATTATAGCTCCTATATATTCACTACTAGTATGCCTTGAGGTGGTCATAGGCATGTTGCCATTTTTCATCAAGAAGCTCTAGTTCATGCAACCTGTTTACTCGATATTCCTCATCTGGTATGAGGCCCTTCAAAGATACTCAGAGAGATGGGATTTCTACCTCAAGAGGTAGAATTGATTTTGATCCATACACCAATGAATATGGTGTAGCCCCTGTAGGTGTTTGAATACTAGTTCTATATTCCCAAAGTGTCAAATTCAGTTGTACATGCCAATCCTTTCCTGCATCATTTACTATTTTCTTGAGGATTTTTAGGATTATTTTATTTGATGCATCTGCTTGACCATTTTCCTGTGGGTAGTAAGGTGTAGAGAAGTGATGTTGGCTTTTGAATCATTCACATAGCTCTTGCACATATTGGTTTTTGAAAGGATGCCCATTGTCTGTGATGATGGAACTAGGAACGCCATATTGACAAATGAGATAATTGAGAATAAATGAGGCGATCTGTTTTCCAGTTACAGTGGTCATCAGGACTGCTTCAATCCACTTTGTGAAATACTCTTTGCAGTGATAATGAACTTATGCCCATCTGAAGAAGAGGATGAATTTTCCCTACTAAATCGAGTCCCCACTTACAGAAAGGCCAAGATGTGGTAAACGGATGTAGCTCCTATGTTGGTGCATGGATAAGATTGCCATGGATTTGGCACTTAGGACATTTCTTTGCAAATTGATAGGACTCTTTTTCCATTGTCGGCCAATAATATCCCATTCTCAGAAGTTTCTTGGAGAGAGTAGGACCACTTGAATGCATACCATAGATACCCTCTTGAATCGAAGAAGAGTACCATCTAAACCTCGACAGTAGAGTGTGTCAGCGGTTAAGGTATAACGGGCTGCCTGCCAGATGAAGCTACATTTTTGGTTACAAGACAGGTCGAGTGGAAGAGTATTGTTCTTAAGGTAATCATAGATTGTCCCGTATAGAGGTGAATTTGAACCGATTAAAGCATAGATGACTTGGGATGCAAAATTGTCATAGGCTGGGGAAAACAATTTCTCTACCAAGAACTCATAACGACTTTGTTTTTCTAGAATTTGCAGTAGTGAAGCGATAGTGGCCATTACATCGGCAACTCTGTTGTCCAATCTTGGTATTTTCTCAAAGGTGATATGTACAAAGTATTGTTTGGAATCATCCACCATTCTCTTATAGGGCATTAGCTTATCATCCTTTCTCTAATATTCATCGTTGATTTGATTGATGACTAATTGAGAATCCCCATAGACTCTTAATTCTGTGATTCTCCATTCCACAACCATTTTGATTCCTATCACCAGGGCTTCATATTCAGCGATGTTGTTGGTGCATGGAAACATCAGTCTATAAGATCGTGGAATTGTGTGCCCTTCTGGAGTGACGAACAAGATGTCGACACCTGATCCATGTTGTGTATAGGATCCATCAAAGTACAAGGTCCATTGTTTGGGTGTGACAGTGAGTACATCCATGTCTAGAAATTCCACCTACATTGGTTGTTGATCTGGTAGCGGTACTTCAACCAGTTGATCTATAATTACCTGTCCTTTGATAGCCCGACGTTCTATGTACTGGATATCAAACTCACTGAGAATCATGACCCACTTAGCCAATTGTCTTGTAAGAGCTTCTTTGCTGAGTAAATACTTGAGAGGATCAATTTTTGCTACCAGCTTGATTGTGTGAGCTAGCATGTAGTGGCGGAACTTTTGAGAGGTGGATACTACTGCCAAGCAAGCCTTCTCAATGAATGTATAATTTAGCTCATATCCATTTAAAGTTTTGCTGATGTAATAAATAGCTCGTTCCTTGACTTCTTGATCTTCTTGTGCTAGAAGTGCCTTAAATGATACTTCAGTTATTGATATATAGAGAATGAGCGGCTTGCCTACTATTGGTGGTACCAAAACTGGCAGATTCATTAGATATTGCTTGAGTTGGTAAAATGATTCCACACACTTGTCTTCCCATCTGAAAGGTATATTCTTATGTAGAAGATGATTGAATGGTAGACATTTATCTGCTAGTTGGGCTATGAATCGCTTGATAGACTGCAGCCGTCCCTGCAAAGATCTAAGTTGGCTAATGTTCCTAGGAGGTGGCATCTCCATGATGGCCTGTACCTTCGTTGGATCTACTTCAATTTCCTTTTCTGACATAATGTATCCTAACAGTTTGCCTGATGTGACCCCGAAGACACACTTCTTAGGGTTTAGTCAGACCTTGAATTGCTCCAATCTTTGAAATATTTTATCTAATATGCCTAGATGTTATGCTCGGGTGAATGATTTAGCCAACAAATCATCCACATAGTCCTCCATGAAGGGATGCATCATATCATGGAAGATTGTCATTGTGGCTCTTTGATAAGCTGCCCCAGCATTCTTCAAGCTGAAAGGCATGACGTCAACAATACATTCCCCATGGATAGGTGAACGCAATTTTATCTTGATCCTCTAGGGAAATCTTGATTTGATTATAGCCAAAGAAACCATCCATTAATGATAACATTGTGTGGCTTGCTATTAGATCCACAATTATGTCGATGCTTGGCAAAGGAAAGTCATCCTTTGGATATGCTTTGTTGACATCTCTAAAATCTATGCATATTATGATGCTTCCGTCAGGTTTTGAAACTGGTACAATGTTTGAAATCCATTGAGCATAGTCTATAGGTCAGATGAATCCGACGTCTTATGACTTCTTTAGTTCTGCTTTGACCAATAATGCCACATGCGGATTCATCTTTCTTAATTTCTATTTGATTGGCTTAGCTCCTGGAGCGATGGATAAATGATGCATGATCAAGTTCGGATATATTCCATGCATATCAACATAAGACCAAGCAAAATTAATTTGCTTTTCCTTGAATAATTTGATAAAATCTGGTTGTTCTTCTTCTGTAAGTGATTCTGCTAGGTGTATGGTTTTGATTGTTGCTTCAGTACCAATGATTGTTGATTGAGTTGGCTCAATCAATATGGGTGACCTTTCTTGATAATGTTTAGGAAGAGTGTCAAGTCTCCCATCTTTAGGTGCCTCAAAAAGGTTTTCACTTGTAGATGCATCCTTTATTTTTACTTTTTTGTGATCTAATACTGCCATTGACTGGTTTTCAGCATTCGATCCTTTGTTAATTTCATTTTTGCGACTAAGAGACTTGGCACTCCCCTGATTGCAATTATCGTTATTTTGTTTGCTAGTAGAGCATGTTTTTGGGTTGACTGAAAATAGATACTAGACAATGGATTCATCATCTAGGAAAATTGGTATATCATGGTGTTCAGGTTCTTCCCAGTCTATGAGATCAGGATATACGAGCGATAAGGAGTCATTTGATGGGTTGAGATCGGTTGCGGTAAGTGTCATGATATAGGCCTCATTATAGTTGTTTGGGATATTGGTTAGGTCTATGATATTGTCAAGGTCTTTGATGGTATTATCTTTGATGTATCCTTGTTCGCATTGTCGTTGCTCGTTCTCACTAGCCTCATAGATATGTCATGGTCCGAATTCAAGTGGTCAAGATTTTGTACCTTGTCCCTCCTGAGAAAGGGGTGTGTATGAGTGGATGGCATCTACCTCAATTTCTTCAGTAATATCTGAACAACTACCCCATTCATATTTATTAGAATTAGTTTCGGAATTACTGTCCTAGAGTATCTCGCTACTTCTAACAGGTATGTTGTATGGTGAGAAAAGATCTCTAACAATTGATACCAATCTTGTAGTTTTTCCTGATTCAGAATCGGAGCCTACTTGTACCCTTTGCATTTGTTCATACACTATTTCCCTTCGGTGAGTAGTAATTTCTTCAGGTGGTGGCTCTACCTTGATTTGATCAGGTTTCTTGCACATGATGTACTTTCTTATAAGAGGATTCTTCCCTTTGAATGGCTAGTTCCTCTCATCGTTTCTCATTTTCTTGATGTTCTTGCTCTTTCCTTATCATTTATGTTGCTTGGTGTAGTACCTCTTGCCATGAGTTTTCATTATATTTCTTGTTTTCTTTCCACTAAGATTTCTGATATTTCTTTTTCTTTTTCCTAGGTGGTACATGTTGTCCATATCCGAGTCCTATTTTTGTCTCTTGCAAATTGTGAAGGAAGTTGCAAAGGTTTTGTAATGCCTTCTTGACACTCATCGACAGTTCCTTTGTCGTTGTATCCCATCTGTTGCATGATCCAGAATCCTTTTCCATATTGTTGTGTTGGTATGGCCACCTCTATGGTAGTAGCTCTAACTTCTTCTTCATCCTTGTATAGCTAACTAAGGATGTCTTTCTCTTCTGATTCATTGGCTAGTGTGCCTAATTGGATAAACTTACCATCAAACTTGGTGATGGGTTGTGTTGCTTGATGTGTTGATGCAGAAGGTTGTCCATAAGATTTTGGTGATGCTAGCAATTTTGATAGACCTGAGGATTCAAAAGAGTATTCCTCCATGCCTTGATCTTTGATTTTCATCTTTTTCTTAAAGTCTATGGATAAAGACTTGAGTTCTTCTTGATGATGTTGGATGCTAATAAATCTTGGGCCTCCCTATTGTGTGGAACCAGGATGTCTCAAGCTACCCCCATAGCATTGCAATGCTGAAAAGGGTTATTATCTGCAGACATGGAAATTTCCTATCCATTGTATGAGAATTTGATACACTGATGGTATGTCAAAGGCACTTCTTGCATTTCATGCATCCACGGATGACCCAATAGAATATTGTATGTTAAGTCTATGTCTAAGACTTGGCACATGGTGTCCTTTTGTATTGGCCCTACCTGAATAGGTAGTATCATTGTTCCTTTGGATGACCTTTCTTCATCATCATAGGCCTTGATGGTGATCTTCTTGCTTGGATCAATAGATTGCTCAAAGAATCCCAATGCACATATAAGCTTTAAAGTACATGTATTGAGACCAACTCCTCCATCTATCAACACTCTTTTCACTCAGTGTTTATAAACTAAGACTTTGATATGGAGTGGGGTGTTATGCGGATGATTCAAGGAAACATCATCATGTTTGGAAAAGGATAGGTTATGAGGCCCTGTCATATGAGCCACCATGGCTTGGAATCTATCAATGTCCAGATCTTTAGGAACGTTTGTTTCAACAAGTGCTTTCTCTAAGATATCTTTGTGTTTTGGCAAGAGTTTGAGTAACTTGAGTATGGATATTTGAGCAGGATTTCTCCATAGTTGATCAACCAAGTTATATTGAGTCTTGGGGATAGTTGTGGGTGTTTATGTGTTCCCTTTAAAGACATATTTTTGTGCCCTGGTTGTCACATTTATCAGCTCATGTTCTTGTTTTTCCTTGATTTTTATGACATTTACTTGGTTGTCATCTATCGATATGTGATTGATGGTGTTATTGTATAGGTGATTTATACGAGCTCCTCCGGTATCGTTTGATTTTGAAGCTCCTCCCTTGTTGTAATTCGGAAGAGGATTTTTAAAGGTGTCATGGTCACCATTTATTTTGTGACCATCAACTATTAAATTGCCTCTATCGATCATGTCTTGAACGATGTTCTTAACCCTCATGCAATCATTTGTGTGATGTCCTTTATTTCGATGAAAATCACAGAAATGTGAGTCATTCCACCAAGGTAGTTTGACCTGGGGTTCAAAGTCGTTCATGGCTGGTAATGTGATAATCTTATTCGCCAAGAGTTCTCGAAATGCTAATTCTAAGGTTTTCCCTAATGGTGTGTAGATGCATATATATGGGAAAGCGTTGGTGTTGTCTCTCTCATTTGCATTATTCCCTCGGTTAGTGTTGTTTCCTTTGTTAGTGTTGTTGCCTTGGCTATTGTTAATGCCTTGGTTATTTTTATTTCCTTGGTTAGTGTTGTTGGTGTTTGATGTTGAAGTTCCTTGATTGTTATTCTGTGGATAAGTGTTAGTGCCTTGATTAAAGCTTTTTTTAATTTTTGTTGGATGGCGAGTTACCTGATAAAGCTAACACTGGTTGTTTGGACTTCACGTTATTAGCATCAAATACCCCATCATTAACAACATTTTTGTTCCTTGTCCAAAATCTAGATTTGTCTAAAGTGTTGTTGTTGTTTTGATTGTTAAAGGGGCTAGTGTTTGACAAGTTAACTCCTTCCTTAAAGAACTTCAATGTTCCTTTCTTGATGCAGGTTTCCTCCACTTGGATTATGATTTCTATTAACTTGGCAAAAGATGGTATGCATTGGAGTTTGAGTTGATAACTCATCTCACTATTTTGATTATCGATAAAGATCTTCATCTTTCCTTTTCAGGCACATCTCGAGGATATCTCGAAACCATGCATCTCCACCGCTGAGGAAACACCATGAATTTTTCATTATTCTTTTGTTTGGTGTTACACACATCCAACATGGTCATTGCATGTTGAATGTTATAGGAGTATTGTGTGATAAATTTGTTTACCAAGTCATCAAATGATATGATGGGAAGTGTAAGTTTAGAAAACCACTCCATTGTTTGCCCTCCCAAACTTCTTGGGAACAATCTCATTAAGTAAGTGTCATCATGAGCAAAATTTTACTATCGTACTTGTCATAATTTGGTATAATTGAATTTGGGGGAAAAGGTACCATGTTCAATCTCCTATCAAAAGAATAAGGACATATCTCGTCCGAGGAGTATCACACCGTGGTTCCTTGTTGCATGTCCCACATTTGTTTTTGTAGTATTTGGATTTGTTGTGTAAGAGCAACCATGGGTGCATTTGTCCTCTGAGGGAGAGTTTCCCCTCTTTCATTAATATTGTCCTGGTTGCGATTATGGTCTTGCTCGTGGGTGTTGTCTGTTTCGCGTGTGTTTTCAGGATCATGTGTCTCCTCTTCTCTTTGTTGGTCTTGATAGGCATAATTTCTAGACCTTGTTCTTAAAATTCTTTCATCTATATTACTTAAGTTTTTGGTATTGAAATCTCTAGGAAGTTTAACTCCTTTGCTAGTTAGCATGAGTATATATTTTTCCTTGTCTATTTCAATAAGTATTTCCATGAGTTTTTGGAATGCTATGTTTTCTTGGCACTCTTGGAGAAGTTCTTCGGCGATTTCTGTTTTGCCCATAGTGGTATACTCATCAAAAGGATTGGATAATCTTCTACCCATACTTGATTCTGGTTGTTGTTCTTTTTGTTTGTTTCTCTGAGATCAAGTGACAGCGGGTATTTAATATATTTCTACCATGATAAATTCTTCGTCTTCTATGAGAGTTTTGGGTGGTGTTGGCGGTTCAAGTTGAGCTTCATTATATGTGATATAGAACTGTGGGAATAAAGTGGGGTTGATCCTTCCTCCACAATTTAGGCATTGGTTGAATTTTGATTTTTGAATGTAAGCTCTACTTCTCAAAGGTTCTTTGTCAAACTTGTTTGTTTTACCTTGGATATACAATTGCATGTGACACAAGAATGCGCAATGTGATGCAAAGACTTGGTGATTGATATAGAGAAATTTATTCCTTTTCGCAAGTGCCTTAGAAGTAGGTTGTCTCTTCTTCAACTTAGTTTTGTGATGAAGACTTGTTCTTCTCAAAATATGAGGAGTGGTCATACACGAATGATCAAAGGTTGACATTGATGTTGGATTTGGATACTTCATTTGAATACTCAAGTTTATTTTATCAAGTAGAGGTTTAGTTAGATTCGCCTCCACGAAAAAGTGTTTTAAATGATATGGATAAAGTCTCCCGATATGGAAACTTGATTCGACAACTTAAGGATTAAACTAGGTATGTGCTTTTGATAGAATTCGTTGGATGGTGAAACTTTGATCACTATTTTTGATAGTCTTATCTCAATCTAGTTGATGATTTAAAAAAAACACGTTCTAAAAGTGCCTTGTTGGATTTTGGAATTTTTCTCACTAATGATCGGATTTGAAGTTTGACCATTGACTTTGCTAAAGGACCTGAAAGGGTACTCGAGACTATTAATAAATTTTTTCTAAGGTGACTGATTTGCTCTATGTTTTTCCTAGTTTTGATCATGCGCTAAGACAGAGACTGAATGTGCTAAAGAATGTTCAAGATGCGCTACTAAAATCTCTTTATGCGCTATGTTGCCTCTCCTACGCACTAGTTTAGATTGTTTGAAAATGATTGATCTAGATGGGCTATGTGCCAATATGTCTTGATTACGCGCTATTGTTTGAACTAAAAGCATTATGATATGTTTTGAATGTGCTACATTGATGTCTGAATGCACTAATAGGAATTTCACTAGTATGATATTAATTATGCGCTAATTTGACTGATGAAAGCGCTAAGTTTAGGTTGAAATGTGCTATAGAATGGTTGCTACGCGCTAGGATGTTGCTCCTATGCGCTAATTGTTCTGATTTCTTTGCTTTTCTATTTTGAAAACTAACACTTGTGATTTTGATGGATGATTTTCTGAAAAAAAACAAAAAACTTGAAAACACGACACATAAAAGAGAATAATTTTTGCCTATGCTAAACAAGTAGTGTATGTTCTGTGAGGATGTGTTTAAATCCCTGATGTTTTCACTGGTTTAGATAAAAAAAAAGACAAATCAAGTAGACTCTTTATTCAAGGGTCATCAACAACATCATAGACCACTAGTCTTGATACTCTGTTAGCTCAAACAGTCATGTCACCCCCTAGAGGGCGCCCATTTTTTTGCCTTTTGCCAGAAATTAACTCAAAGTGAATTGCTTCACAATTGAGTAGTTATCTTGGGAGATATATGATGAGTTATCTTGGGGGAAGATTCTTCCCCACCCTTGCACTATGATGTTGAAAATGTCTGGTAACTGACTTGGCTCAAAGTTTCTAGTGCTAAGGTTTTTAATCAGGCTTCCATTCGATCTTTAGTGATAAACTCTCTTGGGAGACTTCCCAACCTTTAGAACAAAGACTTTACATATCTTAAAGATACTAGGGGAAGGCTAATCGCGGAGCAAAACTGTTGAAGGGAACTTTCATCAGCCTCCACATTTGATTATAGTGGGTTGGAACACTTGGCGATAAAGTCATTTCCCACTTAGGTCGTTCCCCTCTCACCGACCATTAATGGTGCTCTAAAAGCAACTCAGGAGGGCATACTTGCTAAAGGATTTAAAATGCTTGAAGTAAAGAAAGCTTTTAAGAGTGTTTTGGCTTTTTGATCACCCAATTAAGGGGAGAGCATATACCTTCCACTTTCAAGACAAAGCAAACAAATGTTGTTTTTAAGCTTCAAAGCAACGATTTTCTAACCTTCTATTTGGAGATGTTGCTCCAAAAAGCATGGTGTTCTTTTTAACTCTTCATAGAAAAATGTTTTCTATCTAAGAAAGTGAAATCCTGGTCAACAAAATAAATCGTGATGTTGGTCAACAAAAGAAAAATTGTGAAATGAAAAACTCCTTTGCTTTGCACAAAATAATAAGTGAGGTTCTTTTTATCCTTTACAAAATGAAAATGAGTTTGTCTTATGCACCAAAGGAAAATGTGATTATTTTTACCCTTTGCAAACTCAAAAGAAAGTTTGTTGTTCTTTTTAACTAGCCAAAGGAAGTGAGTTTGTAGTTATTTTTAACCAACAAAAAGGAAGCGAGTTTGTAGTTCTTTTTAACTAGCAAAAAGAAAGTGAGTTTGTAGTTCTTTTTAACCAACGGGAACATGAACTATTTTAAAACTAACTAAAAAGTTAGAAACAAAAATAATTACATGCCTAAGTAAACTCCTTCAACCTATAAACAAAGATTAGTAACCTGCAACAAACTGTTGGTGTAAATAAATATTCATTATGGATATTATTACACTTTACTTAACTTAGGATAATGCATCTCTTTGTAGTTTGGATTTGAGACACTTAGGGAAGTGTGCACATAGGGATAGAGCTTGTAGGAGAAATTCCACCTTTTGTGGTCTTATTTTGCTATTACACTCTACATTCGGTGGATCATCCACCTCTTGTGGAATATTATATTATTTCTCCTACCTACCCCTAGTATTTCTTACCTACCATTGTTTCTCATTGAGCCACATGTCATAATTGTGTGCCCATACATCCATTTGGCCTTGCCTATATAAGCAGACCTATATTCATTGTATTGGTGAATCCAGTTGATCATTTGCATATTGATGAGAATACAGTTTGTTCTTGTCATTCTATTGTCTCTTATTTGTGCTTTCCATTGCCTCTTGATCTTGGCAAAATCTCACATGGTATCAGAGCCATTAGAGTGTCATTGGTTTGCCAATTGAGAGAAATTTGATGCTATTTGGGGTTTGCATTTTGGAGCTTTCTATTGCAAGTTATTATTGGAGCTTGTTGGGTTAGATCTGAGGTCACCATTGGATTGAGAAGGTTCGAGAAAGTAAGAATCGCCTTTTATTTCATCCAAATCTGACATCCGAGGCCAAATCTAGAGCCGTTTGAAGGTGGAGGGTGGTGACTTGTCCCGGGAGCGATCTACAATTTTGGAGCATTTTTGGTCAAATCCGTCATCGCCATTGCGCTCAAAAGGCCCAAAAACCCCAAGATCAACTATCAATTCATCGAAATCGGCCTCCATTACCCCGAGTTGAAAAATTCTCCCCTCCCAGCCCGCCGTACGGATTGCAGGTACAGGTCTGAAAATATTTTTTTAATTTTTCTGTTTTTTTAATTATTTTCGGAAATTTGAAAAATAAAAAACAAAAAAATTAAATATTGGGGGGGGGGGGGGGGGGCGCATTTTTTTGTTTTTTAAAGACATCGGAAAAAAAAAAATTAAAAAAAGCGGGGGGGGGGGGGGGGGAGGGGGGGTCTTTATTGGCCCGCAGGCCACCTGTAGCTCGCAGGTGTACCTGCAGGTATCACAGGCAACCTGCGGCCTGCAGGTGTACTTGCGGGTCCTGCAGGCCACCTGTGGCCCACAGGTAGTCCCTGTGTGTACCGCAGGCTACTTGCGAGTAGGTTTTTTTAATAAATTTTTTTAATTTTTTAAAAATTGTTTATTTAATAATTAAAAAAAACAAAACTTTTTTCCTTATTTATTTTAAATAATTTTTTTTAATAATTAAAAAAATAAAGTTTTTTTTCTTTAATAAATTTTTATTAAAGTTTTTTTTAATATCATTTTTTTAATCAAAAAAATGGCTATCGCTTTTTTCTTTATTTTTTAGTAAAGTTTTTTTTGCATGGCATAATAATTGTTTTTATTTAGATTTTTAAAATCTTTTAAAAACACAAACATCATTTAATAAGTCAAATTGGGAACACTTTACAACTGTCTTGCAGTGCTTCCAACCGACAGTCAAGGGGGGGGGGGGTTGATTTGCTCCTTTATATCTCTTGGCCACATCCCAATCGGAGGCTTCTTTTTCTGCAATATTCTACAGGGCTTCTTGGTGGCATCATCTTCATGTTTCCAGATTTGCACTATCATGTTGTATGCTCTTGCATGAGCAATGTTGTACTTGCACTATCATAAATTGTCACACCTCTTTGTATCTTGTCATTGTTGACATATTTGATGTAATCCTCTTGTACATGTAGATTAGGAATATCTTGTGAGACTTGGTGCATGGCTCCAGTTGAGACTTAGATTGTACACATTTGTGCATGGCTCTTGTGAGACTTGGATTGTACCGGTATTTCTGCTATTTCTGAGTATCCAGATGATGCTCACAGCAGGTTGTCTCCATGTTTGATCTTCTTTTTGTTGCAGCGAGTGATTCATCGTCATTGACTTGGTACCTGGTTTTGTCACACTTTGACATTATTGGTGCAGCATTGGCTCTCTTTCTTCCTTATGGGGAGGTATTTTGGTCATCATCATTGGACCATCTTTGCAGGAGATTCGACATTGAGGGGGGGCTTCATGGTCTCTTCTTCTCTCTTGTGGGGGGGACATAGTTTGTTCTTCTCATTCATCATTGAGAGCATTGTGTGCTTTCATCATCTCTCTTTTGGGGGAGGGTTTTTTCCCATTGGGCTTTTCTCTCTTTGCTCGCTTTATGGGAGATTGCATTTGCATTTGTACATGGGTACCTAACATGGCCTCGTAGCTGGGACCCATCTTGCATTGCTTAGTTGCATTGTCGACTTGAGTCTTCATTCCCCTAAGTTGCACTTAAGGGGGGGTGTTGGTATAAATAAATATTCATTATAGATATTATTACACTTTACTTAAGTTAACTTAGGATAATGCATCTCTTCGTAGTTTGGATTTGAGACACTTAAGGAGTGTGCACATAGGGATAGAGCTTGTAGGAGAAATTCCACCTTTTGTGGTCTTATTTTACTGTTACACTCCACATTCGGTGGGTCATCCACCTCTTATGAAATATTATATTATTTCTCCTACCTACCCCTAGTATTTCTTACCTACCCTTGTTTCTCATTGAGCCACATGTCATAATTGTGTGCTCATACATCCATTTGGCCTTGCCTATATAAGCAGGCCTATATTCATTGTATTGGTGAATCTAGTTGATCATTTGCATATTGATGAGAATACAATTTGTTCTTGTCATTCTATTGTCTCTTATTTGTGCTTTTCATTGCCTCTTGATCTTGGCAAAATCTCACACAAACAATTAGTGCAAAATTTTAATTCTGAGGTGAGCTCATCCAAGCCTAATCTGTACTTCGGTTACAAATTATGTTTTTCTTATTTCTGACAGAGTCACACACTGAGCTTCTACACAGAAGTGCTATAGAATGTTACAGATGCGCTACAAAATTCTCCTTAACCGCAACACTACATTGTTATCCCGGCGTGCAAGAAATAAATCTGAAGTAGTATGCACTAATAGAGAGTTCAAATGCACTAAGAACAGGGTCTGATGTGCTAAACAGTATGTCGAACGCGCTATTGTTTACTCCAAATGTGCTAATGAAAGTTCCCGATGTGCTAAAACAACATTCCCGCGTGCTTGTAATCTTGATCCTGCATAAAAAATGATGTGATTTATGGGGATGTGCCCCACGATGGGCGCTTGAAATGTGTGTAGGAAATGAGGGTGACAAAAATGTAAAAGTCTGATTCAAAAGGCCCACACACCAATGAGACTCTTGGTGCAAGTTATAGGAACTACCTGAGATAGCTCAACTTCCCAAGGGGTGTCCCATTGATCTCTATCTCATAGGATCCCTAAAGTCAATTCTTTTTCTCTCATATCACTGAGCAAAGTGACTTAGGAATGACAACTCCAAGAACAAGTGATGTTTGATTATTATGCATGAATGCATTCCTAAGACATGTATGATATTGAAACTATGATGATTAATCTAGCACAAAGATGATGATAAGATTAGATAATTATCCTAGCAATGATATACTAGTCTAACATAGATATTCTATGATATTAGAATGCTTCTAAATGCTATTAAGATGATTTAACAAAGGCTAAAATGCTTAGTAATTAGACTATAAATTTTATGCATGAAAACTTCTATATCACTAGCAAAATGACTATAAGTTTGATACATAAAGACTTCAATATCCAAATGAGAGAATGAGAGCTCTATTTATAGGAAAAATAGGGCAATGGATGGTCAAGATTGAATAATCTTAACAAGGGCCAGGATTGAATGTTAATCAATCCATGTTTACAATTCTCACCAATGAAATGGTGACAATTGTCAACAAGAGGTTGCTTGAGAATACATAACGAATTGTCATAGGCTGGGGAAAACAATCGCTCTACCAGGAACTCATTAAATGCTTGAGAATACATAAAGGTTACACTAGGAGGTAAGGTTAAGGCTAGGCTAGGGTTATCCAATGGATAAAGCTTTTACCCAAGAGGTAAACTCTTGTACAAGGGTTAAAGAGATAACCAAGGTTAAAGCCATGAATTCTTGATGAGACCCTTGGGTTAGATGAGGGATGAGTTAGAGAGAAAGTCTCTAATCATGCAAGAAGGTTGATTTAACCATTAATGGTTATGTAAGAGCCTTAAATGGTTTGGAAGACTTTGAGGGTTAACTTGTCGAGGACATAAAGCCTTTAATGGTCTTCAAAGACTTTGAAGGCTTTGAGAAGTGACTTCTCTTTGCTTAGGATTGTGACAATATTTAGGAGATGGATTAGGTTAAATTGGAAGTGATTAGAAGAATCTAGAAGGGGTTTAGGAGACAAGTGGGAGATGTAGGAAAATGCAAGTGGAGGGAAAAAGGATTTTAATTAAAATAAAATTACTTTATTTCAATCAAATAGATGCAACTTGCATAAATACAAGTGGGGGATTTAAATAAATAAATTAGATTTATTTATTTGCAAGGATCAATTCAATTAAAAAGGGAGAAAACAGAATTAATTAAATAAAGTGATTTATTTAATTAAAGGTTAGAAAAGGCTTAGGTGAACTTAAGTAAATAAATTGAGAAATTTATTTAATCAAATAGATAAATATAAAGAAATTAATTAAATAGAATTTAATTAATAGGAAGAATGGGGTTAAAATGAATATTAAATATTCACTTAAGAAAGTGGTCAAATTTATACTCTACATTTCATATTATGAAAAAAAATTTAAAGTTTTATTTAAAAAAAATAAAAATAAAACAACTAAACTTGAAAAACTTGCAACTAAATCAATCATTCAATCCTTGCAAAAGGGTTTTCAAAATCTGCAAAAATCTGCATATACTAACCAGCAAATAAGAGTGGAAAAAAATTATCCTAATATGAAGGTTTTGTACAAAATAAGAAGTTGATTGATGCAAAAGGTTGCAAACTCATAGATAGGCATGGTAGATTTTGTAGAACTCTTTTGTATGCAAGATCCACAACACAACAATGAAATGAAAGAAAAACCCTAAATTTTAGTATTAGTATAAAGATTTTAGGGTTGTGGGTGAACTCTACATCTAAGGGCTAAGATTAGCTATAATATAAAGGTTGAGATTGCTTACTATGCCACTTAGATTTAATGGACTTATTTAAGTTGATATATATTTATGGATAGCTAGATAGATAGATAGATAGATAGATAAAGTTTATTCTAAATTTCAGCATTCACTAAAATAAAAAGGAAATCATTTCCTTCATGTTTAAATTTAATTCCATGAGGGTATTTAAGATAGAATTTTTATTTTTTATTTTTTGCTCGGTAATCGCTTTTGACTGGAGCTATGAACCAGTGGAGCCACAGAGGGGGACCCCATCCCTGAGTACATTGTCTTGAAAGATGAGGTATTAACACCTCCATATATATGGGCTTTGAAATCATATCACCTTATCACCCCATAGACACCTTATCGCTCCATACAACCTTCTCCTTATCGCTCCACTTCTTATCACTTCATACATTACCTCTCCTTATGTCTCCCCTCCTTATCTCTCCATGAGCTAGCCACCATATCTCTCTTAGTATTGAATGTTGAGCAACCATATTTATTGGGTATTAACACCCAAACCGTGTCATACATTTATTTCAGAATTGCCACCATCAGTGCCAGTGGGGAGTCCGAAGTCGACAATTAGCAGTCACACAAACTGTCAAACCTAAGATCTTGCATTGACAACATGGTGAGACATTAACACCTCAATGACAATCTTGAGAAGTCACCCATGTAAATCCTAATGCTACCTACAACAACTGGGACTCGAACAAACGACCACCCTATCAATAGGGCTCGTGACTACTGTCATGCTACGGGGTCAACCCCATTTAAGATAGAAATTATGTGAGGACAAATTTTGAGTAATTTATTTGTTGAAAAACATAAATTAGAAAAAATAAATAAATTAAAAAAATCAACCAATTAATAAAATTACCATCAATTTGGTTGGTTGTATAAAATTAATTTAATCGTAACTATATTAAATTAATTGCTTATTTATAAATAGATATTATCGTCTTTAATTTTAAACTATACCAATAGTTTTGAACTAGTGATTCAACCCAACTTTTTATTTAAACTACTAAGGGTTAAAATTGTCTTGAAGATTGCCTTTTTGATAATTAGTAAAGGATATCTAGTAAGCTTTTAAAAAAATTATTTGAGTTCCCCTATTAGCTGTAAATTTGAAAATCAATTGTTAAATTATATTTATTAAAAAAAAAATCTTAATTTAAGTGTTTGAAAAATTTATTAAAAAATAAAAGAAAAAGAGAATTTATTTCCTTTTATATTTTGGAAATTGTTTAGTATAGTTTACTTGTAACCTTATTATGTGCACTCTAATTATTTAAATAGGAATTTACATTTAAATTATTTAAATGCTAAGTAACATATGAAATAGATTATTATTAATTAAACATTTTGCTTATTATTAAATGAAATATAAGTTCCTTCAAATTATTTAAATTATTTATTGTTTAAGTGGAAATCTTATTCTTTGAATTATTTAATATAATGTGTATAATTTAGATGAGTGTTCAGTATGTACATATTTAGATGCTAAGTATTAACTCAAAGCCTTCCCAAAAGAATTTAGATCCTTTACAACCCTTGATAACTCAATGCATACTCGAAAGGAATCACTTATAGATTCACTTGACTTCCCAAGGCTTTAGGCTGAATTCTAAGGCAAAACTCAAGCTTGTTTTACATAATTATTTTCATATACTCCTAAGGATGACGACCTCGGTGCACTCCTATAAGGGGAGTGTAGTCTTTAGAGAGTGACTCAGGACCCAGATGGTCTTGATGAGTCTAAGTCTCTGGGAAGAGTACTTCCTATTATTTATGAATAGATACCTACCCCATTTGGGTAGATGCCTATCTCGAATTGGATAGATGAAACCCCCTTGTCCCGATGGACAGATGCCTAACATGTATGGTTAGATGTCTATCCTGATTGGATGGATAGATGTACTTGAGTATGCGATTGAATCAAACACAAGTAAGAAAAAAAAATAGTCAAAATTTTGGGTTAAGTGAAGTCGGTCATTACACACATGAATCTAGAGTAGATGTTGAAAGAAGATAAAACTCGATATATTTATTAACAAAAGTGTTTGAACTTCTGTCACTAAATGCAAACTACAAAAAGTTAACTTTTAAGACATGGTAGAAACAATATGGCACCTAATGTCACATGTCGCATGAAGTGACTCCTTGCTAGAATTGTCATTTCACTATGTATCCTCATTGGAACACAATTTGAGTAGAAGGATTACATCTTCTCTAAGCTCTCTTGATCAACATCTACAATTTTTAAAATTATCAAAGAATGAGCTAGGTGATTAATTCTTCCAATCCTAGGGAGACGTTGTGGGCTATAAATCTTGAATTTGGAACTAAATTATTTGGAAGTTGAGATGTCATGATATATTTATGGAAAAATAATTAGCAGATTGTAAAAGGAAACAAATGGTTGTAGTAGGATCAAGGCCAATCCCCTAGTTCCTTAATATTATAGAAGAGCCCAACAAAAGGACTACTTCCATGATAGAAATTAGAACTCGTCAAATTTTTTGTAGCAATTAAAATGTCCATGAACATATTTTTGCATGATTTTTTTTTTCGTCCATCCAAAATTCTACAAAAATAATTTTAACCTTTAATGGGATTATAGTTTTCATGGTATTACTATTTTGTTGGATGTATAGCTTCCATTTTTATGCCCATGACATAACAAGGCTATTAGAACCCACCATTTTGCAACCACGTCAACAAGGATGTGAGACAATGCTTGCTCTATGATTCTCTTGAGAAAACAGTTACACTTATAAAAGTTGATTACATGGTATCTAAGAAATTATCTTTGATTCTAGCTAATGAAGAGAAAAAAATGTGGAATTCTCATGAAGATGAAGTAAAGAGTGAGGTGATCTTCATGCCAAGAGTTATATAGCCAATACAAAGATAAGACCGAGAGAAAGTCTTAATACCCATGGTAAGGTATTTTACTTTTGATAGTGTAATGCCCCGCTAAGGAAACCTAGAGGATCTAACTAAGTAGCTGAAATAAGAGTGATTTTGTTTTAAACATCATTAAGTGTGCATCTTATACAATTTAGAAACAAATCAAACTTAATTGCACAAGTGGAAGAAACATTTCTAAGATATCCTCTAAGGTTCCCCAACGATGTTGCCCATATCAGGAACATGAAATCAAATCTAAGCTAAACTAACATACAAACCATTTATATGTATACATAAGTAAGCTAATCAAATTAAACCCATATATACACATTTACTGAATTAAACACCTGAATTGTATAACTTTAAAATATACATTCATTTTAATCCCAATATCAATGGTTCCCACCATATGCAAGAAAGTGATTAACAAATACAGATGCATTCAAAAATACATAAAATCAATATTTCCATTTACCAACTAAGATCCTATGAAATTATATTACATTTACATCATGATTATATCATAGTTACAACAATTGCATAAATGACAGATACATATTATGATTACATTTCATGTGCAAACTGAAAGAAGAGGATGAATGAATCCATCACCTAATCTGCTAAACTGACCAAATCCAAAAGTAGTGACTGGAGAATGAGCGAATCTAATCCATGCATGAACAAGTCTGAATCCCTGATGGAAGAAGGCATCTACCACCTAACCATGTGGACCTCGAAGGACCACCCCTCGTGCTAGGAGATAGATACATGGACCACAAGCACACAATACAAGGCTAAAACAACATAAGGTCTCACTTTACTTGCATAGGGAAGGACTTTGAACAAGGTATATAATATATAACACATAATAAGGTTATCCCAAATACTACAACACATAGGAATAGGACACTAGTCCTTATAAGGGGAGAGTGTCATCACATAGCTTGATATGGGTTGTCTTGGTAGGTCTCCATAGGCCTCGACCCCCACTCTAGGTTGTCCTGGCAGCCTCTCCTGACCCTCGCCCCCCATACAAGTCTCTTGCGGAACCAACCTACCTTTCAAGAGGACGAGGTAGTTTGTCTTGCCATTCCAGGCCTTCCCACCTCATCTTGAGCCTAAACAAGCACTCAAGCCATGAGCGGGGCCAAAATTGTCTTGATTAATGTGTTTATTTACCCAATCCCCTAGTTCATTATTAAAGTTATCACTTGTTTAGCAACTCTTTGAATGGGTTGTCCTAGAGATCACTTTGGGATCTTGACCCCCATGGAGAGCCACTCCCCCTCATGACACCAAGCATACCCTGAAATGCACTCTAAGGCATAAGTAAGTCATCATCCAAAATAAAGGCATCAATATGTGATCCACAAATATCTAATCCAATCATTAACAATTTTGCCACAAATAAACCCATCACAAAGAGGCACAATAAGGATCACATAAATGACACCATAACCCAATCCACAAGGCAACCACAGTTGGACCAAAAAGTCATAACTGACAATCAACCACTAATACAAAAACATACACTATGAATTTAAAGCATAATTTAATTTAATCCATTAATGCAATCATTATTATTATATTCACTTTATTAATTGATTATATTTAACCAACATTATTCTCATATATCCAAGATCACCTATACATATTCTCCTTAAATTACCATATATTAAAAATAAGAAATCATTCCCACATATGCATGATTGAATTAATTAAATCAATTATCCATTATTTTTTTTGAATAAATGGGTAAATTTTTTATTGAAAATCAGACACAAGAATTACAAAGAGAACCAGAGCCCCAAGGCCCCAGAAATGAACCACAAACCCAACCAAAGATCAGCCAGCTTCATAACTATCCATGTCCCCAGTAAAAATCTTTTGCAAGTCCTGACAGTAATCTGAGGAGAGATGCTCCCAACCTTCAACTTTCTAATCATTACCATGTTTCGAGGCCCACTTAGCCAAACAATCGACTACTCTATTCCATTCATGAGGAATGTGGATGAAAGACACTTGCTCCATTAAAAAACTAATTTGAAGAATCTGATGAATAATCCCTACCAGCTGCCAATGAATCCCACTCACCTTCTGCTCTGTCAACAAGTTAACAATAATTTGTGAATCTGATTCATAGATAACCTTCCTTCGTCCCAACTCCCAAGCATGCTTCAGGGCATAGAGAATTGCAAATCCCTCCATAAAGTTATTAGATTGTCACCCTTTATGCACTGAAAAGAAGAAGAACACCTCCCCCATACAATTCCTACCAACACCACCAACCCCAGTAGGGCCTGGGTTACCCCTAGAGGAGCCATCAGTGTTAATCTTGATAAACTCAACCTGAGGGGGCATCCACCTTCCCACCCTTTGAACCTTCTTCATAGCACAACTACCTCTCCTGACACAAGCTGAGGTGGGAGACAACTTTTGCAAACTCAACCTACTCACAATATCCGTCTCATCTCTATCTAGAGGAAAATTCACCTCACATTTAGCTTCCACTGTCTGCCAAATCATAACAATGATTCTATTCCATACTTGCTGAACTAACAATCTGACCTCACGAAAGATCCTCTTGTTCCTTTCGAGCCAGATCTGCCACTATATGAAAATAGGCCCCATATACCAGACAGTCTGGAGGAAGGAGGACAAGATAGGAGGTTTGCCCAAACTGCTCCAAAACTCCACTAGAGAATCCGCGTGAACACAAGGATGCTTCCACACCCCCCACCAGTAATGCCAAAAAAGAAACAAGAAGGGGCATCTAAAGAACAGGTGTGAGGAATCTTACTCCCCATTACCACACAAAGCACAAATGGAAGGCCCCAAGAATCCCCGCTTGCGAATATTTTCCCAAGTTAGGCATCTATTCAAAGCCAAAGTCCAAGTGAAGCAGTTACACTTTGGCCAAGAAAAATTATTCCACACATGTTTCCACCAGTGCACCTCTCTTCCCTCCAGTATTCGGTTCAACAGTTCCTGGTATCCACTAGCCACAATAAAGATGCCCTTAGGATTTGGAAATCAAGAAAGTCCATCCCTACCCTTGAGGGAACTACAGTGTCTACTCGCCAGAATTCCATGCAACTTAGCACACTCTTCATCCATCCCAACAACCGACCACTCATTAGGAGCCTTCCACCACTCCAACTCCAGCTACCCACACCTATAAACAACCTTGAAGTCACTCACCCTTGACCACCTTGCCTCCAAAAACCTCTGGCAAAGATTCCCAAGGTTAGGAAACTGATCAAGGATGGGGGGGGTATCCATCCCAAGAGTTGTTCCAGAAAAGGACCTCTTTCCCCCTCCTACATATCCAAAAGAGTCCTTCCTTAATAAGAGAAGTCTCCTTCTTGAGAGTATACCAAATTGTTGATCCTTTTCCCTCAAGTAGGTATCTTGGAATTTCCTCCATCAAGATCCTCTGCATATATTTGTAGGCCAAAATCCTAGCTCAGCCTCGATCCTGCTCAACACACCATCTCCAGTACAATTTAGCCACTAGAGCCTCCCTAAATACACACCAAGTCCCAATTGACAAGACACCATTTGGATGAGGATAGATTGCCTGCCCATAAGAATTGCCTTGCTAGAGAGTCCAATCCCTTCAAGAACCACTTAGGAGCCACTTGTAGCATACATCAATAAATCAGAAGACCCTGAACCACCGACTGGATCAGTTGAACCCTCCCAGCAAAGGATAACCATCTGTGTGTCCAATGTCCACCCTTCATGCAAAATTTATCCAAGATACCCTATCATGAATCCCTAGGAGGGTTATCGGGAGAAATAGGAATACCGAGATAAGTCAAGGGAAGAGAGACAACTTGGAATCTCAAGATAAGAGCAATCCTCCTCTGAATAGTTCCAAGAGTGTTGAAGAAGAGGATAGAAAATTTATCCTCGTTGATCAACTAGCTCGAGGCCACAAGATAAACATCCAAAAATTTACGCAAATTAGTAGCTTCTCCGATCCGAGCAAGTCCCATCAGGTCTGTGTCATCAATAAACTGCAAATGAGACTGCAGCTGCAAGTCATTACCCAACTCCAACCTTGAATAATACCCAGACCCACATTATGCTTAATCAGCCTCCCCAGACCCTCAGCCATAAGAATGAATAAGGGGAAAGGGGGTCCCCTTGGTGAAGACCCCTAAAAGAACCAAATAGCTCAGTATGATCTCCATTGATTAGCACAGAGAAAGAGGTAGACGTAACACAACTCATAACCCATTGGATCCATTCATTAGCAAAGCCAAAAGCCCTAAGGATCTTCTAAAGGAAGGACCAACAAACTTTATCATAAGCCTTAGCCATATCCAACTTAATAAACATAGCTTTTTCCTTGGAGGTTGCCATAGAATGAATGGTCTTTGTAGCAATGACCACACCATCCAAGATTTGGCGCCCTTCCACGAACCCACTTTGCTCCTCAGAGATAACATCCCCAAGACTATTCTTGAACCTATCTGCTATCAGCTTAGAGACGATCTTATAAATCACATTGTAGAGAGAGATAGGGCAGAACTGGCCTAACCGTTCAACCCCATCACACTTGGGGATTAGATTAATCAAAGTTGCATTCAAAGACCAAAGAATCTGATTATTCCTCTAGGACTCTTGGACTACTTCCAATAAGTCTAGTTTGATAATATCCCAAAAATATTGAAATAATTCAACTAGGAACCCATCCGGTCCAGGAGCTTTTCCCTTCCTCATGTAAAAAATAATCCTCTCGAGTTCTTCCAGCAAAATAGGACCCATAAGCTGCTCATTCATCTCCCTAGTAACTAGAGAAGGAATGCAAGCGAGAACCTGATTCTCCTCCACTGACTCCCCCTAAGAATCCTCATTGAAGAGGGACCGGAAATACTGTAAAGACTTCCTAGAGATCTCCTGCAAGGATAAAAACTACTCACCTCTATCATTGACCAGAACAGGAATAGAATTTCCATGTCTTCTTGGTTTCACTGAGTTGAAGAAGAAAACAATGTTCTTATCCTCCTCTTGAAGCCAATCAATATGAGCTCTCTGTTTCCAGTATATTTCTTCCCTAAGCTCCCATTCCTCTAAAACCTTGACAACCTTGTCTTCCTCCCTAAGCAAGGCTTCAAAAAAACCATGCTCTCTGATTTCGCTGGTGATGCCATTCAACACTATTTGAGCAGATTTCTTAGCATGAAAAATGTTCCCGAAACACTGACGGTTCCACTGTTTAAGCTGAAACTTAACAAATTGCAGTTGCTTGGCAAAAGTGTACATAGCAGTGCCAAAGGCTAGCCTCCCTTTCCTCCACCACTCCGCTACATGAGTCTATAAAGTAGGATCCCAAAGCCACATAAGTTGGAATTTGAATGAAGAAGAGCAAGCGACCCGAGCAGAAGAAGAAACTAGCTTGATCGACAAGTGGTCCGACCCTATCCAATCAAGAATCTCAGAACTTGTGGACCACCCCCCACCAACCCAAAAACTAGAAACCAGAAATCGATCCAACCTCTTTGCAATCCAATACTCCCCCACCATCCTATTGTTCCAAGTGAACAAACCATTACCAGGCTTAATATTAACAAGATGCAATGATAATATACTATCCCAAAAAAGGAAAGAAGAAGGTTCCAATCGCATAACACCACCCTTCTTCTCACTCAACTCAAGGTTGGCATTGAAATCTCCAGCCATAATCAAAGGATGAAAAGGGAACAACCTTAGCATACAAGAAATATGAGACCATAAGTTCTACTTACCCTTAAGATCAGTGGGGGCATAGATGTTAGTAAACAAGATATATTCCCAAGACTCAAGACTAGAGACAACCCCAGATAACGAAGATCTGGAGGCAGCCCACCAGACAAGGCGAATCCTCAAAGGGTTCCAAAGATAGGCCACCCCTCTAGAGGAGCCAACTGCCCCAATACACTGACACTAGCTTCTCCCCCATGGCTTTGGCACCAAATTCATCATACTTTCCACAAAATTTTTTGTCTCCCACAAGAAAAGGATATCAGGAGAATGACTCCTTATCAACTCCCGAATAAATTTTTGTCTAGGGCCACTATTCAAGCCCCTCACATTCCATGATAGAACAATCATTTTGGGGGATTGGAAAAATGAGAATCCAGAGTCTTTACTAACCCTCACTCAACCAAATTCTTCCCCATCAATTTGATCTTATCCACGTCCTTCTTTCTACCAGCCTTTGAAATCTTCTCCGTTGGTCCTTTCTTAATGTCCTTTAGATGAAGACCCAAATGTAAGGCGATCTTGTTACTTTTGGCCCCAACAGATTCCAATTTTTGAGCTGCAGGAGAACCATCCCCCCCAACTAATTCCATTACAACACCAGAAATGGGCCCCAACTGAGCCACTACTGGTAGATCCATCTCCATTTGCTGACTCCCAACAATTGGCAGAGCTTGGGTAGAGTCCCAATTCACACTATCATTTACCAACCTTGATGCACCCTGATCTAGAGGAGTTGTCCCCGGGTTCACCTCTTGTTGGGTAAGGTCATCCAAGGCTTCAAATCTGTTAAAGATATCCTCCTCCCGTCTCTCCTATAGGGGCCTCTTTTGTTCCCAATTCTTGTTCTTTGTCTTAACTAGGACAAAACTATCAGCACCCACAACTTCCATAGACATGGCATCTTTTCCTTTGTCAGCCCCATCTATGTTATGGGTTGGCTATTAAGGTTGGCACACCACCGGCTTATACCTAGGACACTTGCGCTGCAAATGACCATACTCATGACATAGACGACACTGAAATGGTAAAGTCTCTTAATCCAGTTGCTGACCCAATAATAAGAACCCGCACACATATCTATAGCATTTGGCAGGGGCTTACTAAGATCAATTTCAACACAAATACAGGCGAAAGTCATTACCTTTCTCCCCAAGGTTTGCGTTGAGGCTCCAACTGGCCTCCCAAGCACTGAAGTGAGCATCCGTAGCACATCCTCCTGACAACATTCCACTGGAAAATGTGGTAAATGAACTCACACTGGGACCCTATTTGGGAGCTCTCCAAAGGGTTAAACCTTACATGACAAGGTTTGATGAACAACCCTACTTGGTTGTAAAAATACGACCCTCCTTCAAAAACCCTATTACGATCCTCCATGCAGTTGAAAGTAACCATGAAGTAGTTGTTTGCCAACAAGATGATCTCCATTTCCCCTTCCGGTGCCCAAGTCCTCTCAGCCCAATTCTCCAAAAACCGAAGAGAAACCCTCATCCCCAAAAACTTGCAGTATAATGAGTGTTTTGAAAAGTATTCAACATCTTTTGCTATCATCTTCGAAGGAATAATCAACCTTGGTCTCTCACTGCACCTCTCCAAGCAACCATTAATCTTAGAGATCCGAGAGCCACCAGCACTACTAGCCCCCAAATCTGAGGCAAAAAGGCTATTATCAAAGATCTTGAAACTTTGGGATGGAGATTTTAAACCCATCGCAACATGGAAATCCATATCTAGAGACTCCTTCGAGGCCTCTCCACCAGTACTAGACATAGTACCACGTGAAAATCCCACACCCCAAAAGGAAATGAGCAAGGACTCCACACCCCCCTGCAAGATAACAAACACCTCCCCTTCCAAGCTCCACCACTAGGCAATTCGAACCCCCACCGCCCTTCCCTGTAGGCAAATTGCGAATCCGCAGGATCCTCGAGCCCCTGCCTCCCGCAGCACCACCCACCACCCACAACCACCGCACCTCCTTGAGCACCCATAACCTTGATACCAGCCCCTCCTGCAGCACCACCCACCACCCGCAAGCACCTCCCTCCCACCGACGCACTAGCATGAAGACACCACTCATGAGCTAGGGCTTCGATGCCTTAGCCCGAGCACAACACCCTCCGCGCATAGCTCCATCCCAATTATGGTTATAATTCAAACATGGTTAGGGTCAAATCAATTATCCATTATTAAGATTATTACCTAAATCTAATTATTAAACCCATTAATATAGCCCCAATCAACTCCCTAGTAAAGACGAGGAAAAACAAGAATGAAGAAAGTAACTCAACACATGCACTCGGGTTAAAAGAAAATTGCTCAAAGTGAAAAGAAAATGCTTCCCGGTCAAAATGAAATAAAAGCACCATAATAAAGCTTCAAAAACTATAATATCTTAAAATTCCATAGGTTTATATTAATCCAATAAAATTATTAGAGCAAACACCAGACAACTCCTGGAAATGAAATGCCCCATAGGACACAAAAAACTATATTAATAAAAATCATAATCGAAATTCAAAACCGTATTATCACTAAACAATACGGTAAGTGGATTTCACATAGGTAGAAAGAATAATCCTATAAACTCTATAGGTAAAACCATACAATAAAATCCATTAAGAGAATGTCTAAGACCCAGGGAAAAGAAAAAGAAAAAAGAAATTAAAATAATAACTATACATTACGAATAAATGCTATATAACTCTATAAATACATTCCCAAAATTCATGAATATAAATCAATCATATAAGAAGAAAACTTTATAAGAATATAATATGAAAACCCTAACAATATAGATCAAGGATCAACTATATAATAACCAAATAAACTAAAAATCACTATCCATTGATTGGACTGAAATTAACTGGGAGGTTGTTGTACGCAATAGAAGACTACATAAACAGTGGCGTTGGGGGCAGGGAAGTAGCCAAGCATGGGCGAGGAGCATAGCATGGCATGGGGAGGCATGGGAGACCACCCCACGTTTGGGTAGGATGGCTCCCACACCCACGTGAGGGGAGTGGGAAGCATAATGTCCCCCCATCACAAACAAACAACCAAAAAAACCATGCCCCCCAACATAAAGGATTGCATAAAATAATAAGAATATGGCTTCCAGAAGAAACAAAAGGAAACACACTCCTGGCTCACACAAGAATCACATTTTACAGAGAGCATAAATATACGAGCATCAGTAACTATTAAAAAAAACTCAGAAGAAAATTCAAATAACCAAAACCATAGGCAATAGTTTGAATTATAATTTTATTTAAGATCTATCATAGAAGTCACACACAATAATTGATTATGCATATTTAAATATTCACTCAATCTTTCGGCACATTCACATAGAACAAAAATCATAGCACAAGAGAAAATCAATAGACAAGATGCCAACCTGACAATGCAAAAATTAATCCAAACCTGAAACAAAACTCTGAAATCCAGATGCTCCTGCTCTCCAGTTCAATCCTCTTCCCCAATTTTCAATTTCTCTGTCTAGAACCCCATTCTTTGGAACTTTTCCAGAATAAAACTCTTTTCTTCCATCGTTTCCCAAACCAATTCTTGAAAATGGTAAGTTAAAAAATTAATTTAACCTTCCATTAAACTTTAGCATTATTTTTTTTATTTTTTTGGTAAAAAGGCCTTAGCCGTATTTTATTGATAGAAAATGTTACAATCTCCGCTTAGTGCGGGCACTGGTAGGAAAGAGCGGAGAGGGGAAAACCTCCGGCCTTGCCCGAGACCATTGGTCCAGTTAAACTAATAACCTATAAATTACAAATAATCTTTTATAGGTTTTACAATCAGGCTTGTACAAAAAAGCCCTTCACATGTAGAAACTGTGCTTGGTATGGAATGGTGTGTTTCTATCCACTTCTCCCAGTTCCCTTTTATCATCCTAATCCCCTCTACTTATCCCGTAAAATGAAAAACCTGCTCATGCAAAACGGATTTCAATACTTTCCTCTGCATAACCACTATATTAATTGTTACATTCAAAAGATGAATAAAGCCAATATTATTTCAGTACCTTCTTCCCTGCTAATATTCTAGACTAGGTTTCTTTCGAACTAGGTCAACATCATAGCTTTTTGTTCCTACTTTGAAAGATTACCCAGTCTACAATACTCCTCAAAAATGAAAACAATGGACAACAAAGGATTGATGTTACCACAACCTTTCTAATATGAACTTTAGTGACTTATCATAGTAATCACAATATTTGTCTATCTAAGCATAGTTAAAATAACATTTGATATTGTCATACAGTAAATACCTTACCCTTCGCTATGCTTATACCGGTATAAACAACACACTATGTGTTTTGATATAAGTATCACTTCTATCTGTCTATACTGAAGATTCATTATAATAATAATATCAAAAAAAGATTATGTAACAGAAACTTAATCCTCTTCCCTGTCATCCAAAATTTCCATACCAGAGGCCTGTGCTTTAGTGGGTTTCTCTGCTTGGAACAATGTCCATCCTTCTTCGACCATGTAACTCACCCACCATTCTCCTTTCAGTTCTTTGACCACTCCCAGCCATTGCTTGAGAAATTCAATGCTTCTGGCGATCTCTGTTTGTCTCTAGTTGCAGAGACTCTGGTCCTTATTACTAAGGATGGGCCTTTTGAATTCTACGTTGAGCTCCTCCCCCTTATCAATGGCTTCTGCCACTTTGGAGTAATCCTCTGGATATGGTGTTTGCAGATTCTCATCCACGCATTTTATTGCCAATTCCAGGTTATCCGAATATCCCTCTTTGCAAATCAACCTGCATAATGTAACTGTTGTAGCTTTCCTTTCACCCATTGTAAGTAAAATCATTGCAAACCCTATTGGGATGCTACTGTTGACTCTCTGTCTATGCTCTGCAAGGATTATCTTGTCACCTAAAATCCTCTTGATCACATGTATAACCAAATCATCCTCCATTTTCAGGATGACTGATCATCTCTTATTCAAAATTTCTTCTTTGAAGGACATTTCCCTTTTCTTAGAGCAGAGACATACCATAATCCATTTTTGGCAGAGTTTAGTGTTGAGTACTAATGTGGACATATACTAGTCATGGCAACTAGTGGAGTCGGTGCTACAACTAGTGACCCCGGTTGAGTCACATGAAGATAACTTTTCTGTCATTCACTCTGTTGTATAATTGCTTGTCGATATATTTGACATATTCCTTTGCCCAAATGACTTTGGGTTGATAATTATTGATTCATTTTATGCCTGGCCTTACTAGTGTATGATTTCTCTGACACTCAAGCAGTATATTATGATGCCTTTTGGCTATTTTCATCATTTTTATATGCTACATCGAGACAGATATATGTCCACATACTTCTATATATATATAAATGTATGTATATATATATGTACATATATACATATATCCATATATATATAAATGTATGTACATATATATATATATATATACATATATCCACATATATATATATATATATACATATATATATACATATATATATATATATATGTATATATATATATATATGTATATATATATATATATATGTGGATATATGTATATATATATATATATATATATATGTACATATATACATATATCCACATATATATATATATATACATATATATGTATATATATATACATATATATACACATATATGTGTGTGTGTGTATATATGTACATATATGTATATGTATGTACATATGTGTGTATGTGTGTGCGTGTGTGTGTATGGGCAAGTATATCTATAATCCTATGTATGCATATATGTGTTTGTTCCCAATTTGTTCATGCTCAAGTATGCATGTTGTAAACATCTTAATGTATTTTTATTTATGTGGCTATGTATACGTATATATATTTATATGCACATATCTGCATATATACATATATGCCTGTACGCCTCTATTTTATATGCATACTTGATTATCTGTCTATTTGTGCATATGTATGCATGTAGGTATGTAATTGCCTTGTTGTATGTGTTCAGGGTATTATAATTGTGTTCATCAAATCTGTGATGGTGTAACCTCTGCCCTGTTGTGTCATAACGTTTATAGATCTTGGTGTTATGTTCTAGTGACATCATTTTGCTAAGGATTCGGGCCGCATATTGCCTATTTGATCTAAACTACCTTAGACTCTTGCTGCCTGGCACCATACCTAGCTTATGTTTGTGCATATAGTAGGGAATGTTTTCTATTTTCAGGCTATTTTGGTGAGTATATATGTACTTGCATGCACTTATAACTATACCTATGACTGCATATACCTATATATATGTCTATATATGCATCTGTGCATCCATATATGTCTATGTTCATATATATGCACATGCACATATATAGTTGCATAGATACACCTGTATACGTACATATATATCTTTATTTGCACACAAGTCTATGTATACCTTCTGTTCTACCTAAATGTTGTGTATGTTTATGTGATCCCGTCTCAATTTATGTTTAAGTGTGGGTAACCAAATTTGACTATCTGTATGTGGTTTTGTTAATTCCATCTGCCCCTATATTGGCTAAATTATCTGCCAATGTGTTTGCTTCCCTGTATATGTGATTGATTGTGTAGTTTGAGAAGCTTCCTAATAACAATAGGGCTCTATCCAATAAGCTTCTGAGCTCCCAATTTGTCATTGTCCTGGTCCTTATTGCATTAACAATGATAATTGAATCTCCTTCTATTTCTATTTTGTTTATCTTTAATTGTTTGCATAGATTTAAACCTTCTATTAGGCTCCACATTTCTGCCTTATTGTTTGTACCATGTCCTAAATATTAGGAGCTCGATCCAATACATATCCCTTCATGTGAGTGAATTATGCATCCCACCCCTGCCTCCCCTGAGTTGCCTCTAGATGCTCCATCAAAATTGAGTTTACACCATCTAATCTTCGGGGGCACCCATTTGCATGCTTTCCTATCCTCAGATTTATCTTTGTTCCCTTTCCCAATGAACACAGGAATATTGATCCCTTTCCACTACTTCCTAATATAGTTATCCCACTCTATAAATGTCTTATCATATTGTGGTATGTTCATATTCCTATTTTTGGAGGTTTCTGTGATGGAGGCCTCTATTTTTGCTATCAGTATTTCTGTCTTCATTTCAATATCTTGAAAGATTCTCTTGTTTCTCTCCTTCCAAACCTCCCAAATTACTATTGCTAGGCTACAAATCCATAGGTTATGGAAGATGCTATTCTTTTTTATTAATGGCCAATTTTTGACCTAGTCCTTTAGGTTAGGGACGATGGCTCTTGACCAACCTAAATGTGCCATTAACCAATACCAACATTTTTGTGTGTAGTTACAGGTTGTGAATAAGTGATCATTTTTTTACTCATCTTTCTTGCATAAGATACACATTGAAGGCCCTTCATACCCTCTGAGTTTAAGTTGTTCCACTGTAAGAACTTTCCCCTGGAATTTTGCCCAGGCAAAAAAGCCAACTTTTGGGAGTACAAATTTATCCCAACAAATTATGTTTGGGAAGTAGTCTTTGATTATGTTTGCCTCCTCATAAATGGTTCTAAAAACCTCTTTGTAGTTATATTGTCCATTTTTTGATTTTGACCATATAAGCTCATCCGACCTAGGTCTGAGAATTATTGTCTTGCCTTCTAGTATTTGCATCAATACTTGATCTTTGTTGTCCACTAATAAATGGGACATGTTTTTCCATGTCCATCCCGTTATTGATTCAGGTGCCAGCATCATGTAATCTCTTACATGGTTCCCCCATAAAGATTTCATTTAATTTTTAATGTTGTTTGTATCCATTAGACTGTCAATTGAGGGGTGACCACCCCAGGAATCCTCCCAGAACAAACTTGTTCTGCCATCATGAATTTCCCAGGATAGGTACTTCATAATGAGTGTTTAGCTTTCTCTTATAAAGTTCTAGATTCTAGATCCCTTGGGAGGATGTGCTTCCCTAAAAATATCCTCTCTCTGATTTTGTGACATATATTTGCTCCTAAGGATTCTAGCCTATTTCACTTCTGAGGATACACATATTTTCCATGCCAATTTTGCCTCGAAGGCCATATTTTGCCATAGTAATTTTCTTATTCCCATTCCTCCATCACTCTTTTCTCGACATATCTTTTCCCATGAAATTAGTTTCATTTTGTTTTTATCTTTTGCACCATTCCAATAGAAATCTCTCATTATTTGAGTTAGTTTTTTATATGTCCTTGATGGAAGAGGTATACAAGATAGAAGGTAGATAGGCATTGCTGATAATACTATTTTTATTAGAGTTAATCTACCTACCCCTGTCAGCCATAAGGCTTTCCATGATGCCAGCTTCTTTCTTACTATTTCAATCAATGGATCCCAGAGTTTGTTTGATTTGTTGCCTTTTTCTAGGGGCATCCCTAAATATGTTAGTGGTAGATGTCCTTTTTTTTATCCTAGATATGAAGCTATCCCGTGTTCTTCCTGTGGATCTATTTTGAAGAAGAATATTTCTAACTTTTCTTTATTTACCATCTCTCCTGAGGCCAACCCATAGGATTGTAATATTTTTTTAATGTCCTTAGCTTCCTTTAGCTGTCCTTTTCCCAAGATTATTGTATCATCCGCAAACTTTTGATGAGTGCACGGGTCAACTCCACTCGTGATTTGAATTCTCGACAGTTTGTTGGACCTCCGTGCTGTCTCCAAACTCCTTCCCAGGGCTTCATACATTATTATGGATAAGAATGGGGATAAAGGATCCCCTTGTCTGAGTCCTCTGGAGGTTTCAAAAAAGCCTTTTGGTTTCTCATTTAGTAAGATAGAGAACCTAGGGTTTGATATACAGAAATAAATCCAATTTATCCATTGCTTGTTGAAGCCAAAGGCCTTCATGCAACTGCATAGGAAGTACCAATCCACTTTGTCATAAGCCTTTTTTATGTCTAATTTTAGTAGCATATTGGACTGCCCCTAGATTTGGCAGGAGTGGATGGATTCCTGCACAATGATGATCCCATCTAAAATAGATCTATTGGGTACAAATCTCGTTTGTTCTTCTGATATTATGATAGGCATTAATATTTTTAATCTATTAGCCATGACTTTAGCTAGTAGCTTGTAGATCATGTTGCATAGCGAAATGGGTTTGAACTCATCCCATTTTGATGGGTTCTCCTTCTTTGGGATTAAGGCCAAAAAAGTGTTGTTGATTTCTTTTAGGAATCTTCCTGCATTGCAGGTGGATTCCAATGCATTCGTTACCTCATCCCCTAAGATGTGCCAACATTTCTGGAAGAAGCAAGTAGGAAAGCCATTCAGACTAGGGGCTCTGTCTCCATGAAATTGATCTAGAGCCGTTTTAACTTCTTCATGTGTGATTTTGGAGTTTAACATTTTGTTGTCATCTTTTGTTATTAGGTTGGGTATGTTGTTTGTTAAGATTCTATTGTTGGTGAGTTCTGAATGTTCCCAATTGTTGAGAATGTTTTCAAAATACATGATTGCATCTTTTGCAATCTGGTCTTGATCCATTATGATCTGATCGCTATTATTGGTGATTTGGGTTATTTTATTTGTTTCTATTTTAATTTTAACATTGTTGGGAAAGAATTTGGTATTCTGATCCCCATCTTCTAACCATGATTCTCGGGAATTCTATTTCCAGTATATCTTCTCTTGCTAAGATGCCTTCATATTCACTTAGGAGCCTCTTCTCAACTTCATATGTCTCAGAAGTCATCCCATTTTGTATCACATCAGTGTTTATCGTCTCCATTTCTTTCTCAATTCTTGCTTTTTCCTCAAAGATGTTTTAAATTTCTCTTTGTTCCAGTCTAATAACTTGTGCTTAATTTCTTTCATCTTAGATACCAGATAACACAATTTTGATCCTACAACAATGCTTTCCTTCCAACATTTTTGTATATTGGGAAGGAAGTATTCATGTGTAAACCACATTCTCTTGATCTTAAAGGGATATCTTGTCTGCTTTGTTTCCCCGATAAGTTCTAAGTGTACCGGGAAGTGATTAGACCCTGACCAGGGTAGCACCGTAGTTTTTAGTTTTGTGTGGAACTCAGTTAGATCTCCCTTAAAGAAGAATCTATCTAATGTTTATGCGATGTTAGTGAAATCTTTTATCCTATTATTCCATGTGTGGAAGCCAGTCTTTGTTTTGATTTCGAATAAGTTATTGTTGTTTATCCAGTTTACAAAGTCTCTTTGTGATTATTTCATGTTTGTATTACCACCGCTTTTATCTGATGCGTATAGGATTTTATTGAAATCACCACATATGATGATGTGTTTTCCCTCTTGCATCCTTAAGAATTGTTCAATTTCTTGCCACACTAATTTCTTCTTTTCTATTGGGATCGGGCCATAAACATTAATGATTATAAACTCAAGGTTAAAACTGAGGGTGCTGACTATGCCAACCATCCAATTTTGCATTTTGGATTGGCATGTGAATGCAACCATACTTTTTCTCCTCATTATACCTAGTCCTCCTGATGCCCCTATAGATTCCACAAATTCCATTTTCCATTGGTTAAATTTTCTACTAAAACTATTTATTTCATTCTTAACTAGTTTTGTTTCTTGTATCAAAACTAGATCCATGGTGGATTTTAGTATACTTCTCTTAACCAGTCTCTGTTTGTTAGGGGCTCCCAAGCCCCTAACATTCCAGGTAAGTATGTTTATAGCTCTGCTAAGGGGAGGGGTGATTTTCCTGGCCCCAATAATGTTTTTATTTTGGCCTGCCCCTCTACATCCCCATCCATCTTTCTTTTGTCTAAAAAAGACTTCCTATCTCTTTTGTTGCTCATGGTTTTCCCACAGTCAGGAGTTATTCTCTCACTTCCTGTCTGGATAATACCTCTGTATGTTGGATTGGTTAGGTTATTATCTACTATTCTGTTATTGTCTTCTACCTACATATTGATTAATTCCTTGATAATGAAATCTCTTTCCTCATTTGCATTCAACCCTTCCACCATAGGGGATTCCTCCAGGTTGGTGAAGTTTGCAGTAATGTCTTCTTGATCCTCTTCATTAGGGTTACCGACCAAAGAGGGTGTTCTATGAATGGATTGAACCTGTTCTATATTGGGAATATTATCATTTTCTATCAATTTTGCTGGGATATCGATGAGTATTTCATCTACATATTCCTTAGCTAGTTTCCCCATTAGGTTTTCTGTAACCTTGTTCAATTCATCTTGGATTTGCTCTTCATTGTTATGGGTCTGAATTTCTAGGGTTATGTTATTGCTGTTTCTCAAGACCGAGGGAGGAGGAGTTGTTGGGGTATTCTCAATCCTTTGTTGTCCAGTGTTTATAATAAAGCCACCCTTGTTCATATTAAATTGTATGTCTAATTTCCCATTTGGTGTTACAATTTTGTCCACAGCTGATACTTGCGGCTTCTAAGGATTATGGTTTGACTTCTTACAAAAGGCTAGATATTCTACTACCGGCCCATTAAACCAGACTGACTTTAGAGTATATGTGTCATCGGTAGTTTCTAAAGTTATATATTTGAGATTTCCCTTAGCTTTGTTGAATTCTATCAGGATTTTTATGTCTAAGCTATCCACCCAATTTTTTTCAACCGCTATGAATTTGCCCAAGCTTTCCCCTATCTCTATAAGGGTTTTAGCATGCATTAATTCTACAAGAACATTATGGATTTCTATCCATTTTGGTTCCATTTCAAATTCAAAGCTTTTGTCATCAAAATTCGGTTGCTAATCTATCAAATTAAAATTTATGCCTTTATAAAAAACATAGTCTTCATGCAGAAGTTTAGCCTTCATAGTTTTATCAATGCATTCTATATATATGAAGTTGTTTACTAGGGTTGTTATACTTACCTGGCAGTGGAATTTTATTTTCCACCATTCCACAATTTCTTCAATTGGTAGGTTGTTCCCTCCCCATTTTGCGAAGAGACCGTGTCCTCTACAATACTCACTTAGGGCCTTTGCTTCTGTAGGGAATTTGATTTTGATGGGATCTAAAGCAAGATTTGAGGTCGCTAGGGTATTTCTTGCATCTTTGTGGGGCATATTGTCCTGCTTCATGCCCAAGACTGTATTGGCAAATTTAGGGCTAGTTATTGCCCTTCCTCCATTTTTCACGGGTTTACCATAACCCTCCATTCTACTAGTCCAAGGGCACGTTATCTATTGCAATTTGTGGATGGAATCTCCCGAGCTTGAGTTTGTTCGAGTGCCCAGTGGGATCCTATTTGCCATGGTGGCGCAACTAGGAATTTGTGATGTGATTTGGATCACCCACATTTGTGGTTGATCCGTTGCCTTGCCTTTCTTTGTCTCTGCCCTAGTTGCTTTCCTTCCCATATCCACAGTCCTTGATTGGGTATGTGTTGAAACATTCCTCGCATATGGTTGCTTATCATCCATCTCCCAGATCCTACCCTAGTATAGACATTTTTCGCCGTGATGTTGAAATAAATAGTTTTCGTCTGCCTTCGCAGCCCATCTCCTTTCTGCCCTAATGGTTTTCTTGCTTTTCACTAATTCCTAGTTTTGTTCCTGCCAGAAGGGAGCCCTACCAGATGTTGTGGCGACTCTATCATATGTTCTCCTCTCATCGACTGCTTTGTTGTCCGCATATCTGCTAAATTGCAGAGCCATTATTTTTTATACATAAATTTGTCTATCCCCTTTAGTTCCAAACTTTAACATAAATTTAATTATTAGTAAATTAATTTTATTAATTACAGTTTTAATTTATTTAATTGTTTTATACAATAGTCTTTAATTTAATCAATGAGGTTTTTTAAATGTGAATTAATAAATTAATTAAATAAATACAATAAAATATTATCTTGCTATATTAAATGTGTGATTAATTTATTATTAAATAATATACCGACATAAAATAATTTAATTAACATAAGCAGAAGAACACGATAAATTCACCCTATTACCACACACATACACCAGGTATTTAAATTTGCCTACGCCGCACTCTAATCGAGTAAACTCAAGACAAGGGGTATTTCTCTAACATCGAGCAAGGGCTTAAGGGTTTGGGATGATGGGCCATGTGGTACTTTTCACAACCTCCATCAGGAATATGTAGGCACGCTCAAGCCTGTGGAACCAGGTGGATTCGATGCCTCATACCTGCAACCTTGCATCATCGAAAAATGCATACATATGAATAATATACAAATATCTAACTAAAATATGCATACCAATGGAGATGAATCATGACATCCCATGTCTCCCCAAAGAGAGTGACAAGACATCATCCCCTCACACCACAAAAAGATCAGACATATAGAACATAATACAACACATGATGCATCTCATCAGATAAGTAGATAAGTTGGTACCAGAGTCAGTATGTATAAGCTACATATATCATCTAATCAAAATATAAAAATAAAGAGTGTAAACAAAATTCATGACACATAAGCATAGATCATATATCAACTCAAATCCGCATAACAGAGTCTCATGAGAAAGTTATTGTAACATAAGGTATCCACAAAGCCATATAAGATATTGAAATAATCATCATGAGTCCAATAAAGAAGAAACACTGTCTAAACAAGGGAGGGCTATCATAGATAGTTTGATAAGGGAGATACTCTACCTTATATAGGCTTGCCTTAGCTCATGATGGATTTGACTGCAATAGTAAAATGTATGAAGAACTCATTGCAGGGTTATTTCACTATATATTTTTTGACATACATGGACTTCCAACAATCAACACCTAGGTTAGGATTTTCAAGGTTATTATTAGGTCACATAAATATGATTCTCATCACCTCAATAATACCATGTTTTTGTGAGATTTTTCCAAGATAAAGAGCTCAATCAAAAGTACAAAATAGAGAGACAATATAGGACAAGAATAAACTATATTCTCATCAATAGATAGATAATCAAAAGTTACATACAATGAATATGAGCTTGCTTATATAGGCAAGGCTATATGGATATGTGATCACACAAACATGACATGTGGCTCAATGAGAAACAAGGGTAGGTAAGAAATAGGTGTGGTAGGTAGGAGAAATAATAAAATATTCCACATGAGGTGGATCACCCACTAAAGGTGGAATTATCATCCCACAATAAGTGGATATGATAAAGTAATAAAAAGATCACACCATAAAAGGTGGAAATCTCCTACAACACACTATCTCAATGTGGCACCAAGTGTCTCATATAAAAACTACTATGATATGCATGTACCTAAGTAAACTTAAGCAAAGTGTAATTATATCCAACATGAATAAATAATTACACCAACACCCCCCTTAAGTGCAACTTAGGGGAATGCACTTAAGTCTACAATGAAACTAAGCAACGCAAGATGGGTTCCGACTACTAGGCCATGTTACGTACAAAACCCCATGTGAGGAAAAAGTTCCCCCATATGAGAGAAGAAGAGAGACTAGGTAGCCCCCCCTCAATGTAGAATCTGCACCAATGGTAGAATCTCGAAGCTGAATGAAGAAACTACTCCATGAATGTCAAACAATGTTCCTCCCCTTAGGAAGAAACAAAACCAAAGGTGTATCCATGAAGTCTCCCCAATCATGAAGGGAAGATGTAGGAAAAAAACTCATGATGAATGGAATCTCTAAAAACTTCTCAAGTGTCCCCATGTTGATACTGAAAGGTACCCCTCCAAAGGTGGTGAACTACTCCACACTGTTGAAAAAGGCACTCCAAGATCTAGTGGAGATGAATGTAGAACAATATCCAAAGACTCACATGTGTCCTCTAAAGAATGATCATGTAGAGAATGCACAAGAGGGTCAGGGTGTTCCCTCGTAACAATCAAAGAAGGATCATCTTCATCAAAGAGAAGATGAATGTCATCAATAATGTCTCCCAAATCTACAATGTAGGACTCCACAAACAAACTTGCAATGTCTGTCAAGTAGTCATCCCAATCAACTGAAGTTGGAAGACAAAGAATATCCTATTGCACTGAATCAGAAGAAGGAAAAACTGTCACACTAGCTGCATCATCAAGTGCAATAGGTGATGTTCTATCAATAGGAGGAGATGAAATGGAAGGCTCAAGAACATGGTCACATGTGAGAATCCCCAAGTTTAAGTACCCAAAGTTCTCCTCAAAATCTGAATCATCATGTGAAGAATCAACCTCATTAATAGGACCAAAGTATGAAAAGGTGTATAATTGAGATGTATGATCAACCACCCCAGTCGCAATGAGAGCTCTAGTCTCCAAGTCTCTAATGATAACCGAATTAGGTGTGAAATCCACAGTTTTCTTAGTTACCCCATGTGTGATTTGATAGATGGAAAGAAAATTATTTGTCAAGTGGGGTACACACAACACATCATTGAAGGGGTTATCATCAATGGCAATATATCCTTTCTCAATTACATCCATGTATGTATGATTGCCCATCAAAATATGCGGCATTATGCAAGGCTCAAATGAAGAGAAGATAGACTGCGAAGATGCCATATGATGAGAAGCCCCTGAATTTAGAAGTCATCTCCTTAAATCATGACTTGTAGTAGCACAAAGAGCTTGTCCCTTTCCTTTATCTATCCCAAAAGAGTGATCCTTTCCTTTATCCTTTTCCTTGGAAGAAGAAGCCGATGTAGACATTCTAGAAGGTAGACTAACTTTGTTCTTCTCAAGAAGATTCTTCAACTCATCAATATCCTTCTTGTAACAAAGATATTCATCATGTCCCGACTTCTTGCAATATGCACAAAAAATATTGTCCTCAGATTTCCTCTTAGGTGAGGATGTAGAATCACCTTGTTGTGGAGAGGAGGATTGTGCACCATCTTGTTATGGTTTAGACTTGGGTTGATTTTGGTTCTTTCCTTTTACTTGATTGCTTTGATTCCCTTTGTTAGCCACCAATGCTTGTGACTTTGAAGATTTGAGAATCCCCATCTTAGTCAACTTAAATTGTTCAAGTATCAACATCTTTGTGAAGCATCAAATGAGGGAGAAGTGTATGAGGAACCTTGAGGTAGCCTATGGGTGTGAAAGCTAGATACATAGGATGCATACTCTAAAGGAAGTTTGTCCAACAAGTTATAAACCAATTGAGAATCCTTTTTGTTAATGCCACAATCCTTTAGCTTTGCCCTTAGCTCATTTGCTTTTGTGACATTGTAGTACCCCTACTTTTTTGAACTCATTAGATTGGTTGTTTTCAGTGGATACATTACAATGATATGTTATTCAGATTTTTATGACATTATGCTTTATCTGGAGATGAGATGTATAATTTATTTGCAGTATTTCAGTACTTGTGATTTATGGCATTTGATGGATTATTGCTATGTACTGACATTTTACTTTATCTATGCAATGTGTAATTTATGTTGTGTGTTTGTGAGTGTATTGGATGCAAGGGGATGATTTTCCTTCACTCATTTCAGTGAGACAAGGAACGTTGCGATTCTCCTTCATCGGTGTGTATGCCGTGTTTTCTATATAGTATATATATATGCATGTGTGGTTCGGTGATGCAGGATATTGCAGGTAATAGTACCGGGTAGGTACGGGGTATCGTCTCCACCTGGCTTCATAGGTCTCAGCGTGCCTTATATTTTCCAATGGAAGTGGAGGAGATAGCAGTTGACCCTATTTTACTCAGTTACACTCGTGTGAGTGTCATTAGTTGGTCGTCTTGTCAGTTTGTTCGGCCTTCGTATTTTGTCGTTTGATCTTTTTATGGGTAATTACTTGAGATTTGTTTAATTTGAGTGTTTTAGTGGATTAAATTAATTAATTAATTAAGTTTATGGAATTATCTCATAGTTGAATTGTTTATGCATTGAGATTATAAATTTAGTTAATTAAAAAAATTATTAAATTAAGTTGCAAGCTGCATGATATTAGAAATATATTTTTATTTAAATGGAATAATAAATTAGATTAATTATATTTATTGTTTCCTAAAATTATAATTAAATAAATGAATAAAAGGATTAATTAGAATTAAAATATTGTTTTAATTCTTTATTTAGAAAATTAATTAATTTGCATAAGAAAAGAAAAGGAAGAATAATGATTTTTAATTATTGCATGTTAGCTTATCTTTTGTTATAAAATTAGAAAAGAAAATAAAATTACTATTATTCTAAATTTAGTTTTTTTTTGAGAAAAAACTATTGAACCTAGAATTTTAGTTTAAATAGGGGAATAGGTCTTTATTTTAGTTACACAGGAAACAGGTCAAGAATTTTTAGGTGAAGAAAATTATTGGAAGTTTATTGAAAGGATTAGGACTCTTCTATAGATTTCTTCCAGGAAAGCTATACGAGGTTGGATGATTTCTTAGTTGTGGGTTTTTAGTAAATATTTCTATCTTTCTCTGCTTGATGTGTGTGTAAAATTTTTGTCAAATCAAAACCCTCTTCTGGTTAATTCAGGTTTTGAGTTAAAATTCATGCCTGATGATTATTTCTAGTTTATGGGAAGAATGTAATTTTGGGAAAATTAGGAAAAAAAAAATTATCATAGAAAATTTAGCAAGGTTTCATGATGCATGGAGAATTGCAAGATTTGTGAGAAAGGGTATTTACCTGAGAAATTATCTGCTCTTGTTTGATTTTGTTTTAAGTTTTGGCTATGGCAGTTTTGTTTATTAATGGAATCTCTGCGAAATGGTTTATTTCCTTAAGAAAATTTAATTATACCTTATATTTATTTGGGTTAATTAAATCTTGGAAAAATAATTTAAGAAAATATATATATAAATTGTGAAGGATTAAAATGAAATTATTGGAAAAGGATTGTTTTTATTGAAATTAATGTAAAAAGGTTTTATTTTAAAAATAAAATATAATTTAAAAAAATATAAATAAAATAAAAATTAAAAAGATTTTAAAAAAAAAAAAATTACATCTTAAAAGGTGGTTAGGTAGGGAGCTACCTACGGTAGCATCTGCTACCGGATGATAGCGCCTGCTACCTACGGTAACAGTGCTACCAGACGGTAGCGCCTGCTACCTGCGGTAACAGTGCTACCGGACGGTAGTACTTGTTACCGTGCAGTGGCATGGGCTACCGTGCACGGTGGCAGGTGGTTTAATTCACCTATTTCTAAAATCATGCGGTACAGTCCGAAAACAGTGTTTTCGATATTCGTGCAGGGTTTGTTTTTACAAACTGTTATTTTATTTAAATTGACTTTTTAAATATATATGTATATATACAATTATATAAGTTAATTTTATGAAGTTTGGTATTATTTTTATAATACTGTGGAAATTAAATTTTGAAGTGATAAACATATATTCTGTAATATAATTAAAAGTAGATTATATATAGGTAAACATTTAAATATATTATATGAATATAATTTAATCTATAGTTACAATTATATTTTATGAATATAATTAAATTATAGTTTGGGTGTTTTCAGATAAGCTTGTAAAGTCTAGACTTAGATTTATGCTTGAGAACATTAGGAGATTAATTCATATGTGAATTTATTTAACTTTATTGGACAAATGACAAGATGGATTTATTTGTATTAAATAGTTGTATTTTCTTATTATCTAGAAAATCTTTATTTGCAAATAATGTATGCTTTGGCTGTTTTAAGAAAAGATTGCTTGTATTAGGATCTTATGTAATGGTGTTCTCAGTCAAGTTTAATTTCATTGCAATTCTGGTTGAAATGTCATTGTGTCCTATGTTATTATTTCTCCTTGGTCAGGTGTTGTTGCATACCCTTATTGATGTGAGCCATTGTGTGTGTTTGTCCAAATGGTCAATCTTGGGTTAGTGATTATGTATCCTTCACCTGTGCTTTGTCAGGATTATTTATGGTTGTCTATATTGCCATAGAGTTCTCATAGAGAGACCTTTCCTGTTAGTGTCCTATGAGAGAGAGTGGCTTTCGAGCGGGGGTCGTGCCCGAAGTGGATGACAAGATAACCCGTTGAAAGTGAGTTAAAAAGTGATAACCTAATAATATATTGGAGGGGGGGGAGTGAGATAAATATTAATTAAGATAATGTACCTCGTGCATATGTGTAGTGCTTGTACAGGGCTCATAATGTTATGAGAAGGCCTGGAATGACAAACTTACCACCTTGTCTTCACGAAAGGATTGGTAGGGTCCGCATGAGACTTAGTTTGAACTAGAGGCTCGGGAGAGGTTACCAGGAGAAACCTAGGATGGGGGCTGGGACCTATGGAGGTTGTACCATGGTTTCCACTGTAAGACATGCAATGACACTCTCTCCTTAGAGTCACTTGTGTTTTGTGAGTTGAGTTACATGGATGTTTGCGGAGTCTTGTAGTCCTTTCGTACTTGTCTTACTTTGCTTGCTTGAGGGTTTTCTACTATCTCCTAGCACGATGGGGTGGTTCCATTTCGGGATCACATGGTCGGGTGGTAGTGCCACTTCCCATCAGATGTTCTGGATTGTATCTTCAGGCGATGAAAAGCTTCACTGGTGTTTCTTGGTTCGTGCTTTATGTACCAGCTCTTGTTTGAGATCATTGTTCTGTTGAGACCTTGTGGTCATTGTATCAAATTTTATGTAACCTTGATATTGTAACTTTGTAATCTGTGGCATTATTGGAAGCCATGTATTTATAGATATTGTAATATTATGTTAGTGGAATGAATTTTATTGCTTTGGTCTTATGTTCAAATGTTTTATAGAAATTGGAATACATTGGAATACTTTTAGTTCTTCATTATGAAATTTGGATGTATGTGTAGTTTTAAACTTAAACATTCAATTTATCTAATTAAATGGATTAACTGTGGTGTTAATATAATCTATGAATTAATCTTCGTTGGTAACCCTTAGGAAATCATATGTTAGACTTCCATGGTGTTATTAAATGTGCAATGGTTATAGTTAGTGCACTTAGTTTAAAAAAAATAAAATTATTTCACCCTTTAGTTGCCTAGTTGTGTTGTTTTCCTTTAGGGTTCCTGGCGGGGCATTACATTTGGTATCAGAGCCCAAGTTGCAACATTGGGTACTCTGGGTTTGTAGTGTGCCTTTCAGTTGACCATCTTGCTTAGGTCATAATGTTTGTATCTCTCTTGTCTTATCCTTGCTATAGATTTGAACCGTTTTCTCTTTTATGGTACTAGGTTATGGCTAGGCAAGCTAGAGGAGGTGACCTTACGGGTGGTCGCAAAGGAGGCAGAGGTGGAGGACGGGGCCGTGGTTCTGACCATCACAGTCCTTCACCACCACCCACTCATGTGAATGTTGAGCCGGAACAGTCAGTTCATCAGGAGCAGGAACAATCTGTTCATCAGAACTCTCAGCATGCAGGAGAACATGTTTCTGAAAGGGAAGAGCTGAGACAGATGTTTCAAGAGGTTTTGGCTAGGTTAGGCCAAAGGCCTGAGTTTGAGCAGCCTATACATGCTTAGGTTGAGGAGCCGCTTCAACAAGTTCTAGAGGAGAGAGAGAGAGATCACCTAGGAGAGGGGAGATTCCAGCTGTCTGAGATCCACCTTCCTTGGGTCACATTAAGGACTTGATGAGGTCCAATCCTCCTTACTTTTATGGTATGGGTACTGGTCTTGAGGCAGAGACCTAGCTCATCAGTTTGGACCGGTGTTTCGCTATGTTTCCATATAGTAGCAACACCAAGGCGAGATGTGCTATTATGCGTCTCAATAAATTTGCTTCAATTTGGTGGAGATTAGAGGAGGAGAAGATCGGTGTATGTATTAACACCATTACATGGGAACTATTTCTAGAGAGATTTAGGTCACGATTTCTCTCACCCCAGTGGAGGTAGACTCGAGCAGATGAGTTCTATGCCTTGCATTAGTATGGGATGACAGTAGACCAGTATGAGCACAGGTTCTATGAGCTCAAACAATACGCCAGAATTGGTAATGACGAGGTTATGCTTGTCCAACATTTCTTGAGGGGGTTGAATGATCGCATTAGTGGAAGAGTGAGGGTGTTTGAGCCATCTTTAGTGGAGATAGCCATGGTGAAAGCCAGATTAGTTGAGTTGAACCTTAGCCGTGCACATGGTGGTCAGCCAGGTGTGCAGATAGGGAGTGCACCTTCCAGTGGGAATAGAGCTCGAGGAAATCATTCCTAGTCAGCTGCACCGTTTAGGACTCCTCAGACACCCGCTAAGGGTGGACAATAGCAGTAACAACAACAACTGTCGAAACCGAAACAAATTCAGAGCCCTTTAGGGCAGTCCTCGCAAAGTGAAACTCATACCCCTAGCTAAGGAAGTTTCCAGCAGTCTAGTGAGCCAACAGGTAATAGAGGACCAGGTAGAGGAGCTTGCTTCTCTTGTGGGAAGTTTGGCCACAAAGCCACGTAGTGCCCTCCACGTTTCCGCAAGATAGGTAGTCAGAGGCCAGCAACATCAGATCCTACAATGGGAGATGCAGGGAGATCCCATAGAGTGTTTACAGCAGTGGATGACCACCAAGCTGATCCTTAGGTGTCACGCCATCAACCAGGTAAGGGTCCTATGGGACCCAAATGATGAGACCTTGGCAACTTGGAAGGATGCAACGAAGATGAGAGAGTTGTATTCTTATTTATTTTAGGCTTCCAGGAGTAAGCCTAGTTTTGGGGGGGAGAATGCAGTGCCCCTACTTGTTTGAACTCATTAGATTGGTTGTTTTCAGTGGATACATTACCATGATATGTTATTTAAATTTTTATGACATTATGCTTTATTTGGAGATGAGATGTATAATTTATTTGCAGTATTTCAGTACTTGTGATTTATGGCATTTGATGGATTATTGCTATGTACTGACATTTTACTTTATCTAAGCAATGTGTAATTTATGTTGTGTGTTTGCGAGTGTATTGGATGCAAGGGGATGTTTTTCCTTCACTCATTTGGTGAGACAGGGAACGTTGTGATTCTCCTTCATTGGCGTGTATATCGTGTTTTCTATATAGTATACATATATGCATGTGTGGTTCGGTGATGCAGGATATTGCAGGTATAAGTATCGGGTAGGTACGGGGTATCGTCTCCACCTGGGTTCACAGGTCTGAGTGTGCCTTATATTTTCCGATGGAAGTGGAGGAGATTGTAGTTGACCCTATTTTACTCAGTTACACTCGTGTGAGTGTCATCAGTTGGTCGTCTTGTCAGTTTGTTCGGCCTTCGTATTTTGTCGTTTGATCTTTTTATGGGTAATTGCTTGAAATTTGTTTAATTTGAGTGTTTTAGTGGATTAAATTAATTAATTAATTAAGTTTATGAAATTATCTCATAGTTGAATTGTTTATGCATTGAGATTATAAATTTAGTTAATTATAAGAAATTATTAAATTAAGTTGCGAGCTGCATGATATTAGAAATATATTTTTATTTAAATTAAAAAATAAATTAGATTAATTATATTTATTGTTTCCTAAAATTATAATTAAATAAATGAATAAAAGGATTAATTAGAATTAAAATATTGTTTTAATTCTTTATTTAGAAAATTAATTAATTTGCATGAGAAAAGAAAAGAAAGAATAATGAATTTTAATTATTGCATGTTAGCTTATCTTTTGTTATAAAATTAGAAAATAAAATAAAATTACCATTATTCTAAATTTAGTTTTTTTTTGAGAAAAAGCTATTGAACCTAGAATTTTAGTTTAAATAGGGGAATAGGTCTTTATTTTAGTTACATAGGAAACAGGTCAAGAATTTTTAGGTGAAGAAAATTATTGGAAGTTTATTGAAAGGATTGGGACTCTTCTACAAATTTCTTCCAGGAAAGCTATACCAGGTTGGATGATTTCTTAGTTGTGGGTTTTTAGTAAATATTTCTATTTTTCTTTGCTTGGTGTGTGTGTAAAATTATTGTCAAATCAAACCCTCTTCTAGTTAATTCAGGTTTTGAGTTAAAATTCATGCCTGATGATTATTTCTAGTTTATGGGAAGAGTGTAATTTTGGGAAAACTAGGAAAAAAAAAATATCATAGAAAATTTAGCAAGGTTTCATGACGCATGGAGAATTGCAAGATTTGTGAGAAAGGGTATTTACTTGAGAAATTATCTGCTCTCGTTTGATTTTGTTTTAAGTTTTGGCTATGGCAGTTTTTTTTATTTATGAAATCTCTGCGAAATGGTTTATTTCCTTAAGAAAATTTAATTATACCTTATATTTATTTGGGTTAGTTAAATCTTAGAAAAATAATTTAAGAAAATATATATATAAATTGTGAAGGATTAAAATGAAATTATTGGAAAAGGATTGTTTTTATTGAAATTACAGTAAAAAGGTTTTATTTTAAAAATAAAATAGAATTAAAAAAATATAAATAAAATAAAAATTAAAAAGAAATTAAAAAAATAAAATTACATCTTAAAAGGTGGTTAGGTAGGAAGCTACCTACGGTAGCATATGCTATCGATTATAGTACGCAGTACTACCGACGGTAACAGTGCTACCAGATGGTAGCGCTTGCTACTTACGGTAGCAGTGCTACAGGACGGTAGCACCTACTACTTGCGGTAACAGTGCTACCAGATGGTAGTACTTGTTACCGTGCGGTGGCATGGGCTACCGTGCACGGTGGCAGGGGGGTTTAATTCGCCTATTTCTAAAATCATGCGGTACAGTCCGAAAACAGTGTTTTTGATATCCGTGCAGGGTTTGTTTTTACAAACTGTTATTTTATTTAAATTGACTTTTTAAATATATATGTATATATAAAATTATGTAAGTTAATTTTATGAAGTTTGGTATTATTTTTATAATACTGTGGAAATTAAATTTTGAAGTGATAAACATATATTCTGTAATATAATTAAAAGTAGATTATATATAGGTAAACATTTAAATATATTATATGAATATAATTTAATCTATAGTTACAATTATATTTTATGAATATAATTAAATTATAGTTTGGGTGTTTTCAGATAAGCTTGTAAAGTCTAGATTTAGATTTATGCTTGAGAACATTAGGAGATTAATTCATATGTGAATTTATTTAACTTTTATTGAACAAATGACAAGATGGATTTATTTGTATTAAATAGTTGTATTTTCTTATTATTTGGAAAATCTTTATTTGCAAATAATGTATGCTTTGGCTGTTTTAAGAAAAGATTGCTTGTTTTAGGATCTTGTGTAATGGTGTTCTCAGTAAAGTTTAATTTCATTGCAATTCTAGTTGAAATGTCGTTGTGTCCTATGTTATTATTTCTCCTTAGTCAGGTGTTGTTGTATAACCTTATTGATGTGAACCATTGTGTGTTTGTCCAAATGGTCAATCTTGGGTTAGTGATTATGTATCCTTCACCTGTGCTTTTTGAGGATTGTTTATGGTTGTCTATATTGCCATAGAGTTCTCGTAGAGAGACCTTTCCTGTTAGTGTCCTATGAGAGAGAGTGGCTTTCGAGCGGGGGCTGTGCCCGAAGTGGATGACAGGATAACCCGTCGAAAGTGAGTTAAAAAGTGATAACCTAATAATATATTTGGGGGGGGGGGAGTGAGATAAATATTAATTAAGATAATGTACCTCGTGCATATGTGTAGTGCTTGTACAGGGCTCATAATGTTACGAGAAGGCCTGGAATGGCAAACTTACCACCTTGTCTTCACGAAAGGATTGGTAGGGTCCGCATGAGACTTAGTTGAAACTGGAGGCTTGGGAGAGGTTACTAGGAGAAACCTAGGATGGGGGCCAGGACCTATGGAGGTTGTACCATGGTTTCCACCATAAGACATGCGATGACACTCTCTCCTTAGAGTCACTTATGTTTTGTGAGTTGAGTTACATGGATGTTTGCGGAGTCTTGTAGTCCTTTCGTACTTGTCTTACTTTGCTTGCTTGAGGGTTTTCTACTATCTCCTAGCATGGTGGGGTGGTTCCATTTCGGGATCACATGGTCGGGTGGTAGTGCCACTTTCCATCAGATGTTCTGGATTGTATCTTTAGGTGAGGAAAGGCTTCATTGATGTTTCTTGGTTCGTGGTCTATGTACCAGCTCTTGTTTGAGATCATTGTTCAGTTGAGACCTTGTGGTCATTGTATCAGACTTTTATGTAGCCTTGATATTGTAACTTTATAACCCGTGGCATTATTGGAAGTCATGTATTTATAGATATTGTAATATTATGTCAGTGGAATGAATGTTATTGCTTTGGTCTTATGTTCAAATGTTTTATAGAAATTGGAATACATTGGAATGCTTTTAGTTCTTCATTATGAAATTTGGATGTATGTGTAGTTTTAAACTTAAGCATTCAATTTATCTAATTAAATGGATTAAATGTGGTGTTGGTAACCCTTAGGAAATCATATGTTAGACTTCCGCTGTGTTATTAAACGTGCAATGGTTATAGTTAGTGCACTTAGTTTAAAAAAAATAAAATTATTTCACCCTTTAGTTGCCTAGTTGTGTTGTTTTCCTTTAGGGTTCCTGGTGGGGCATTACAGACATAATCTTGGATTTTCTCAAAATCCTTGGGATCCAATGTTGCGAGTTCACTATCAAGCTTGTAGCCCTTAATCTCATCAACTTGTCCATACAATTTGTCATAAATATCCCAAGTCTCTTTGATTGTAGTACACTTATCAATGTGAAAAATGAGGTCATCTGATACATACTTTCTAAGAGTGTCATAGCATTCTTAGTGAGCCATTAAATTTGAGCATTAGGATCAACCTTAGGATTAGGAGGTGCTGTTATAGTTCCATTTACATAATGAATGAGTCTTTTTTCCATTAGTTTACTCCATGCCTTAATCTTCCATGATGCATAATTATGAGGAGTTAAAAGTGGAAATTTAGGAGAACCCATAGCACCAAAATGAAAAAACACAATATAGAGAGAGAGGTAAAATCATACAAGACACCCACCAAATTACTCAATCAAGACCCCCCCCCGCCAAAAAAAAAATAAAATAAAAAATGATGATTTGGCACTTTATACTTAGTTCGTGTACAATGGGCCACTTACAAAATAAGGCAAGGTGGACTTCTGATTTCAATCTTATAATGTCACAAATAGGCTAAAAGAGACTCCAACAAATACTGCAATTGATCTAAACTAAGATCCAAGCAAAATACAAGTACCAAATAGGCCAAAAATGACCAAATACTGAAAGTACAATTTCTACTCAAAATCACTGTGAACTAATGGCAGATTATGAAAGTAGACAAAAAATTATACACTTTGAAAAAAAATGACACCTGAAAAGGAGGTCGTATGACCCCAAACGAATCCTCTGAAGTTGGAAAATCTAGGAATAGATAGGTATAGTCATGAAAATCTGCTAATTCTGAAAAATCCATCCATCAAAATCAGAAAATTCCTCCACCACTGTGAATAGCATGGAATTCTATCCCATTTAAAAAAAAATTGCACCAAAAAAGGAGCAAAAATGAGCAAGATACGATCTCCTGAAGTCAGACTGCAAAACTGAAAAGCTCAATGGCGAGGGGCAAAAAATTTCAAAATACTGCTGATGTAGTGCTAACATCAACGAGCATCCAGGTTAAATTTGATGCCCGTTTGGCCATAAAAAAAACTTCACCTCCATCCTGCATGGCATTCGCACTGTACATACATGATGACGTGGACCAGTGAGAAGCTGACACATTGCAGTACAAAAATGATGTGGCAGGATGATGTGTCTGTCTACGTGGCATAATACGAATTGAACCAAAAACTGACACATGGCAAGTTGACTGTGAATCCAATGTGGCAACTGTATGGTTACTGTGCAAGTTTGTGTGGCGCTGAATGTGGATGTGGCAGGTGACTTGACAATCCGTACAAATGACTGTGTAGTGTGTTTAGCCCACAGGCCAGTGGCCACCTGCCACGTGGTGGATGTGGGTCCCGCTGGTTTAAAAGGCTATCGGAGAGGATGGCTTAGGCCGACAATGGAGCAACTACTGGCCATTGAAAAATATATACCAGAAATGCAGTAGACTGTAGAAAACGTAGGAGAGCGACGGAAGTGGTAGCTAGGAGGGTCGCAGTGGATGCCAGTGAGCCGAGTGGTTGCCGACGGGAAGTTTAGGAGTAGCGGGGGGCTGACATGGGCACTGGTGGGGGTGGGAGGTGGAAGCCGAAGGAGCTTCCAGTAGGTACGAATGGGTAGCACAGAGTGAGCCAGCGACGAGTATGCGGGGGTGATAGACTGGGTGCAACGGTGACAACAGAGGGATTCACAGTGACCGATAGACGGATTGTCAAGAAGATCATGCCGGTTAGGGAGTACATAATGTTGGCATTATGTGAACTGGTATGAGGACATAATGATATTGTATGTTGTCATTGATGTCAATATGTGATATGAAGAGAAAACAGACATATGTGAGAATCGGTATATATGCCAAAGTAAAGCAGTATATTTGTTCAAGGTGAACCGGCATGTCAAGGCGAACCGACATGTAGTCATGGGAACCAGCACATGGAAGCATTGTATGACTACTGGTTGGTAGGTGGTTTCCACTTCAGGATTTCTGGTTGGAGTACCTCAAGCCTGTGTGACTCAATCGATGATCTTTGTGTGATGAGTTAGCAGTATAACTAAGAATAGATCATGTTGCCACGTTAGCCTTGTGCACATGAAGGATCTTGCATGAAGAAGACTATCCCTATCTACCTCAGGAATGTGCGAAGTCTGTAAATGGTGATAACGTGTGATGGGTTATCAGCCGCCATGAAATCGATGGAAAATGAACGATGGAGAATGTCTTGAGATTGGATTAAGACTGTTGCATTCAATACAGTATGATCAACGGTCAGGATTGAACCGTTTGAATTCCTTAACCTAACAGGTCTAGGGTTTAGGGTTTATGCTACCGACCTGTCTGTTGTCCTATAAGGTTGATGTTGTGATTCTTTTAGAGGTCATTGGCAAAAATTGTGTGTGTGTATCTAGGAGAAGAGATATGTGATTCTTGCCAGACCAGAGGAGAGAAGTCATATCTGCAGAGTGTAAGTGCAAAAGGTGAAGAAGAGCTTAAGCGGATCTACATTGGCATTGAGTGCTATTATCAGGTCATTGATATACCTATTGATCTTTAACCACTTCAATAGTTGTGAAATCCCCTAGCAGGGTAGTCTTAATCGGCTTGTTGAAAATCCTTTAACAGGGTAACTCGAAGCTACTAAGTCATTGATATCCTTTAGCTATTGAGTTCTTGAAATCCTCTAACAAGGTACCCTTAACGGGGTTTAACCCTTAACCGGGTATTGTAGCCATCCCTTAACTGGGTGATCCCTAACAGGATCGGTTCCTAACAGAACCTATTGTATCCGTCTTTAACCAGACAAGGCTTCTAACAGAGTAGACTTCTAAAGAGTTCAGAAATAAGCTTGTGGGTATTCATCTCCACTATCATTTTTCCCAGTTGGGTTTCCACGTGAAAAATATGTGTGTCATGTGTGATGTTTTCTTCATGTGATGTTATGATTATTTTCTGATTAAGTGGTGATGCATGTTGATCTTGCTGTAATATGTATATCTTTGATGGTAGATTGTCTGTTCATGCATTAGGGTGAAATGGGAATGAAGAGTTAGATTATATGAGAAGATAAGTGTCAACCTGTCTTTGCTTGTCTCAGTTGTACTGGGTTTGCCGGTTGAACTTTGTTGAAGGACCGGTGCTGCTGTTTGTTTGTCAATGCATAAGTGTTAGTTGACAAACCGGTTTAAGATTTGGTTTTGCCTGTACTGATTCACCCCCCCTCTCAGTACCGGTTTGGTACTATTTGTTCATCATTAAGTTATCACATAACATGGGTGGAAGTAGGCAGTACAGTGCAGAGTATGAACTTTGCGAAAAGCACAGGGTATGGGGTCACAGGACCCCCCCCCCCAAAAAAAAAAAAAAAAAAAAAAAAAAAATTTTAAAACAGAAAAAATTTCAATGCACCGATTTGTTTAAAAAAAATTCTGCGAATTTAGAAAAATAAAGATTTATAAATTAAGTTCACAGAAATAAATTTTTTTTTTTTTTTTTTGAAAAAATATGTACACTATACCAAAATAGGCGAAATTTTTTTATTCACCAAATATAGCAAAGTTTATACTCAAAATTTATGCAAATGGCCTCCCAGACTCAATCATGATGTCTAAATGACCCTAAAGATGCACCCATAATGAGAAAATCCCCAGATCCGAAAATAAAAGCCTCCAAAAAAGACTAATCAATGAAGCCCTCTAGGCTTTGATACCATGTGATATTTTGCCACGATCAAGAGCTCAATGAAAAGTACAAAATAGAGAGACAAACTATAGGACAATAATAAACTGTATTCTCATCAATAGATAGATCATCAAAAGTTACATACAATGAATATGAGTCTGCTTATATAGGTAAGGCTATATGGATATGTGAGCACACAAACATGACATGTGGCTTAGTGAAAAACAAGGGTAGGTAGGAGATAGGTGTGGTAGGTAGGAGAAACAATAAAATATTCCACATGAGGTGGATCACCCATCGAAGGTGGAATTATCATCCCACAATAAGTGGATATGATAAAGTATTAACAAGATCACACCATAAAAGGTGAAAATCTCCTACAACACGCTATCCCAATGTGGCACAAACACCCAAGTGTCTCATATGAAAACTACTATGATATGCATGTACCTAAGTAAACTTAAGTAAAGTGTAATTATATCCAACATGTATAAATAATTACACCAAAAATTTTCAAAACTATCAAAACTAAGGTAAAAGGTTGGTTCAAAATCTCTTTTGATAATATCTTCCATATAAAAAGGTTCCTAACTAGCAGATTGAGTAAAATTTAGACAAGAATAGATAAAAGAGAGTGTAATTCCCCTCCCTTGATCAGAGTATGTTCAACTTAGTTTGGCTCTGGTTGATTTCTTTGGTGGTTTATGTGACTAGATGACACTCTCTTATGTGATGTCTTTTATTATGTTTGTTATGCATTTTATCTTGAAGGATGGTTAGATGTTAGATTATATGTGTATATAATGACCTGGGATTGACATATCTTCTTTATGTATGAGATATTTCTTGTGTTTGTCTACTTGTATGGGTATGAGTCTATATGGGGTGTGAGGGGATGGTCTTCCATCACCCACTTCGGAGGGACACAGACTATCATGACTCTCTTCCACCGGTGTGCCTGTATATGTTAGATGTAAGTATGTATATTTTCTAGGTGATGCAGGACTGCAGGTACCGAGCATCGAATCCACCTGAATCTTTAGGTTTGAGTGTGCTCTTTGACCCAATGGTAACGTGGAAATTGGAGTTATCAGTCAGACCCTTGTTGTGACCATTGTTCCTGCGGGAATGAGATGCTTGTCAGGTATCCCAATGTTTTGTTGCCAGTCATGTCGGTTGTTACCCTGTTAGTCTTTTGTGTTGGTCTTTGTGTTTTGGTTTGTCGCATTTCGTCGCTCCTATGTTTAGTGTAACTATTATCTTTTATTTCGTGACAAAGATTAATATTATATATATTAATGGTATTTGTATATTAATGATTAATTAATTAGTAAAATTGAAATTGTGCAAAATTAAATTAAACTAATGTTAGTTGTAAAATAATTAAATTTATATCATCCTCATTGTAAAGGATTAATTAAATAGGGTAATTAAATATTAAGGATTAAGTAATAAATAAAATTGAAAATTATTGCACCAATATATTAATTTAGTCTATGGAACTAAAAGGTTTAAATTATTTAATTATTTTGAAAATGATTATAAGGGAGTTAAATACTTATTTGGTATTTTATTTGTGCTCATAAAATAATCTATTTAAAATGTAATTTCTATTTAATTATTATCAAATTATATTTGCACGTGGGGAGTTACAAAAATAATATTAATGAGTTTAATTAATGGGAATCTTGGCATGCAAAATTGATGGTGGGAGTTACAATATGTTATGGGGGTTTTATTACTTGCTTTTTGGGGGTTAAAAATGTGGAGGGGAAAAAGCGAGACCGAGTGACTAGGACCTAATCCCACTTTTGCCAACACATTGGGAAT